>NW_027256891.1:11919468-12191968 GCF_029215685.1 Pituophis catenifer annectens
CAAGGTGCTTGCACAAGAAGAGATTTCACAGATTAACAGTTTGGCTGGCCTTCAGGTGCTTTGGAAAATAGCTTGACCCCCTCCTCTCTGTGGCAGCCCCTCAAGTATTGGAAGACTGTTATCATGTCTCCCCTGGTCCTTCTCTTCACTAGACTAGCCATGCCCAGTTCCTGCAACCGTTCTTCATATGTTTTAGTCTCCAGTCCCCTAATCATCCTAGTTACTCTCCTCTGCACTTTTTCTAGAGTCTCAACATCTTTTTTATAGTGTGGTGACCAAAACTGGATGCAGTACTCTAGGTGTGGTCTTACTAAGGCTTTATAGAGTGGTATTAGTACCTGACTTGATCTTGTTTGTATCCCTCTGTTAATGCAATTTAGGATTGCACTGGCTTTTTTGGCTGCCACTGCACACTGCTGGCTCATATTTAGCTGGTTGTCCACTAAGACTCCAAGATCCCTCTCACAGTCACTGCTACTAAGCCTGGTTTCACCCAGTCTATATGTGTACTTTTGGTTTTTCTTGCCTAAGTGTAGGACTTTACTTTTCTCTACGTTGAATTTCATTTTATTAGATAGGGCCCAGTGTTCAAGTCAAAATATGAACATTTGCTTTCCACCCCATTTAAATAAAATCTATTCATTGACCCTTGACTGACATACCATGGCTAAGTAAATAGGTTCATACAAGATCTTAAAGCAGTGTCCCTCAATCTTGGTAGCTTGAAGATGGATGGATTTCAACTCCCAGAATCCCCCAGCCAGCAGCGCTGGCTGGGGGATTCTGGGAGTTGAAATCCACCCATCTTCAAGCTTCCAAGGTTGAGAAACACTGTCTTAAAGCAATGACTGGATTCTTACAACATGCAAATCTACCTAACCACTTTTCTGAGCTAACATGTTGCATGAAACCCAACTACGGAATGACAAGCCGTCTTACCCTATTCCAGCCTCGTTTACTGTGCATATTTAACCCATGTGGTTAGCTTCTACTTTGCTTTGTCACACAGGCCCAGAAAATTGGATTATTAAGTCAACAATGTGATCCAAATGCAGCCACTGTGTTTCTAAGAGCAATGAGCAACAACGTGTATCTCATCCAAGCCAATTTTCTCTGAACAGCCCCAGGAGGTGCAATTAGAAATGCCTGCAGATAATTTCATCAGAAGACCTTACCATTTGTGATAATGAAGCTTAAATGAAACAGCTTTCCCGTGAGAGAAAGGAATGGCGATTTCTGTTAGAGGATCAACCCATCTGAAACTAACAACCTAGCTATTACAGAAACATAGGAACCTATACCACGCGTTCAATGCGATTTGCAGCTAATTTAAGCCAGACGTATATGGCAGGTTCATGATTTGTGAGCAGAAGATTCAGGGAACAAATATGGCCTCAGGATTTCTGGAATTTGTGGAATCTGTGCATCCAGACCATGCCAAATAAAAAGCTCTTATTAGCAGCAGGAGAAATTCTGTGGATATCATCCAGAACAAAACAGAAATAGCGTTATCAAACATTCAGTAACAGAATGAAGTATTTGGACCAGGGGTGGGCTGCTGGGGGTTCGCAGGGGTTCAGGAGAACCTCTAGCTAAGATTCTATGCAGTTTGGAGAACCCCCAAATCCCGCTCCTGGCTGGCCCCGACCCGCCCACCTTGCCCCACCCTTCACAGGAGTCCCTATGCGGCCCGTTTTGGATAAGTGCAGGGCGCATGTGGAGCCTCAGGGAGGGTGAAAAATGGGCCTACTGGAACCAGAGGGCCCCCGGAGCCTGGGGAGGTCATTTTCGCCCTCCCGGAGGCTCAGAGAAAGCCTCCAGAGCCCGAGGAAGGCAAAAACGCCCCCCCCCCCACATGGTGCAGGAGGCTGACTAGGCCATGCCCACCATGGCCACACCCACCCAGCAACCAGGCAGAGAATCCCTTGCTAAAATTTTTGAAGCCCACCCCTGATTTGGACACGTACAGATTAAGTGAAACTTGGCTCAATATTAGTAACTGAGAGGGATCTTGGAGTCCTACTGGACTGTCACTTAAATATCAGCAGCTGCCAAAAAATCCAATTAATAGAGGGATGCAATCAAGATCACGTGAAGTGTTAACACCACTTTATAATGCACTTGGAATGTTACTTCCAATTTTGATTACCATGATATAAAAAAGATGTTGAGATTCTGTGCAGGGAAGAGGAGTTAAAATGATTAGAGGTTTGGAGGCTAAAACATATGAGAAATTGTTTCAGGAATTGGGTATGTTTAGTCTAGTGAAAAGAAGGACTAGGAGTGACATGATAGCAGTGTTCTAATATTTGAGGGATACCACAAAGAAGGGGAGGGGGTTCAACCTATTCTCCAAAGCACCAGAAAGCAAGACAAGAAGCAATGGATGGAAACTCATCAAGAAGAGAACCAACCTGGAACTTCAGAGGAATTTCTTGATAGTGAGAACAATCAACCAGTGGAATGGCTTGCCTCCAGAAGTTGTGGGTGCTACAACACTGGAGGTTTTTAAGAAGAGTTGGACAACCATTTGTCTGAAATTATATAGGGGGTTGGACTAGAAGACTTCCAACTCTGTTATTCTGGAGAAGGACTCAGCCAGATGGCATCTTAAAGAGCTTTGCCTACTGCAAGTTTTTCCTGCAGGTTCCACTTCAAAAATCCCAATCAATGAATTCAAAATAGTTGATGACGGTGACCTAATTTTAGACCTGGCATAACCTTTCAAGGAAAATAAAAACACAATTCAAGATATTTCCCTTATGCAGTTGAAAGCATTTCCTCACTCCAGGGCCTGCTGAGAAGTGTGGTACACAAAGAAAATGAATTTTCCCAGCTATGGCTTTGTATCATCTTCCAGCTCCAAAACAGGTAGTAAAAACAAGGAACGTCGTATTATTGTAATGTTGTGATGCAAAAGGTGCTTTGGGGCTTCGAACTATTCAAAGAGAAGATGTTTTAGGAACAGATCTCCCTGGTGTTAAGTAAAAAAAATCTCATTTGGTGGAAGATTTTTTTTTTCTTTTACAACTGTTTCAAGAAAAGAATTTTAGAGAATGCCTCATTGGTGGAATGTGATGTTCTTTCATGATGAAATGACTGAAAGTGTCCACTCTCTGTGTCTGTCCTCATTTCTATCAAATGCCAAAGAAAAAGCTTGGAGCAGGAATTTCTCTGGGGAACTTTGCAAGAACAGTACAGCAAGGTAGCTCCATGTTGTGAGTTGATTAACGAGGACAAGATGGTGGCTGCAACTACACAATAGAAGCCCTGACCCTAAGGCCGTGATGGTGAACCTATAGCATGTGTACCACAGCTGGCACACAGAGCTTTCTCTGCAGGCACACGAGCTGTCCCCAGCTCAGCTGTAACGTGCATGCGCACATGTGCCTCCCACCGGCCAGCTGATTTTCGGGATGCATGGGGGTGGGGCACATGCGGCAGGATGTGTGCTCATGTGCGGGGAGTCACGCGCATGTGTGGGGGTGGGGGGGGGAACATGCACATCATGGGGGTGGAGACGGAGCGGGGGGAGGGCAGGAGGCTGCAGGGAGGCCTGCTAGGCCCAAAATGGGGGGCAGGGGGTGTAGCGCACCCCCATGGTCTGTTTTTGGGCCCAGGAGGCTGCAGGGAGTCCTGCTAGGCCCAAAATGGGGGGTAGGGGGTATAGCGCGCCCCCATGGCCCGTTTTGGGGCCCAGGAGGCTTCAGGGAGGCCTGCTAGGCCCAAAATGGGAGGGTGAACGGGTTGCGTGTGCATGTGCGGGGGAGGCGGAGGGGGTGTTGCGTGCGCATGCTTGGGGGCGCATTGCATTATGGGTGCCGGCACATGACGAGAAAAAGGTTAGCAATCACTGCACTAAGGGATGGGTCGTTGTTCAATTTTTCCCACCGTCTTAACTTTATTTCAACCATTGCCCATGGATGCCCCTGTCACAGCAAAGAAATTATGAAATTACTAGAAAATTTCTCCTTGCTTTGGAGTAAGGTGACCAACTTTTTTACAATGAGAAGGAGGACAGAAACAAATTGAAGAAAAAAAATATTGTAAATAAAAGAAACATTTTATTCATTGCAACAATGAGTCTAATGCATGCTGGTGTGCCGTGTCGTGTTTCGGTAAGAAGTAAATAAAGCACGGCGCACTCTCTCAAAACAATTCTACTGTGCGGAGCACATGCATCTCATAATTGCATCTCACCGCACTGTACCGAGCCTTGATGAATCGTCATGTCAAATACAAATACGTCACATCACACGTAACTGATCGGATCGGCATCGATCAAATACGGAGATTTACAGATTAGTCTTCAAATATCGAAAAGGAGGACGTGTAGGAGGACACTTTTCAAGAGAGGACAGAACTTACAAAAGAAGGACTGTCCTCCCTAAAGGAGGACGATTGGTCACCTTATTTGGAGAAATGGAGAATGGCTCATCCAATTTGTCTGGCTGCAAAGTAGATGGAAAATTAAAAACAAAACAAAACATTATGGAGTCTAACTTATGGGACTTCCTGATTCTCCAGCCCCACTTAGGGTTTTTTTCTTCTTCTTTAAAGCAGTCAGTTTTGACAAAAGAATTTTTTTTAAAAAAAATAAGATATTTTCTTCCTTATTATGAGGGTGATGTAATGCTTCAACTTGAACAAAATCTTTACTCATGGCAATTTAGTTGCATTAAAAAAAAAGGGACAAGAGGGTGCAAACTGCCAAATTATTGACACAATCTTAAAATTGTCTGTGGTGCTTTCCCCACTTAACCCAACTGATGGTCTACACCAATTTTCTCTCAGGACTAACTGTCTAGACATCTCTTTTACATAAACGGGGAAGTATGTTGCAATTTGTGATGAGAGGAGTTGATCAGGAATTCCCCCCAAAACTTTTAGACTGAAACACAAATGGTGGTGGTGATACAGAAATAAGGTTTCAGGATTACATAATAAACACAAAGGACTACAGGACACAGGGTCTTAATGGAGATGTGGAACACAATGGATTCATCATCACATAATCTTTGGTGAAGCTACCCAGAAGTCAGAATATTAAAAACAGATGACATCTCCCATGGCCTCACTTGAGTCTACCAAAACTCATGAATATTTATGTCACAATATTGAAATAGCATGAGATTTCTTCATGTCATTCTGGTCACCTCTGGACATTATCTATAGATGTGACAGTGCAGTTATACCCTCTGGAATGAAGTTCTCTGAAACCCACTATTCTTCTAAAATCCTGTCATCAAGCAGCTACAGGAGTCATTTTCTCATTTCCCTGTCTCCTTTTCTTGGTATATTCCACAGAACTGAGAGAAAATGGTCGTTCTTTTCTATGCATTGGATTTTTTGAGTGAATAGCTAATGGCAATAGCAATCGCACTTAGACTTATATACCGCTTTACAGTGCTTTACAGCCCTCTCTAAGTGGTTTACAGAGTCAGCCCCCAACAATCTGGGTCTTCATTTTACCCACCTTGGAAGGATGGAAGGCTGAGTCAACCTTGAGCCTGGTGAGATTTGATCTGCCAAATTGCAGGCAGCTGGCGGAAGTAGCCTGCAGTACTGCACTCTAACCACTGCGCCACCGCGGCTCTTCCCTATGCTTAGTCTTCCCTATTAAGAAAAAAAGAAAAAGAGAAAAAGAGAGACAGAGAGAGAGAGAAGCAGAAAGAGGAGAGAGAAAGACAGGGAGAAAGAAAGAGGCAAGAAAGAAGGAAAGAGAAAGAAGGAAGGAAGGAAGGAAGGAAGGAAGGAAGGAAGGAAGGAAGGAAGGAAGGAAGGAAGGAAGGAAGGAAAATCTGATAGAAAATAATAGGACCAGCCCTAAAAATAATGCCTCAAAAACGGTTTTAAGAAGTAAGGAAGTAAACATATATTAGTTATTTCATTAAACAGGATTCGTATGTCCACAGATTCTCAGAAAGGGCTACGATTTGCTTCTTAGCTTAGCATCAAGTATTTTAGCCTCTTTTCTGACAGATAATTTTTTTATTTCCCTCAGCCTGCACTTAATAAACAGGAAAAAAAAATGAAACGAAAGAAAGTTAAAAGGAAACGCTCTTCTTATCTGTCCAACCAGCTAGATAAAAAGAAATGCCTGGAGAAGAAAGAAATTTGTTTAGATTGCTTTATCGTAAATATCAACAAAGAGAGAAAGAAAGAGAGAAAAACATTGCCTGCAACGCTTTGAAAATGAGACACATGTTGATGAGTCCAAAAAGGAAAGATTACATTTTAATTTGCTATCAGGTATCATGTATTTGTTAAAACATTGCCAAACCGTAAGGTCAAAAAACAACCAGAAACCAATCCACATGAACATAGCTGCAGGTTAGTCCTCAACAACTGAGTCCAGAATTTCTGTTGCTGAGTGAGTTTTGCCCCCTTTTCCAACTTTTCTCACCACTGTTGTTAAGTGAATCACTGCAATTGTTAAGTTAATAACATGGTTGTTAAGTGAATCTGGCTTCCCCAGTGACTTTGCTTGTTTGAAGGTCGCAAAAGGTGTGATCACATGACCCCGGGACAAACTGCAACCGACATAAATATGAGTCATTTGCCAAGCGTCTGGATTTTGATCACATGACTGTGGGGATACTGCAATAGTCGTACATGTGAAAAGCAGTCATAAGTCACTTTTTTCAGGGCCGCTGTAACTTTGAAGAGTCACTAAATGAACTATTCTAACAGTTGTAAGTCGGGGACAATAAGACATGTTCTGAAGAATAGAGTAGAGTAGAGTAGAGTAGAGTAGAGTAGAGTAGAGTAGAGTAGAGTAGAGTAGAGTAGAAATAGAATAGAATAGAATAGAATAGAATAGAATAGAATAGAATAGAATAGAATAGAATAGAATAGAATAGAATAGAATAGAATAGGAGTAGAGCTGGAAGAGACCTTAGAGGTCTTCTAGTCCAGCCCCCTTCTCAAGCAGGAGAACTTATACCATTTCAGATAAGTGACTGTCTAGTCTCTTCTTAAAAACCTCCAGTGATGGAGTGCCCATTATTTCTGGAGGCCAGCTGTTCCACTGGTTAATTGTCCTCACTGTTAGGAAGTTTCTCCTTAGTTCCAGGTTGCTTCTCTCCTTGATTAGTTTCCAACCATTGTTTCTTCTCCTGCCCTCTGGTGCTCTGGAGAATATTTTGATCCCCTCTTCTTTGTGGCAGCTCTTCAAATACTGAAATATTGCAATCATGTCACCCCTAATTCTTCTTTTCTTTAGACTAGCCAGACCCAAAATCTGTCGATGTTCTTCATATGTTTTAATCTCCAGGCCTTTGATCATCTTCGTTGCTCTTCTCTGAACTTTTTCCAAAGTCTCAACATCTTTTTTGTAGGATGGTGACCAAGCAAGTGGGTTATAGCAGTGCCACCTGTGAGCGTCTCAAATGAATATAGAAGGTAGATACCAAGTTATCTCATTAAAATTCTAACTCTCTACCTATGTGGTGAAAGAGGGTCATTGAAACCACCAAGCACAATTTGTATGATGCCTAATGTAAATTAAATTAAAAATTCCGTTTTTAGACTGGCCTCAGCCAAATCTTTCTTATATTCCAATTTCTGGCAGATCTTCCTTAGTGTTCCACTCCAAAGCCAAGCGTGAAAAATTTTCTATACTCCTATATACCGTGTTTCCCCGAAAATAAGACCCTGTCTTATATTTTTTAGAACCCCGAAATAAGCGCTTGGCCTTATTTTCAGGGAGGTCTTATTATTTTGGGGCATGTGGAGGAAGACCTGATTTCCAGCTCTGTGTTTAAATATTTTCGGGGAGGGCTTATTTTCAGGGGGGAGGCTTATTTTAGTGCATGCCCTCAAAAGCCTGATTGGGCTTATTATCAGGAGATGTCTTATTTTCGGGGAAACAGGGTATGCAAGTCAGTCTCTCCATCTCTACCTCTACCCCAAATTCCACACAAAGAAGAATGTAGTAAACCTGATGAGCAGAAAACATGTTAAGAAACCAAAGGAGCTACATGGCCTATTCTCCAGAATGAAAATAACATCCCAAAAGATTTCAACAACTGAAAACCTTCCAGGAATGCAGTTATATGTTTGGCTACCCAGCTGTAACTAAACATTTATGTTTCCACTCCCTTGCAGGAAGGCTCAGCGTAAGAGCCTGGTTATATATACATTTGCAGCTTTTTTAAAGAGTTCATTCACCACCACTTAAAATCTGCAACGTATCTGGAATGTTCAAGAGTATTAAATCCAGCAATGTTTACAACACGGGGCAAAAATTACTTCTGCCAACTCAGACCTTTTTCTGAGAAACGATACTACCTGTTGGTCTTCTTATTTTATCAGGTTAAAGCAGTGGTGAAATCCAATTTTTTTTACTACCGGTTCTGTGGGCTTGGCTTGGTGGGCGTGGCAGGGGAAGGATATGGCAAAATCTTTTCCCACCCCACTCCAGGGGAAGGATACTGCAAAATCTCCATTCCCACCCCACTCTGGGGCCAGCCAGAGGTGGTATTTGCCGGTTCTCCAAACTTCTCAAAATTTCCGCTACCGGTTCTCCAGAACCTGTCAGAACCTGCTGGATTTCACCTCTGGATTAAAGGTAAAGGTAAAGGTTCCCCTCGCATAAATGTGCTAGCCATTCCTGACTCTAGTGGGTGGTGCTCATCTCCTTTTCAAAGCCGAAGAGCCAGCGCTGTCCGAAGACGAGAGTCTCCATGGTCATGTGGCCGGCATGACTAAACCCCAAAGGCGCATGGAACGCTGTTACCTTCCCACCAAAGGTGGTCCCTATTTTTCTACTTGCATTTTTTTACGTGCTTTCGAACTGCTAGGTTGGCAGAAGCTGGGACAAGTAACAGGAGCTCACCCCGTTACACGGCACTAGGGATTTGAACTGCTGTACTGCCGACCTTTCGATTGACAAGCTCAGCAGCTTAACCACTCAGGTTACAACATTTCAAATGGATAATTTGGGGGAATCAGGAAGTGTACCTTCTCTATAAGAGCTCATGTTCTCTGGGATGAGGATACCTAAGATCCATATGACCTCTAGCCAGTGGTGGGTTGCCCCTGGTTCACACTGGTTCTATAGAACCGGTAGTAAAACCGGCGGAAGGCTCCGCCCACTGACCCCGATGTCATCAGAACACTTCTGCGCATGTGCAGAAGAGCGCGCACACGTGCACAAGCGAAGCAAGTGTGCACGCGGCCCCGTTGCGAACTGGTAGTAAAGGTAAGTAGAACCCACCCCTGTGTTATTTAGTTTGTGAGCCTCTCAGAATCAGCTGACATAGAATAGCATGCAAATTGTCTCAAGAGGCAACTGGACTTTCTTCTTTTGTTTTTTTAAGGCATTTTGCTTCTCATCCATGAAGCTTCTTTGGTTCTGACTGGATCAGAGGTGGGTTTCAGCAGGTTCTGACCAGTTCTGGAGAACCGGTAGCGGAAATTTTGAGTAGTTCGGAGAACCGGTAAATACCACCTGTGACTGCCCCCCCCATCTATTCTCTGCCTCGCGAGTCCCAGCTGATAGGGAGGAAATGGGGATTTTGCAGTAACCTTCCCCTGGAATGGGGAGGGAATGGGGATTTTACAGTATCCTTCCCCTGCCACGCTCAAGACACACCCACTAAGTCACGCCACACCCACCAAGCCACACCCACAGAGTAAAAAAAATTGAAATCTATCACTGGACTGGATGGTGGGGAACAGAAGGATTTATATTCCTTCAGACAGCTGGTCATTTGCATTCTTTTAGAGAGTCCCTGAGGTCATCTGTTGACCAAATAAACAAACATTCTATTCCCGCCTCCAAGTTAATAGGTAAATCCAACGATATTGAAAATCTGAAAAATTAAAGCCCATAAGTTCATAAAGGAGTCAGAGCATGGATAGAACGATCTTTGGAGTTTGAATATTCCATAATAAAATTAATCATTAATTTGACCACTTCCAAAGTGGAATTAACATTAAGCTCATTGAAATGTATGCTAAGCATGAAATTATATTTATTTCAATAGAATATTGAAATAGTCCAGTTAATACAATAGAATGCTTATTCTGGAATAACAATAGAATCTTTATTTTATTTCATTGACATTAATATTTTCAATTTTCTACTTAGATCATTGATAGCTGGAAAGGGCTCAGCTTCCTTTGTAGACCAGAAAGGAGATTCTTTTCCAAAAAAGGAGAATATTGTTTTTAAGTTTTTATTTTTATTTCTCATAAACACATTTACATTTACAATCATTTCCATCATTTTTCATTCATCTTTTCTTTTAACTTTCATTTTCCATCTTTACTTTTTCAGGGCTGCTCTTTTACCCTTTATCTTTACTCCAACCTTTCTTCTTCTCCTCCCCTTCTCTTCCTTCCTATTTCTCCTCCTACTTCCTTCATTCTTTCTCTCCTTCTCTTTCCTATTTCCCTTTCTCTTCCCCCACTCCTCTCTTCTTCCCTCCTTCTAACCTTCTCTTCTGCTCCTCTTTCCCCTCCCTCTTCTTCCTCTCCTTTTCCCTTTCTTCTTTCTTCTCTCCTCTCTTCTCCCTTCCTCTCTCTCTACTCCTTCCCCTCTCTCTTGTTGTTTCTCTTTTCAGTTCAATCTAAAGTGGTATTCGAGCAGCCCCGATTTCCTAATTATCTTTATTCTCGTTTCAATTTCTTATTCAATTTCTTATTTAATTTTATTACATCATTTGTGTACATTTTTATGATATCTCACTTTTTTCCCTCAAAAAAAGAGAATATTTGTAGGTCAGGGTTGAAATGAGAGGTCCTTGGTGTCTCTGAGCTTGGTTGTTTTCTTGCAAACATTTCATTACCCAACTAGGTAACATTATCCGTGCACAACACCAGCACTGATGAACTCATGACCTAGTTGGGTCATGAAACATCTGCAAGAAAACAACCAAGCTCAGAAACCACCAAGGATCTCTCAGATTCTTTTCCCCATTTCAGAAGACATGTCCATACCTTCTTCATCTTAGCAGGACATGACCACATTTTTACTTTAAATATGATTACTTTCTGGGCTTTGTAAAGAAAAGGCTGGATGTATTTATAAAAGTGTTTATAAGAAACTCTTCATCTGGGACTTTCAAGATTTTCATCATTGTAGAGGCTCATGACTTCCCTCCAAAAATGACAGCCTTATGGGAGAACTGCAGTGGTTTCCAGAATGGGACGGTATCCGAGTAAATTTGTATCACTCTGTAAACAAATCATGCAAACAACAGCTGTAGAGATGATATCTGTGGGTTGCAAGAAAACTTCCATTTCCTTTGGAGAGGGGGGAAATGATTCCTCTTCTTCCTATTTCCAGTTAGAGCATCGTCTGTGCTGCATTTAGTAGTCATCTGGAGTTTGTTTGTTTTTTTATAGTCTCAATATGGTAGCCCTAAGCTTTGGTAAAAGTTTGTCTACATCACTCCCCACTATAGTATGTGTGTGTGTGAGAGAGAGAGAGACAGAGAGAGAGACAGAGAGCCAGAGAGACAGAGACAGAGAGCCAGAGAGAGACAGAGACACACAGAGAGACAGACAGACAGAGAGACAAAGACAGACACACAGACACACAGAGAGAGACAGAGACACAGAGAGAGAGACAGAAAGAGAGACAGAGAGACAGAGAGAAATGGATTGAAAGCTGGATAGAAAGATAGAGAGATAGATGAGAGAAAAAGGGAAAAGAAAAGTGAAGGGTTTATATTGTGATTTATAATTCTTGAATTTTTTACTATTAGGAAAGTAGGGTAAGGTCTTTGTGAGATTTTCTGCCTCAAGTCCTGAAGTAAGGCAGACATTGCAGATGTTAGCCCCAAATACAAAATCCCTCAAAATTATAGTGTTACTGATTGTAAGATTTGCCTACCAAGCAGGGGTGCTATTCTGCAGGTTCTGATCAGTTCTGGAAAACTGGTAGTGGAAATTTTGAGTAGTTCGGAGAACCTGCAAATACCACCTCTGGCTGGCCCCAGAGTGGGGTGGGAATGGAGATTTTGCAATATCCTTCCCCCAGGAGTGGGGAGGGAATGGAGATTTTGCAGTATATAATACTTAGGAATTTGGCTAACCAAAAGGTGTTCATCTCTAAGAGAAGATAATTATACTCCATTAATTAACAAATTAAAACAAGATTTGGATAGATGGAAAAAGATTAAATTGTCACTTATAGGCAAAATTGCGGCAATCAAGATGAACATCCTCCCCAAGATCTTATTTTTATACCAAAACTTACCAGTGATTTTAGAGAAATTTTTTTTCCTAGAATTAAATAAGATCACGAGGGATTTCGTTTGGAAGGGAAAAAAATCGAGGATTTCACTCAAAATCTTACAGGAAAAAAGGAACGTGGGAGGATTTGGACTCCCGAATTGGGAAATGTATTATAGAGCAGCAAAGCTGATATGGATAAGGGAATGGATCACTTTGGAGAATAAGAGAATCTTAATGTTAGAAGGCCATGACTTACAGAGAGGGTGGCATGCGTATTTATGGGACAAAGATAAGAAAAAGAAAACCTACTTCCACAGGCATAAAATCAGGGACTCCCTAATACAAACGTGGGTGGGGATTAGACAGAGATATTATACAAAAGTCCCAAATTGGCTCTCTACGGTAGAGGCATTGATTTATCCCAACAGGTGGGGAATGGAGAAACTGTGCAGATACAAAGACATCCTCGACGGAGGGGGAAACCTTAAATCAAATGATGCCCTGAGAGACCAAGGCATAATTTTAGATTGGTGGACTTACATGCAAATAAAATCAAGATACCAGAAAGACAAGGATGAATTTGGCTTAGAATTAGGATACAACGGATTAGACAAAATTCTGATGGGACCAGGAAAAAAAGCGTTGGCCAAGCTGTATAATTACTTATTAGATGAGGATAGAGATGAGGACATAATCAGAAACCAATTGAGAGCGTGGGAGAGAAATATCGGACATAGTTTGAACTTCAACGAATGGGAAGAGGCGTGGAATAAAAATTATAAATTAACTAGAGCAGCCACGTACAAGGAAAATCATTACAAAATGCTTCATAGGTGGCACTTAGCACCTGCAAGATTAGCACAGATGTTCCCTAATGTACACCCAAATTGTTGGAAATGCGGTCATGGTCAGGGCACCTTCTTTCATATGTGGTGGACATGCCCCGAAGCAAAAAGATATTGGAGCAAAATTCAGAGATGGTTGAAAGACATATTCAAAGAAGAAATTGATTTGAACCCAGAAATATTTCTCCTGGGAATGGTAAAGAAAGGGCATGGAAAGGAAAAGGTCCACCTCCTAATACACATAACTACAGCTGCCAGACTGGCGTACGCTCAATACTGGAAAAAGAAAGACCTACCACCAGATGACCTTATAATTAGCAAAATATTAGAGTGTGCAGAGATAAGTAAATTAACATACGAGATAAGTGATGATGAAAATTCAGATTACGATATGATATGGGGAAGATGGTACGAATGGATAAATGATAGAATCAAGGAAGGAGTTAAAGGTGCGGAAATTAATTAGAAATGTATAGTATAAATGACACCAGATATTTTTTCATGTATATATGTACAAACACTGCGAATCCGATGTCAAACAAAATTGCTATTATATTTTATTTGTCTTAAAAAAAAAAATCAATAAAGTATATATATATAAAAAAAAAAAAGAATCAAGATCACATGAAGTATTAGTACCGCTTTACAAAGCCTTAGTAAGACCAGACTTGGAATGCTGCAACCAATTTTGGTCACCATATTATAAAATACATGTAGAGACTCTGGAAAGTCTCTGGAAAGAGAGGGTGACAAAGCTGGTTAGGGGCTGGAGGCTAAAACTATGAGGAATGTTTGCAGGAATTGAGTATGGCTCAGGGGTAAAATCCAGCAGGTTCTAACAGGTTATGGAGAACCCGTAGCGGACATTTTGAGTAGTTTGGATAACCAGCAAATACTATTCTGGCTGGCCCCAGAGTGGGGTGGAAATGGAGATTTTGCAGTATCCTTCCCCTGCCATGCCCACCAAGCCACGCCCACAGAACCAATATGGAAAAAAATTGGATTTCACCCCTGGTATGGCTAGACTAGTGAAAAGAAAGACTGGGGCAGGGGTGAATCCCAGCAGGTTCTGACAGGTTCTAGAGAACCGGTAGCGGAAATTTTGAGCAATTCGTAGAACCAGCAGCTGAAATTTTGAGTAGTTCAGAGAACTGGCAAATGCCACCTCTGGCTGGCCCCAGAGTGTGGAGGGAATGGGGATTTTGCAATATCCTTCCCCCCAGGAGTGGGGAGGGAATGGGGATTTTGCAGTGTCCTTCCCCCAGAAGTAGGGTGGGAATGGAGATTTTGCAGTATCCTTCTCCTGCCACACCCACCAAGCCACACCAAGCCACGCCCACAGAACCGGTAGTAAAAAAAAATTGGATTTCACCCTTGGGCTAGGGATGATAAAATAGGTCCCTTCCAACTCTATTAATCTGTTCTAAGATTGAGCCTATTCTTCTTTCTCATATCCAACAACCTCCAGAAATAACAATAATCTTGACAGCATTACTTGGTTAACCAGAGGATAAGAGAGAGATCTCAGATTCATGTGCGTTTCTCTTTCTTCTCCCAGACAACCTCTGGAGACCGTTGAGTTTTTAAGCTAGGAAAACTGGTGTCACTCAGACCCCTTTTCAACATTTCATGAGGGAAGCACAGATACTTTTTATAGCCTTTAAGAAAAGAGATTTCCTGCCCCTTCCTTCTTCACCGAAAACTGAAATTTTCACAATGCCAATCTGCTTTCCACAAAATCTATTCTTGGGTTTGTGCTATATTTAGAGCTAAAAGTGCAAATAGGTTTTTAAAAAATTGTCTATTATTGTCTATTGTTGTACTTAGTAGAGGAGGACTCAAACTTGTTCATTTTTTCCTATCGCGTTTTTCCCCCCAATGTGGAAACGTTAGTAACTGTTTACATTTCCGCCATCTGAGAATATATGGACGCTTTCCATACATCTTCCCTTCATTTACATAACTATTAGCATACTTTGTCTGATTTTTTTTTAATGCAATCACCCTGTTTCTACTCTCTGGCACATTACTCAGCACAGCAAGCTTGTAAAAGAAAACTACTAGCGTTTGCACGCAACTTTCAGGTTCATATTTCCCTTTCCAAAACATTTTTGGAGGAAAACAGGGGAAAATAGTGTGCTTTATTTAATCAGAGCACTTGTCTCACTGCAAAGTCTGGTAGGACTATTCAGTTTGTATCATGCTAAATAAAGTCTCGTTCAAACTTCTGGCATCTTTATAAAAACTTTCTTGACACCATTAAATGATGTCCTCCTTCCTTCCTTCCTTCCTTCCTTCCTTCCTTCCTTCCTTCCTTCCTTCCTTCCTTCCTTCCTTTCTCCCTCCCTCCCTTCCTTCCCTTCCCTTCCCTTCCCTTCCACTGTCCCCTCACACTGTCCCCTGCCCTTTCCCTTCCTCCTTTCCTTTCCTTTCCTTTCCTTTCCTTTCCTTTCCTTTCCTTTCCTTTCCTTTCCTTTCCTTTCCTTTCCTTGCCTTGCCTTGCCTTGCCTTGCCTTGCCTTGCCTTGCCTTGCCTTGCCTTGCCATGCCTTGCCTTGCCTTGCCTTTCTCCCTTCCTTCCTTCCTTCCTTCCTTCCTTCCTTCCTTCCTTCCTTCCTTCTTTCCTTCCTTCCTTCTTTCCTTTCCTTCCCTTCCCTTCCACTGTCCTCTGCCCCTGCCCTTTCCCTTCCTCCTTTCCTTTCCTTTCCTTTCCTTTCCTTTCCTTTCCTTTCCTTTTCTTTCTTTTCCTTTCCTTTCCTTTCCTTTCCTTTCCTTTCCTTTCCTTTTCTTTCTTTTCTTCCCCCTTCCTTCCTTCCTTCCTTCCTTCCTTCCTTTCTTCCTTCCTTCCTTTCTCCCTCCCTCCCTTCCTTCCCTTCCCTTACCTTCCACTGTCCCCTCACACTGTCCCCTGCCCTTTCCCTTCTTCCTTTCCTTTCCTTTCCTTTCCTTTCCTTTCCTTTCCTTTCCTTTCCTTTCCTTTCCTTTCCTTTTCTTTCTTTTCTTCCCCCTTCCTTCCTTCCTTCCTTCCTTTCTTCCTTCCTTCCTTTCTCCCTCCCTCCCTTCCTTCCCTTCCCTTACCTTCCACTGTCCCCTCACACTGTCCCCTGCCCTTTCCCTTCTTCCTTTCCTTTCCTTTCCTTTCCTTTCCTTTCCTTTCCTTTCCTTTCCTTTCCTTTCCTTTCCTTTCCTTTCCTTTCCTTTCCTTTCCTTTCCTTTCCTTTCCTTTCTTTTCCTTTCCTTTCTGCGCTCCTTCCGCCGTGCTGTGAAGACCTTTTTATTCCATCAGGCGGGCTTGGCCTAATCTCTTCCCTTTTTAAATATGTAAATTTTAATCTGTTTTTAAATTATTGGGGTGTTTTAATCTGTCTGGGCCAAAATGATTTAATTTGATTTTATCTGGTTTTTAAATTTTTTGTATTTATGTATTTTATTGTTGGCTGTTCACCGCCCTGAGTCCTTCGGGAGTAGGGCGGTATACAAATCAAATAAACCTAAACCTAAACCTAAACCTTTCCTTTCCTTTCTCCCTCCCTCCCTTCCTTCTTTCCTTCCCTTCCCTTCCCTTCCACTGTCCTCTGCCCCTTTCCTTTCCTTTCCTTTCCTTTCCTTTCCTTTCCTTTCCTTTCCTTTCCTTTCCTTTCCTTTCCTTTCCTTTCCTTTCCTTTCCTTTCTCTCTTCTCTTCCCCCTTCCTCCCTCCCTCCCTCCCTCCCTCTCTTTCTTTCTATCTTTCTTTCTTTCTTTCTTTCTTTCTTTCTTTCTTTCTTTCTTTCTTTCTTTCTTTCTTTCTTTCTTTCCCTTTGCAATCTAGCTGATAGTCCTCAACTACATTTCCTTTTATAACCTGAGTCTGGTGGTCTGGTGGGAAGAGAAGGAAGGGGGAGTGGAGACAAGGCAGAAGGGTTGGGGGAGATTTATTCTCAGAAGAGATTCTTCATTTTCTCACTCTCAGCAAGGTAATTGACGAAGCTGTTTCAAGGCCAAATGAGTCTTTTTCTCATCTTTTACAAAAGCTGTTTCCATGTAAGTTCCTTCTCCACGAGTGGCTTGCATGTTCCTGGCTCCATCTTTTAAAATCCTATGAAATACTGTCATTTGTGAAATGTCCTACCTTGTTAGTTTTTCTCTTCTCAAATGAGAGACTGTTGATATTGAGTCAACATACAGATGAAGGGCCGAATGAACCTGAAAGTGACTCTCAGTTCTTAATATAGTAACTTCCATTTGGAATGACCAGTCAAAATAAATCCTGCTCAGGGAGAAACCTCCATCTATATTACTAAGAACCTGGATTTATACAAAGGCTAAAAGGAATGCTCCTGACAAAGGAGAAGATGTGTAGCTTGGGATTGAAATGTGGGGGTCCTTGGAGCTCTCTGAGCCTGGTTGTTTTCTTCCAGATGTTTCGTTCCCAAACTAGCATTGATGGTGGTAACTACTTTGGGTAATGAAATGTTTGCAAGAAAACAATCAAGCTGAGAGCGCACGAAGGAGCCCTGATAATTCTTTTTCTTTTTTCTTATTTTTTTTTATTGAAAAGTTTTACAAAAAAGAAAAGATTTTCCCCCCCTGTTCCCCCCACCCTTTTCCCCCCTTCATCCCCCCCTCCCCCCGACTTCCCAGAGCAAAATACAAGGTATTTCATTTAATCTGTCAGATGTAAATGCCTTATTCTCTAATGTGTAAATAGTATATGAACGGGGTATCAGGGGTTAACTTATTCTTCACTTCTTAATGTATTCATAATTCTCCACTCCCACATATAGCTCCACCCATTGTATATATAAGGAGCTACCTGCACTTTTTTCCTCGCTTCTATCTGTGAATATTCAGTGAATATAGAATGCCTATTGTAAATAAAAGGAAATATATTTAAACCTTTAACTCTTACTAATCTTATTGAGTCTGATCCTGAAAATATTGCAACAAGCTGGTAGCAGAGGATGGTTAATTGACTCAATAAAAACTTAAAAATGTCTAAGAAAGATAGGCCCAACACCAGGGCCTACAGCAAAGAAATGGAAACAGAACAAGAAATAATCAACGAATCCACAAACGCAATTTCGAGAGAATCCGAAGAATACACCACTGAAGGCGAAGAAATAATAGATGAAGATGATGACCAGGAGGAAATCGAAATAGAGAATAACGAGATATTCAGAGATATTAAAACTATTAAAGAGCCAGAAGAATGATGAAAGCCTCATCGCGAACCTCCAAGATATGCTGAAGAACAGCGGAGCAGCGAGAGAGAAAAACATCACTAATGAAAAATTTAAAGACCCAAAAATAGTGAGTGATATGACTGAAGAGAAAGTCATTGCGAAGAAGAAAAACGGTGATCCCGCGCGAAATTTTGAATGGCAGCCATCTTGGTTTCAACAGGCCTCCAAGGTGAGCGAAGCAGAGCCAATCAAAAAGCTCAATTCAAAATTTCTGGCACGAAAAACATTATCAGACAACGAAAATGAAAAAGAAGATTCAAACACCTCAGAAGAATCAGAATCAGAAAGTGAAGATGATTCAACAAAATACCAAATAAAATCAGCAATGAAAACGCTTTTTGCTGCATTTGGGCCAAAACTAAAAATTACTAAAAAGATACCGAAGAAGCGAGCGAGCAAGCCAATGCCTCAAGACCTGCCCGCTCCCATCCTGACTACGAGAGCGCCGACGCCCGAACCCAGAGAGCCCTGCCGATACCGCCCTACGCCACAGACCGAAGCAAGCACCAACGCCCTCAAAAGAAGAGGAAGAGCAGCCGCCGTCGTCAGGACTCCCAAAATCGAACCAGAGACCGATTCGTCTGAAGAGGAGCAGAACGAGCGAGCCGCAATGGGGAGAACCTTCCACGACGACTCCAAAGAAGAAATGGACAACGCGCATGCGCAAAACTACGCAGACGGTCCGGGAAGACATGAACTGGCGAGAAGACCATACAGGCTCGTTGCGAGCATCCCCACGCCGTTTTGCAATTTTCTACATTTACGAGACCACGGACTACCTCAGGTTGTAAGTAATGGACAAAATAATGTCGGAAATTTACCCAGTGACTTCCCAAAGCTAAGGGTTGATGGCATTAATTTGCAAGAATGGTATCAACAGCTCCAGGTTGTCTTTATGAAGGAAAACTTACTGTTTTTTATCACTAGTCCCCCAAAAAGACCTTGGACTCTAAAAATAGATTGTTTACACCATAGAGCATTTTTCTTAATAATATCTAGTGTGTCTCCTGCAATGTATCACAGCATTAAGCCAAATCTGACTGTTTCAGAAATTATTCAATGCATGTTTAATTTGTTTCACAGTGACAGTGTAGCTACCACCACAAGGATGTCTAAAGATTCCTTTTCATCTAGGGTAAAACCAGGGGTTTCCATAAGTGAGCATTTAATATCTTTAAACAAAATAAGAGCTGAGCTGCATTTGAGGGGGGAGGTGATTTCAGACCAAACAATGAAAAGTGTTATTATCAACTCACTTGATCCATCATGGGACAATTTTATGTCACATTTAGACACAATCAATCTAGGATACTTATCCATAGAAAGTCTATCCAATAAATTGATAGCAGAAGACAATTCAAGAAGGAATCGTTCTAATAATCACACAGAACACAAACCATATAGGAAAGTAGCTTTCCAAGAAAAATATAATGAAACATTTAAATGTCACAATTGTGGATCCAGGGAACACAATAGAAGAGATTGCCCCAAAATTTCAAAGGAAAGACATAGGTCAGAATATAGAAACAAATACAATTATAGACAGTCTTCCATAGATAGACATAGATATAGAAGCCCACCAAATTACAAAGAGAATAGAGGGGGCAGAGATAATTCAAAGGACAGAAAATCTGGTTCACTGAATGGATTAAATAAACAAGACAACACTAACATACAGCAAAATGAGAACAATAATTGGCTTATTGATTCTGGAGCAACTAATCACACCACTAATAACAAAAATATATTGTCTTCATTTGCAGAAGATAAATTTGTAATAAAGGTAGCTAACCAAGAAAAGGTTCAAGTATTAGGTAGAGGGAATGTAACCTTGCCTGGTCTAGGAAAAATAGAGGGGGTATTGCTAATACCTGAAATACCTCATAACATACTAAGTGCCATAAAACTAAGTAGAGATTCTGACATTAACATTTTCTTTTCAAAAGGAAAAGCGACTTTGGAGAAGAATAAAATAAATATAGGCACTGTGATGATTAAAGGAGGCCTACCTTATCTGATAACAAAGGAAAAATGGTTGCATAACATTGATTCAAATATGGAAGATTGTATTGAAGTAGATGATGAAAATATTAGCAACAGTGACAATGATGAATGTAAAATATCTCATGATCACATAGATGCACACAATGAAAAAAAAACCAAAAATAGGTAAGCCAATTCATGATGAGTGTGCTCACATCTTACATAGGAAGTTAGGACATGCCAGTTTTCCTGTAGTACAAAAAATGACTGAACACGCAGAAGGTGTTAAAATAAAAAATTGTGAAAACTATTTGGAATGCTCAGTATGTAAATCTACAAAACTAAAAACTAGTCCCAGGCCAAGAAAATCTACTAGATCAACTAACAAAATTTTTGATTTAGTACACATGGACTTAGTTGGTCCATTAACTCCATCAGTCACTTATAGAAAACGTTACTTCCTGACAATAGTAGACGATTATAGCCGCTATGGGTTTGTTTATACATTAAAACACAAAGATGAAACCTTTCAAAAATTTAAAGAATTTTACAAACGCATAGAAACACAACACAATATCAAAATAAAACAAATCATGACAGATAGGGGATGTGAATTCATGTCTAAAGAATTCTCCCAATGGTTAAGAGACAAAGGAATGTTACATTACACATCTAGTCCATTTTCTGCGTTCCAGAACGGGATTGTAGAGAGGAAGAATTCCACATTACAAACCATGATTAGATGCACATTGGAAGATGCTGGCTTAAGCAAACAATTCTGGTCAGAAGCCTTACATTATTCAAATTACACACAAAATAGAACCTGGTCCAGCATTGTAAATAAGACACCATATGAAGTGATGTATAATAGGAAACCAAAATTAGCACACATGCACATATTTGGAGTCACTGCAGACGTACACATACCTAAGCAATTAAGAAGGAAGGGAGAAAACGTATCCAGAAGACTCAGATTTATGGGATATGAGACTGGCACTAAAGGGTACAGATTCATTGATAATAATAACAAATTTATAGTCTCCAGAACAGCTGTGTTCCATGAACAAGCCAACTGGTCTAAATTACATCTTAATGAAATATTTCCAAATAAATACAAAGATACAAAATCTCATGAGAAAGGGACCATAGAAAAGCAAAATATCAACAAATATAAAAACAAAACCAAAACTTGGACAAATAGCCAACACAAAATAAAGACAGACACACTAACAAAAAAGGAAGCAAGATATTTGCATGATAACGATAATAAACCTGAAAAAACCATTAGAAACACCAGAAATCAAATGCCAAATAAATACAAGGATTATATAATGCATATGGATGGTGAGCCAACAACACCTAATACATATGAGGAAGTGTTAAAACTCCCTTGTGAAGAAAAAGAAAAATGGGAATTAGCGATGAAGAAAGAGATGGAAAGTTTACAAGGATTAAATGTATTTACACCTGCAATTGCACCTAAAGATAAAACAATTATTGGTACCAGGTGGATATATAAAATTAAGAACTTAGAGGGAGGCAATACTCTATACAAAGCTAGACTAGTTGCACAAGGTTATGCACAGAAATATCCGGAGGACTATACTGACACGTATTCCCCCACAGTAAGAACAGAGAGTGTCAAAACAGCTCTAGTGGTAGCATCAGCACTCAATCTTGATGTATTTCAATATGACATACAGACTGCGTATCTACACGCAAAACTAGATAAGGAAATATACGTAAGAGCACCTCACAGTCAATACACAAACAAAAATGAGATTTGGTTGTTAAACAAGAGTTTATACGGGTTAAAACAATCTGGTAAACGATGGTATGATTGTTTAGTAAAAGTACTTAAAACCATGGACTTCAACGCTACCACTGCTGATAACTGTTTCTTTGTCAAAAAGGGTGATGATTACATTGAATTTGTATTGATTTATGTGGATGACATTTTATACATAGGAAAACATAAAGAGAGAAGAGAAACTTTTGTAACTAAGCTAAATGAACATTTCTCGTTGAAATCTCTAGGCAAAGTAAACAAATATCTTGGTGTCCAAATTAATAAGACTAGAAGGGGATTCAAACTTAATCAGAGAGATAAGATCATAGAACTTTTAAATAAATGCAATTTAAACAATGCCAAACCTTGTGATACTCCTATGCAAACTGATTTTCTAAGAAATACTGATGAATCTTCCCCCGAATTCAAGGATAACACATTTTATAGATCAATCATAGGTTCACTTCTTTATATATCTAATTGGACTAGACCAGATATCGCCTTACCACTCAATTTATTATCCAGACATGTCAGCAAACCAACAATGTATCACTGGGAAGCTGTTAAAAGAATTTTAAGATATCTGAAAAGTACACTAGACTTTTGCTTAATGTTAGAACCTAATGATAATAAAGAACCAAAGCTTACATGTTACGCAGATGCGGACTGGGCTGGAGACACCTCATGTAGAAAAAGCACATCTGGTTATATATTTCTCTTAAATGACTGTCCAGTTTACTGGTACACTGGTAAACAAGAACTAGTGGCCACTTCAACGACAGAAGCGGAATATGTTTGTTTATCCAAAGCTGCAAATAACCTTGTATGGTTTAATGATTTAATTTCAGATGTTTGGAAAAAACCTGCTTTGCCTTTTGTTATGCATGAAGACAATAAAGCAGCCATTGAAATATCTAGATCTGATGCCATTGGACAAAGGTCCAGACACATAGATATAAAATTTAAACATGTGAGACAATTATCTCAGGATGGATTTATTAAAGCAGTGCATTGTGATACTTCAGAACAATTAGCTGACATATTGACAAAGCCTTTACCTTCTAAGCAGCACAAATATTTAACTTCTAAGTTGTATGTTTTATATTGTCCTGAATCTGAGTGTAATTGGTGTTGCATAACGAATCGGCATTTAGAGGGGGATTTGTCAGATGTAAATGCCTTATTCTCTAATGTGTAAATAGTATATGAACGGGGTATCAGGGGTTAACTTATTCTTCACTTCTTAATGTATTCATAATTCTCCACTCCCACATATAGCTCCACCCATTGTATATATAAGGAGCTACCTGCACTTTTTTCCTCGCTTCTATCTGTGAATATTCAGTGAATATAGAATGCCTATTGTAAATAAAAGGAAATATATTTAAACCTTTAACTCTTACTAATCTTATTGAGTCTGATCCTGAAAATATTGCAACATAATCAAACATAAACTAGATTAATCTACTTATCCTCAAAGTACTACCTCCCCCACTGACACCTTAACTCCGCTATCGATAACCAAATACTTCTAGTACTAACAGTCATTCATAAGCTATTTGATATTTTCTTGTCTGATACTTATTTTGAATATAATCAATCCATCTTCTCCATTCTGATACGTATTTTTCTTGCGTGTGGTCCTTCAAGTACGCCGAGATTTTCGCCATTTCTGCTAGGTTTGTTACTTTCAATGTCCACTCTTCAATAGTAGGCAAAGAGTCCTTCTTCCAATATTGAGCTACCAGCAGCCTAGCTGCTGATATTAGGTTCAGAATTAATTTAGTCTCTGAAACTGTACAGTCTGTAGTTATACCCAATAAAAACAATTGAGGAGTAATAGCCCTGATAATTCTGTTGTCCTATAAAATGAAACAATAGATTTGTATTACTGTCGACCAGATTGACTGAGAAGAAAGGAAGATGGGGCATATCAGCTTGAATCCTAAATCTTAGACCAATGCATTTTGAGAGGAAAGCTCTTCTTCAGGAGCATTCTAGATACAGGTTTACACTCGGGGGGAAAAAATATCCCTTCTTGCCAGGGCTTTGGTTGAATCAACAGAGAGACACCGATCAGGACAGTTAAACTATTTCTTTTTTAATTTATTAAAAAAAATAATTTTATTGAATATTTTACATTTTTAAAACCAAAAACATAATAGAAAAAAACAAAAAAGAAAAAGAAAAAAAGAACATACACATACACCAAACGGTAAAATACAAAACATAAATAACAACATTATATAATATTTTACAACTTTCTGCATCGACAATTATCTTTACTTTTAAATTCAATCTTCCTAATCATTCTCTTATTCTTGTTGAGCATTCTTATAAACTAAATTGTTATATATACTTACATCCTATTTATTAACGTAGTCAATATTTTATCCTTACTAGTATTCAATACTCTTAGATTCCAATTAATCAAATTTCACTCTTCTTTCTTGTTTTGATTTCCATTTTCTAGCTACGTATAGAATCTATTCCACACTTTATAGTAGTCCGAATCATCTCTTTCTTTAATCTTCATTGTCATTTTATCCATTTCAGCACATTCGAGGATCTTTTTAATTACTATTTCTTTGGGTGGTGTATTGATCTGTTTCCACATTTGTGCCAGAGCAATTCTGGCTGCCGTTTGTATATGTAATGTTATGTAGTACAAACTTTTCTCCATTTTCTTATCAATCATTCCTAGAAGAAACAACTCCGGTTTGAAATCAATCTTTTGGAGTGTAATCTCTTCTAGCCACCTTCTGGTTTTATACCAAATTTTTTTAACACTGGGGCACATCCAAACTATTTCAATGGAGAGAAGGAGAAGGAGAAGGAGAAGGAGAAGATACTGTATGGATGCCTGATTTTTCCTGCAAGATAGTATGTGTTTCATTTAGAAAACTCCAAATTTGCTGGAATAGCTAAATAATTCTTTTTCTTTCCCTCCCCCCCCACCAAATACAAGTAGAAGAAGTTGGTGGGAAAGATCTCTCTCTCTGAAACGCTAAGAAATAAAAAAATATTGAGTTAGATAGCCAAATCATTGATCTGGTTTGAGTTGACTCCCGATACAGTATTTCTTTGGATAGCAAACTTAAATAAGAGAGAGGATCAATTTAAAAAAAGTGTCCATAACATTCTGCTGGATCCATCCCCTGAATTAGTAGTTTGGCTTGCCTGGGGCGAAACTTTTTCTTTTTAGAATGGGCCAGTCTAAATCTCAGCAAACGGATTTTCAAACAACTCTTCCATTTGGCTGAAGCCTGGCTCTACAGCTCTACAGCTGCATGCTTTCTCTCCCCACCAGTTCCACCCACAGACTGATCTAGCCATGCGTTTTTCCCACAGGTCATTTCAATGAAGGAGATTTCAGCACAAAGATCACTTTTTTATTCTGGATGGTCCAGTAGCAATGTGACAATTTGACAGCCGATTTGCTTTTTTGCCCGATCGTTTAACCTTTCATATGAAGCTCCTGCCAACAAGCTGTAATTTCAATACTTTATTACAGAAAACATTTGACATTCCTAAGTGTAGAGTTTACGGAAACTCCTCCTTTGGGGTCATAAACAGCCCCAACATCTTCCAGCTGTTCTACTTTGACATGTCCAAACTGCTAGTGTTGAGAACAGTCAGAGTCCATTGTAGAAGAATCGTAAGACCGTTGCGGAATTTATACAAATTAGGAAGCACAATGTAATATTTTGCTGGTCTGTCTTCCTCCCAAATAAGACAGACAGAACCGGGGTGGGCTTCAAAAATTTTAGTAAGGGGTTCTCTGCCTGGTTCCTGGGTGGGTGTGGCCATGGTGGGTGTGGCCTAGTCGGCTTCCCGCACCATGGCAGCGGGTGTATGTGTTTCTGCCCTCTCCGGGCTCCGGAGGCTTTCCTCGAGCATCTGGGAGGGCGAAAACAGCCTCCCCAAACTCTGGAGGCCCTCTGAAGGCTGGAAACAGACCCGTTTCCAGCCTTCCCGAACTTCCGGTAGGCCCATTTTTCGCCCTCCCCAAGCCTCCACATGCACCCTGCACTTACCTGCATCCAAAATGGGCTGCAGAGGACTCCTGGGAGGGGCGGGGTGGGGTAGGCAGGGCCAGCCAAGAATGAGATTTGGGGGTTCTCCAAACTGCGCAGAATCTTAGCTAGAGGTTCTCCCAAACCCCTGCGAACCCCCAGCAGCTCACCCCTGGAGAGAACTGGTGCAAGCCAAACACCATAAATGTCATTGTCACCTATTGACCAAACCCTATTATGACACTACCCACTCCAGAAAACATAGATTCTTCCAAGCTGAGTTCTTTATTGTTTCACATCTATAGACAAATCTTACTTTTAAATAATTAATGCATTTATACTGAGAATAGGATAGAGAGGGAAGGGACCTTGGAGGTCTTCTAATCCAGCCCCCCTACTCAAACAGGAGAACCTATACAATCTCAGGCAAGTGACTGTCCAGTCTCTTCTTAAAAAACTCCAGTGATGGAATGCCCACGATTTCTGGAGGCAAGCTATTCCACTGGTTAATTGTCCTTACTGTTAGGAAGTTTCTCCTTAATTCCAGGTTGCTTCTCTCCTTGATGAGTTTCCAACCATTATTTCTTGTCCTGCCCTCTAGTTCTTTGGACAATAATTTGACATCTCTACTATTTCCTCTTTGTCTTCACCAGCCATGTCTCCATGGTGGTTATTTCAAAATCTTTCCATTTTTGTGCACATTCTGAACCTATTTCTAAGACTGAAATTGAGAAACTTTTGGGAACAGTGGAGAAAGAAACACCTTTAATCTAAGGATGGTTTTGTACTAGATATGACACTGGAACTTGCATAAATAAACTGAATATTGGGTCTGGACTTCCATAATTGCTCCTGAACACCTAATTTGTGCTCCAATACTAGAGTTTTATGTACAGAATTGCAGTTCCATAAACATGACATCAGGAGAACATTTGGTGAGAACTGTATGGTAAGCTTGGTTGTAGAGGAACTATGTACTGAAATTAAGAAACTCTTGGGAACAGTGGAGAGATAAAAACCCTTAACCTAAAGTTTTGGATCAGATGTGTCACAAGTTGCACAAATGAATTGGTGTTAGCAATTCTATTTACATAAAGCATCACACACAGCAAACAAAAAGTACAGTCACCATGTGCTTTACTGCTCAACTATATAACCATAGCCAGAAACAGAAACCTCTACTTAGAACAAAAAGAACATAAGAGTATATACCATAGATCCAAACTTGTAAACACTTCCATCTATTGGCTAAATACTACAGTCATTGTTGCACAGAAATACATTTCAACAATGAATTCCAACAATTGGACATGATGTCTGGATTCCCAGGGTCACTCGTGAACACCTGACTTGCGCTCCAATACTAGAGTTTTATGTGCAGAATTGCAGATCCATAAACATGACATCAGGAGAACATTTGGTGAGAACTGTATGGTAAGCTTGGTAGTAGAGTCAATCGTTTCTGCCTGGGAAATATAATGAGCTTACTTAGGTGCGAAGCCAAGACTCCAAATATAGTAAGGAAAAGCATGAAGACACCTTCTGACGGCGGTTGATCGCTATGGGTGCCATGATATTCTTGCCGTGACCCATTAAGTACCGTATGAAAGCAATTATCAATTGGAATAACACGGAGTTAACTCCTCCCAGCTGAGAAGCAAAATGACAGGTTAAACAAGGCAATGATTTCTTAATTACTGGAGAGGAAACATCAACATTGGAAGGCAGCGGCTGGAAAACTGATGCCCAGGAAAACAAATAAAACTGTGAGCACCGAGTGTTAATGTTCACAGCAGAGGTTACTTATTCTGGCAGGCATCAATGCAAGCCTTACCGCTTGCAATTCTTTGAGCCCACGTTAAGTAAAACCATGTGTCATTTGGAAAGATGGAGAAGTGTAACCTGGGGGAAAAGAGGAGAGGCAGCAAAGAAGCAAGATTAAATAGAAAATTCAAGAGTTTATCACCCTTCTGCTCTAATCGTCCTTCTCCGAGTGGTACTCAACCAGTGGTGGGTTCCTCCCAGTTCGGCGGTGATGATATGACGTCACTGAACCGGTTATCTTTGTTCGGGAGTTGGGCCCTGCCGCCCACACACATTATTCTTACCTTTTATTTGGCCCCGCCCCCAATTTTTCTCTGCCTCCAGAGTCCCAGCTGATCGGCTGGAAAGAAAAAAACTGTTTAAACTCTTTCCACGGGACTTCAAAGGGCCGCCCTACAGCTCATCAGTGTTAAAAGGCAGTGTGGTGGTAGACCAGTGTGCTCCAAAAACAAATGGGTAGACCAGTACAGCTCTACAAGCAGTTAAAAGCCTGGTAGACCAGTACCTCTGTTAAATCCTAAAGAATTGTCACATGACCATCAAACCACACCCACAAAATAAGCCATGCCCACAGAACCGGTAGTAAAAAAATTTAGAATCCACCCCTGTACTCAACCCATGTTTTATCCGTGGCAGTGGTGGAATTCAATTTTTTTTACTACTGGTTCGGTGGGCGTGGCTCGGTAGGCATGGTGTGGCTTGGTGGGCGTGGCAGAAGAAGGATATGGCAAAATCTCCATTCCCTCCCCACTCCTGGGGGACAGATATTGCAAAACCACCCCACTCCAGGGGAAGGATACTGCAAAATCCCCATTCCCTCCCCACTCCTGGGGGAAGGATATTGCAAAATTTCCATTCCCACCCCACTCCAGGGGAAGGATACTGCAAAATATCCATTCCCACCCTACTCCTGGGGGAAGGATATTGCAAAATCCCCATTCCCACCCTACTCCAGGGGAAGGATACTTCAAAATCCCCATTCCCACCCCACTCCTGGGGGAAGGATATTGCAAAATCTCCATTCCCATCCCACTCCAGGGGAAGGATACTGCAAAATCCCCATTCCCACCCCACTCCTGGGGCGAGCCAGAGGTAGTATTTGCCGGTTCTCCGAACTACTCAAAATTTCCGCTACCGGTTCTGCAGAACCTGTCAGAACCTGCTGAATAGCACCCCTGATCCATGGGTTATACAGGTAGTCCTTGACTTACAACAGTTCATTTGGAGACCATTACAACAAGTTACAACAGTGACCATTTTTCACACGACCACTGCAGCATCCCCAGGATCACGTGATCAAAATTCTGACGCTTGGCAACTGACTCACATTTGTGACGGTTGCAGTGTCCCAGGGTCATGTGATCATCTTTTGCGACTCTCTTACAAGCGAAGTCAATGGGATTCACTTAACAATCATCTTGCTAACTTAACAATTGCAGTGATTCACTGTGGCAAGAGAGGTGGGGCATAAGATGGGGCAAAATTCACTTAAAAGTGTCTCATTTAGCAACAGAAATGTTGGGCTCAATTGTGTTCATAAATCAATTTGCAAATTCGTGCTCACTTCTACAAGATGCTTCATGGGCTAAAATGAAGTAAATGGGGGGAAAAAAAACACTAGCCATTTTCTTAATATGTTGTGTGAACTAAATCATCAAGTAGAATGCTGTGTGAACACACCTGTGTTTTTAATCCCACTGTAATTCCCTTAAATCTCAATTAGGGTTTAGCACTGGAGAATTCTGGGAGTTGAAGTCCACAAGTCTTAAAGCTGCCAAGTTTGAAGATCTCTGGTTTAGCAATGTATAATAAACCCAGCTATGGATACCAATAAACTGAATTAAGAACTAGGATGAGCCGCTTGATTCAGAAGAGAGAAGTAACAAAAGAGGATGGAATTTAGCACTACTGCTGGGGTAGGTGAGACCGTCCATCTTAGTTTTGTATGTATGTATTTATTTATTGGTTCGATTTATATGCCGCCCTCTCTGGAGACTCAGGGCGGCTTACAATGCATTAAGCAGTAGCCTTCATACTTTTGTATATACCTGCTTAGTAGGGCTTTTTGCCCCTCCTAAGCGGTGTTCTTTTTTATACATAGTCAGCTTATTGCCCCCACAATGGATGGAAGGCTGAGTCAACCTTGAGCCTGGTGAGATTTGAACTCGCAGTAATTGCAGGCAACTGGCAGCTAAGTGCTACTTAACAGCACTTTAGTCCGCTGCACCACCAATATGTATGTATTCCAACTCATTTCAATATTAGTCTTCATTTAAAACAAAATCTGCAAAAAAAGTAGCATTTAAACACAAGAGTCCATTGACTTCTTACCCCTTTTGTGAGCTATACTTAGTGTTTTACCTTGAAGGGAAATACCAGGAAGGATATGAATGAATCTATTCAAAATATGCCTCTCCTTTCTTTCTTTCTTTCTTTCTTTCTTTCTTTCTTTCTTTCTTTCTTTCTTTCTTTCTTTCTTTCTTTCTTTCTTTCTTTCTCTTTCTTTCTTTCTTTCTTCCTCCCTCCCTCCCTTTTTTCCTTCCTTCCTTTCTCCCTCCTTCCCGCCTTCCCTCCCTTTTCTTCCTTCCTTCCTTCCTTCCTTCCTTCCTTCCTTCCTTCCTTCCTTCCTTCTTTCCTTCATTCCTTCATTCCTTCTTTTCTCCCTCCTTCCCTCCCTCTCTCCCTCCCTTTTCTTTCTTTCTTTCTTTCTTTCTCTCTCTCTCACACACATACACATGCACGCACACACACAAAACCTCTAGATGTATTTTCTCTTAAAGTGTGTGTGTGTGTATCTATATCTATATCTATATCTATATCTATATCTATATCTATATCTATATCTATATCTATATCTATATCTATATCTGCCCTGTTTCCCTGAAAATAAGACATCCCCTGATAATAAGCCCAATCGCGCTTTTGAGCGCATGCACTAAAATAAGCCACCCCCTGAAAATAAGTCCTCCCCGAAAATAAACCCTCCCTGAAAATACTTAAATGCATGCACAGCTGGTCCCCACCATTTCCTCTGGTTAGGGTTAAGGAGACAGAGCTGGAAATCAGATAAGTCAGCAAGAGGAACCCCGTCTTGCTCCACACGGCCCAAAATAAGATCTCCCTGAAAATAAGGCCAAGCGCTTATTTCGGGGTTTAAAAAAATATAAGACAGGGTCTTATTTTCGAGAAAACATGGGTACATCTACATCTATCTATCTATCTATCTATCTATCTATCTATCTATCTATCTATCTATCTATTTCATCCTAAAAATAAACAATGCTCTTCAGGTAGTCCAACAAGGACTTTTTGCCTGGAAGACACAAACTCCCATCTCTGTGACATGCCTTCAAACAGTAGTTGCAGAGGAACAATAGTGATCATAGAAGAGCCTCTTGTCTAATAGCACCCAGAGGATTCCGGTTGGTCATTGCTGAATTAAGATGGTTTTTCTTGATCCCACATCGTTCTTCTTATGTTCTTAAAGAATGACTGATGGAAAAGATGTTTGCCAGGTAGACTCAGTTGGGATCACCAACTTATATGCTTCAAAAAAAAAAAAAAAAAAATCCAGGCAAACACGTGGGACCAAACAATGAGCTTGAATTTCTACATTTCTTCGCTTTCATCTAGAAATCATCCATAGTTTGATGCCCAGAACTGACTCCATAAAATGGATGATCCCCAAAATTCCACATGTAATTCTGGGAATTGGGCTACTAGCGTCCCTGGAGGAACCCCAAATTCCTGGAGGTTGGGATGGAGAAGATTGAGTTAAAAGGGGAAATACTTTGACCTAGAGAAATATTCTTTTATTGAGGAAAAGCAACGTTGGGGCTATTGTTGTGTACATGTTCTTGGAACGAAAATTCAGCCAAATGAAACAAACAAGCTTGTAGGAAAGGGAGGGAAAGAAATGTACTGAGCTGGATACACCAGGGACATCTGTAATTGGAAAGCTAAGTGAGAAACCATTTTCGGTTTAGAATGCTTATCTAAAATGGGATCAATAGGCAGGAGTTCAAGAGCAGATTGTTGGTCTCCCTTGTTGTTTATTGTGACACTAGTGTGAGACAGTGGAGGAAAGGCTAAGAGGATAGGCTGGGGGTGGTAAGGAAAGACTGCAAACTACAACACATCAATGCAATCTTTAAATTACGGGGTATTGAATTCCAGTATTAAGCTAGTTAGAAGACAGTAGTGGGGTAGAATTCAACATGGAACAAATCAACAGGTCCCATCCAGTTATTATTATAATTTATCCATAATGGTCCTCATGTGTTATATTAATTTCTCTGTGTTTTGTCCTTTCTATATGAAAGGATAACAGTAAACAAGCAAGGTCCTTAATTGCTGTCTGCAGCCAGGCGGGGAGGGAGGGCAGCGAGAACGGCGGTGGCGGGCAACGGAGTGCCAAGATGAAGGGCTACCTGCACTGGCCTGCTTGGGTAAGCACCACTGCCCAGGCTGAAAGGAAAGCGCCACAGGCTCTGTGGTGGTGCAGCCTGGCCCTCTCCCCATGCGGGGTGCTGAGCCTCCTTCCCCTGGAGTGCTGGACTCCATGAGCCAAGTTTCTGGAGTGGCGCCGGTGGTCAAAGAGAGCAAGCAGGTGGCCGGGTGGAAATCCAGTGGGCTGCTTCGGAGCCCCAAGCCCCGCAGAGCCGGCCTGGGAGGCCCAGGTGAAAGGTGGCCTTTTCTGAAGCATCCCCCTCCCCGGATCACCCTGAGGGGGGGTCTCTGCCTTTGCAGAAACGGGGCAGGCTGTTTGTATGGAGGATTGGCTGGGGGGGATGCGCGGCCCTCTGGGATGGAGAGTGGGGCAAGAGAAGGCTCCAAGGTTCACTTGGGCAGTCGAGCCAGATGGCGGAGGGAAACTCAAAGCATTGGGGGCTTCAGAAGGGCAGAATCTGCTTCAGAATGTGCAGCTCCTGGCTCTAACAGTGAGTGATGTATGTGATGTCAAGTTGGCCACGCCCACCCAGTCACATGACCACCAAGCCACGCCCACAGAACAGTTAGTAACAATTTTTAGATTTCACCACTGCTGTGGTGAAAAGGATCATAATTTTAATCCCCTGATCATTTTTTCCCAAGGGCCCTCCTTCTAGTTACTCTAACTTTTGATACACTCAGTGCAATGCCACAATAGCCAAAGTTATACAATAAAATGGACCTAAAGCCCAAGCATTCCTTTTCTTCTGGTCTATGATTGCTAAGTATTTCTAGGAGGCCTTGGTGAGGGAAAGGCTCCAAAGGTTTTTTGGAAAGCCACAGAGACAACTGCCTCAACGGCTGATTCTTCTGTCCATGTACTTCTGCAGTCTGATGGCAAAAGATGAGGGCTGAATCTGTTGTGACCCAGGCCCAAGTAGGTAGTATTAGACGCAAACAGTTCCAAAACAAACAGACTTTATTAGAACAGCTGAGAATTAACTAATTCTCAGCGCTGTCCAAACTAAATTAAAACAAATTCTTCATAACACAAATTCTTCAGTCTAATCACCAACCTTGGTATAATTAGGCAAACTGCCAAAGGCTTCTCTTGGCAAAAGTTCAGAAGCAGAAGATGCCAACCAGAGATAAATGTAGCAAAACAAGAAGAAGTCTATCAACGTTGTTTTCTGACAAAGAGCCCAAGAGCCGTTGCTGGTCTTTTAAATCTTATGGGAGGGGCCAATCATCTCTTGGCCCTACTCCTGAGTTGTCCTCTTTGCTTTAGCTGCTCTTGCCTTCTGGCAGCTCTTCTCATATGTGCACTAGGAACAGGCTTCTCCTGTTCCTCTGCCTCTCTACTGTTAGCCTCTGGAGGCTCCAGAGTCCGCACATCACTCCCAGATGGCCCTGGCCCCATCTCTGCCTCTGACACAGAGCCCTCATCTGGGCCTTCCCCAGCCTCCAGGACTGGCCCATGTTCTTCCTCAGCCTCATCGCTGTCCGATTCCGCTGCCAGCTCCGCAGGCTGCTGGCGGACCACAACAGAATCATGCCCACAACTGAAGGACAAAAGAAAAGGGTGGGGGAGATATAGATCCTTTCATTTAAGAATTGCAATGACTGTAGCTATGTAGATCATCAAAGGGACTCTTTGCTTTGTTGATGGTTTGATTGAAGAGTTTCACTGAAGCTATGTTGCAAAACAGCTTCCTGTTCTATTTACCAGTTCACAGTGACCATGTCATTCTGTTTTGATCCTGGGTAGGGACAGTCATACATGCAGACTGGAGTTATCAATTGAGGTGGATTTGCCCTGGGTGTCAATGTTACTTCTAGATGGACTGAGTTGCTCCACAAGGTTCTTCGCTGGACTTCATAAAAGCTATTCACCACCATGAGACAAAGCTACTCAACAAGGCAGATGATGGCCCAACTATGGCTGCAGTCGTTATTTTTCTTCTTATTCCTCTTCCCGATATTTTCACTGGAAATGTCGTGAGAGTTGTGGGAAACTAAGTAGATGCTACCATTATCGTCCAGGTGTTTCTTTCCATTGGGTGGATGAATTTTGCATGTCCTTGAAGAACTGTCAGATTCAGAGTCCGTTCTTCATCAGTCTAATGAAGGCCACAGAAGTTTTTCTGCTAGAATTATAGCAAGTTTCCCAGTTCTTTTGGAAGAGCTGCCAGCCTATTGTTTTAATTTCCACCTAGTTCCAAATCGCAAGAAAAGGATCAAGAGAATATTCCATGGAAAATATTTTACGAGAAGAGTCCTCCATTCCTCTAACTGCAATAAAATACCTTATGCCACCAGACTCCAAGTTTTGGGCTTAGACAACTTAGAACTATGCCGACTTCAGTCTGACCTAAGCATAGTACATAAAATTATCTGCCACAATGTCCTTCCTGTCAATGACTACTTCAGCTTCAACCACAACAATACACGAGCAAATAATAGATACAAACTCAAGGTAAACCACTCCAAACTCGATTGCAGAAAATACGACTTCAGCAACAGAGTGGTCAATGCCTGGAATGGACTACCTGACTCTGTGGTTTCTTCCCCCAAACCCGCAAAATTTTAACTTTAGACTGTCTACTGTTGACCTCACCCCATTCCTAAGAGGTCTGTAAGAGGCGTGCATAAGTGTACCAGCATGCCTACCATCCCTGTCCTAATATTCCTTTTTACTTACTCTTTTCATGTATTCAAATTATGTTTATACTTTTACCTGTTATCTTATATATGCTTGACAAATAAAAACTTATGATTATGATTATGAAATAAATGTAATGGATGGAGTTTCCACAGCCTGGTCTCAAACTGGACCCAGTGAGCAACCCAAAACTGGAAAGGCCTCTTTTAATGAGTATACCACACACTGGTTATAAAAGATTTTTAACAAAGAAAAAAATGAGTGGAGTTAGCCAAGGTTGCAATGCATAGCATAAATTGCCCCTTAGAGGTTTCCCCACCTCAGCCGATGGGTCAACACACATTCTGAACAACAAGGCAGGTTGTGGGGCAGATCAGCTGGGTGCGATAGGGAGAGTGTAATGGAGGGCACGGTTCAAATTAATTTGGAAGTCCTTCTCCCTGTTTGTGGGAATGGTGTCAGGAGAGGCTTGGCAACCAGCTGTCTATTCATCACCGAAAAGCAACCCCGAGGAACCAAAGAGAGGTGGAGGGATTGAGAAAAGGACTTGTCAAAAGCTGCAGCTTAATTGCATACAAACATTTTTTTGTTCCAGAAAGCATTCAACAGGATCAAACAACCATTTCAGAAGAGCTTTTGACATGTTTTTTTCCTCCCCCAAATGGATTACAATGCAGCCTCCTCCAGGAGAAGTTTTTTAATTAAAACCACCGCTGTGAAAGCCATAACCACACAAAACATTTATTGCTTTAGCAAATTTGGCATCTGCTAGCAAAAATGCTACAGCATGTCTTAAAACCACAAGTACTGTTACATTTTTTTTTTTTTGAAAAAAAGAAAAATACTCTCCTGCTCTCATGCTCCATAGAGCATGGTTGTTTAACAGCTTGTAAGTTGAATGTAACTCAACAGCATAACATAGCTAGAGTCACTAGTACTCTAGGCTGCATTAACAAATATATAATTCTCAAATCAGGGAGAAGTATTCAATTTATTCTATATTGGTCAGGTCCCTCTTCAAGGACACCATTTCTGAGTTTGAGACAAAACCGGAAGACAGATCAGAGAACTGGAAATGAATAGGATCCCAGTTTAATGTAAGGCAGAGAATCAAAGAGTCATTTTAAACAGATTAACAGAGTTGGAGTTGGAAGGGACCTTGTAGGTCATCTAGTCCAACCCCCCACCCAAGCAGGAGATCCAACACCAGTTCTGACAGATGGCAGTCCAGCCTCTTCTTGGAAGCCTCCAGTGATGAAGCTCCCACAACTTCCGATGGCAACTTCTATTCCATTGCCTGATTGTTCTCACTGTCAAAAAAATTCTCCTCATTTCCAGGTTGAATCTCTCCTTGTTCAGTGTCCCTCCATTATTCCTTGTCTGGCCTTCAGGTGCTTTGGAAAATAGCTTGACCCCCTCCTCTCTGTGGCAGCACCTCAAATATTGGAAGACTGTTATCCTGTCTCCTCTGGTCCTTCTCTTCCCTAGAGTAGCCATGCCCAGTTCCTGCAACCGTTCATCGTATGTTTTAGCTTCCAGTCACCTAATCATCCTGGTTGCTCTTCTCTGCACTTTTTCTAGAGTCTCAACATCTTTTTTATAGTGTGGTGACCAAAACTGGATGCAGTATTCCAGGTGTGGTCTTACTAAGACCTTATATTTTGACTGAAGAAGTTACCTGGATGAGTAATGAAACGTCTCAGTTTAATGAACTTTGGTCTAGTTGCCATGATTTCACCTTTTTAGATGCTTTTGGCCTGGTTGATTGAATCTTCATTTACATTTGCGGGAGAAACCCTACATTTGGTATGGCAAGAGTTAGTACATTCCAACAAAACTCTGACTCTCTGCCTAAGCTAAAGTTTTTCATTTTGGAAAAGTTACTTGGATGAGTAACGGAACGTCTCCATTTAATAAACTTTGGTTCAGTTTAAACTTTTTAGATGATCCCAGTCTAGACACTGGGGTGCCATGATTCTCCCACTAATTTCATGACAATTGCAACTATTACATTCCCCGCCCTCAATTCATTTGTCCAATTCTAACATTTGATGAGTCTATGAATCAGTGTTACAAGTTCATGAGTATTATTCCAGCAGATGCTGTTTTGTATTTGGCTATCATTTGCAGAAGCTGTTAAGGACAAGAAGCCCCCCAAAAGTGGAAAAAAGAGGTTATTGTCTTAATCTAGCCCTATAAACATAATCAAAAACACAGAGATTGCAACTCACACTTCTTTGATGCTCCAGAAATGCCTAGATGAATTAACCCGTAACCATAGACGTACTATTTTGGCTATGCTATTACAGACCTGAGGTCATAATGACCTCAGTGGCAAAAAGACATTCGAAGTTTTCATGGTTGGATCTAAAAATTGATGTATAGAGCAGTAAACCAAAAAAAATTTGCATTGATCTCTATCAAATCCACATCGCACAGGTCACTTTTGGTTTCTCCATCCTTGAACTTCAATCTTCCTTCTCTAATTTTTTACATTGGTCTACTGAATGATGGTGCTAATAATTTCTTTAGAAAATAATAATTTCCAAATCTCTAGGAGAGTAGGTGAATGTCCGAGATTTCTAGCTGCTGGCCATAGTCCAAGTAACTGCACAACAATATTGTGATTATTCTGTTTTGGATCTATTGCTTCCAAAAGGTGCAGAAGACCATTTGAATTTGTTCTTGCCGTATAAATTATTGCACGACGTAGATTGTAAGTGGGTGTCAATTTCATTGGGAGCTTCATCATCGCTGATGTCAGAAACGGTGGCGGCAGCGGGTTCCTCATTGTCCATTACAAAATTTTCATCACAATCCAATTCCACTTCACTCAGATCACTCTCTGCTTCTCCATACCATTTTAGAAGAGTTTCTTCAAAGCTTGGATCACCAAATCACGTTCTTTTTGGTGGAAAACTTGGCCCTGACATTATTAAAAAAAAATACGTTAACGAAGATCTGCAGTCAAAATGACCGAAACTCAAATTCGAACACCGCTTCAGAAAACACCAAATAACTGATACAAGCACGATGCTTCGTACAGCCTTATTGGTGGGAAAACAAAAGCTATTCACAACTGAAAAGGTCCATTTCTAAAAATAGGGGTGATCCGAACATTTTGGAAAACTGTTGCGGTCACTATGACTGCGGGTCTGTGGTTATGGGTTAATCTCTTGGCTTCTCTGTCTTCCTGAATTCATGTTCCTTATATCCTGAGTTCTTTTTCGCCACTTTATGAACATCTGGTAATATTTGCTCAAATGACTGACCCGTCCCTCTCCTGTAAAACAATTTCCTACCTTGAGAATTCTACATTTGCTTAAATTACTATCATTAAGCCAGCAACTTCCCATGATACCTTGAATGGCCTTGCTTGGCAGATGCAGTGTTGTGCAGCTGTCCTGCTAGGTTTGCCTTCCGCTATATTCTGATAAAAGAAATTAATGAATCATCAGGAATATGTTTATCTTGAAATCTATTTCTGCACCTGAAGGAACACTAACATAAGATGTGAAAAGCATTAAAAAAAATGGCTCATGCTATAGTTTGTTTAATGAACATTTCTTAGATAAATCTGGTTAACTACCACAAACCATGGTTTATAAATATTTGCCTTTTAATGTTGGTATATAACATGTTAAACTTGCTTTACCTTGTTACAAGAATAGTTCACCCAGCAGGCAACAGCTAAAAACACAATACATTAAACGAATATATTCATTTGGTATTGTATTTTCAGAGCGACTTAAACATGTCACTTGCATTATTAAACCTAGTGTTTTTGAAAATACCTTTTATTGAAAAAATTTCCAAAAAATTTAAAATGCAAACTAAAGTCAGAAATAAAAAAGAAAAGAGAACAAATGCAAAGTGGAAATACAAAAGAAAAGGACAGAAAAAAGAGTAAGGAGAGAAATAACTCCTGATCTTCCTTGCAACAGGTATAAACAAATTAATATTTTCCCACTTCCAAGCAATTAGGTATATAATTATATCTTCCTATAACCCCCATCCTATTATCCAATCGCCTTCCAGAAATCAATCATTTCTGTCCAAATATCAGCAAAAAGTCCATAAGGGTTTCTAGAATTTAAAATCATAGTTCTTATTTTAACCCTGATCAACTAAATCAGCTTTATATTCATAACTCAAAGATTTCTTCCAGATTCTAGAAATTTCTTTTACAGATCTAGTAATAAGTTATTTTTCATCAAATCAAGTGATTTTTTAAAAAATCATGTGACTGGAAAGTTTTTTTTTGCACATTGGTCATAGTTCTGTAAGATAGTGACACACTTCAATCCTTGATTTCATGGTTGCTAACACTGAATTGTTTTATTTTGAGGAAATACAATACCATCTGGAGAACTTTGTTATTGTATTATGTTAGATCACATTAATTATAACCAGTGATATGGATTACCCTGCTGGGGCTCTGACCTTGTTCTGCCTGAAATTATGTTACATACTTAAACTCAACCTATCTATCTATTTAATAGAATGACTGGTGAGCCTGCAGATAACTGCATGTCCAGGGGTGGGCTTCAAAAATTTTAGCAAGGGGTTCTCTGCCTGGTTGCTGGGTGGGTGTGGCCATGGTGGGCATGGCCTAATCGGTTTCCTGGGAGGGGCGGGGTGAGCCGGGCCAGCCAGGAGTGGGATTTGGGGGTTCTCCGAACTGCACAGAATCTTAGCTAGAGGTTCTTCCGAACCCCTGCAAACCCCCAGCAGTCCACCCCTATGCATGTCTTTGGAAGCTAAAATGGAGAAGTAAAATTGCCTTCCTGATTTCCTAGATTTGTATCCCTATAGAAGATCATAAGAGGTTGATCCTGAAATCCATTTTTTTAAAAATGAAATGGCACAATAGCTTTTCCAACAATCATTTCTCAGTTATGAAATCTCTTTTGCGTTTATGATAAGCACTTGCAATTAAGGCAGGAAAAACAGACCTAGAGGGCTTATCAGAAACAATTAGCGATCAACCCCCAGAAGTCTTCTCGGTGTACTATTAAATTTATTGACAGAGCAAAGTTCATGTTACATGCTACACTGTTGTAAATTGTAAATTCAGATTTCTAGAATCTGCCTCCAAAATACTGTGATGTCTTGGAGGACAGAGGGTTTTTGAACAACCATTGGGCTTCCTTTTATTAGACAGATCTTATTGGTATCAGGGGTCATATTGCCATTCATGGATTTGCAATTTCTGCCTGAAAAATACGATTAATTACTCGGTCCAGACATTGCTTAAATTAAATCTATTTAATTGTCCCGGGGGTGGTGGTGGTCTTGCTTAAGTTCTAAAATAGCAGCCCCCAACCTTTTGGGCACCAGTGACTGGTTCCATGGAGAGAGATCTTCCTTCCTTCTTTCTTTCTTTCCTTCCTTCCTTCCTTCCTTCCTTCCTTCCTTCCTTTCTTTCTTTTAATTTTTTTAATTATATACAAAAATACTAATAAAGTATTTGACTAAAGATTTAGTCTTTATTAGCTTTTGGACTTAGTACTTTTCCATTTTGTGCACTTCCAGCCCATTTGCACTGTGCATTAACAATAACTGAAGAGAGCTGCCTTGAACCCAGTTTCCAAATATTACAGATCTTAAGACTAAGAGCAGTACAAAATATTACAAATAAAAGTCACAATATAAAATAGCAGCTCCCCATAATTTTCAAGTTTTACTGAACGTGATAATTCAATTGGCTTCATTTTTGGAAGCCTCATCAAAGTTCTCCACGAGATCTGGAACTTCATCATCATCATCTTCTCCATAGCAAGAGGTGCTTTTCCATCCACAGATAGTCTTGGTAGAACTTTTGCCAGTCTCCTCAAGCTTGTCAGACTAACCAAGCTGGTTTCAGATGCTAGGCAACATTTCAGTCAGCTGCTTTGTCTCAACATAGCTGTGATTGTAAAAGTGTTAGCAGCTAGTGAAGCTTGAACTTTAGGATTGTTGAAGTGAATTACAGTGCTTGGTTGGTGAACATGTTGACCTCTTCGATCCCAGATATGTTATTTACTCCCAATTTCTTTAAGGAAAACTGAAGTTTCTTGTCATCTGCTGTAGCTGTTCTGTAAACCACCTTCTTCTTTTTACGAGCAGTACCCTTCCCACTGATGCTTTCATCTTTTGGGATGAACCGGGCAGATCCCGACAAGCAAGCAGGAAAAGCCGCAGGAGGGAAGTGCCGAGCCCGAGAGCCGCACACAGAGGGAACCAAGATGGCCACCAGAAAAGTGGAGAGAGGTTTTTCTGCCAACTGGAGGGGGCATGGTTTCCCACAGATAAGGCATTGCTTGTTTTTATGGACCGGTTTCTGGCATGCCAGGGACTGATGCCAGTTGATGGACTAAGGGTTGACGACTCCTGTTCTAAAATCTCTCTGGCGTTAAAGAGTTCCTTCACTTCCTGTTTCCCATAGAAGTATGTAACATGGAATTTATAGCACAAATATACTGTAGCTCAAATGTCACACTTACCACAATCTTCATTCCAGGCATCAGGGTGGCTAATATTTTCTTCCTCTGATATGCTCTATTCAGGAAGAGCAGGGGGCTGGACTAGAAGACCTCCATGGTCCTTTCCAACTCTGTTACTCTGAGTAGATTATAATTCCCTTTCCCTAATTATTCATTTATGTTCTTTCTACTTTAGCATCAATGTACTTGTTATTTTTAACCGCTCAACATCCTCCGTAAGCCAAGGTGTTAAAGGTGTTAAAACCACGAGGGTCTTGAGATACTAAGAAAAGCTTGATGGTCTTTTATGAAAGTTCAAATGTTCCAATCATGTTGATTATTTATAGCCACAGAATTAAAAAGAGTATCTTGCATCATAGACTGCTATATTAATTGATGTATTAACTGGATAATTCGCCTTTCCTTCATGGAGTTTTACAGGAAGCTTGCATATGTAAATTCAGCCCATACAGATTGTATGGAGCCAGACTGAAATCAAACTTACAAATATTTGCCAATTTTTCTTGAGCAAGATCCATCATAAGTAAACAGCTCCACAAAACATAGGATTATATACAGATGCTGATCTAAATTAATTCAAATACTGCAAACTTTTCGTGATTGAGCAACTCTAGACATTTTTGGTATCTCAACTAGTTGAAGATATCAGTGACTTCTCTTCAAGTTACTCAGTTTCAATCACCAAAGGAAGAAAACTGGAAATTGATATTTCTTAGCCTGAAATCCTAGTACACTAATTAATGATGTTAATAAAAACAAGTCTAGAGATACAGATGCTGATTTCCAATTCAATGCTGAACGATCAGTGATGATTTAACTTTTAGCAACCACATAAGTAGATCTTCTCCAGAATGAACAACCTATTTCTTCAGACTTCCAACAGTACCCTTATTGCCACAGTAACCAAGTCCATCTGCCTTGTTGTTGGTTGTCTTCTTTTCATTCTTTTCACCCTTGCCCAGAATTATAGATTTCTCAACAGATCTGGGTTTTTTTAACATGTGTCCAAAATACATTAATTTAAATTTGCTCCTTTATGGTCTCTGGTAAGAATACTAGACTGGTTTGTTCTATGGTGTACATGTTTACAAAACCTTTGCCAGACCAATTCTTGAATACAGTTCATCCACCTGGAATCCACACTGTATATCGGACATTAATACGATTGAGCGGGTCCAGAGGTATTTCATAAGAAGAGTACTCCACTCCTCTACTCACAATAGTATCCCTTCTGCCACCAGACTTGAAATTCTGGGCTTGGACAATCAGGAACTGTGCCGCCTGCAGTCCAATCTAAGCATAGTACACACAATTGTCTACTACAACATCTTACCTGTCAATGACTTCTTCAGCTTCAACTACAATAATACACGGGCAAACAATCGATACAAACTCAAGGTAAACTGCTCCAAACCCGATTGCACAAAATACGACTTCAGCAACAGAATGGTCAACGCCTGGAATGCTCTACCTGACTCTGTTGTTACAGCCTCAAACCCTCACAACTTCAAACTCAAACTGTTTACTGTGGAGCTCACCCCATTCCTAAGAGGTCCCTAAAGGGGGTGTGCATAAGCGCACCAGCGTGCCTACCATCCCTCTCCTACTGTCCCCATTTATCTGTACTTACTTCTTTTGTTTATGTTTATGTTTATACCTACCCATATTTTTCGGACTATAAGACGCACCTGACTATAAGATGCACCTAAATTTAGAAGAGGATAACAACAAAAAAAAGTTTTTGGCCTAACTTTTTTCGGACCTTTTCCAGTCTTTTTCTGGCCTGTTTCTGGGCCTTTTTTTGGCCCATTTTCGAGGCTTTTCCAGGCCCGTTTTGGGGGCTTTTTTCAGCCTGTTTTCAAGGCTCTTTTTTTTTGACCCATTTTTGAGGCTTTTTCAGCCCATTTTTTTCCCCAAAAAATGGGCCGAAAAACACCTCAAAAACAGGCCAAATAAAACCCTGAAAATGGGCTGAAAAAGTCTTGAAAATGGGCCAAAAAAGCCCTGAAAAAGACTGAAAAAAGGCCCGTGCAGAGGCCAAAAAAAAAATGGCTGGTGGGTGGGCGAGGTTTCAGCAATATTTGGTCTATAAGACGCACAGACATTTTCGCCCCCTTTTGGGAGACTAAAAAGTACATTTTGTAGTTCAAAAAATTCGGTATACCTGCTATCTTGTACATGTTTGACAAACAAATAAAATAAAAATAAATAAATTAAAAAAATGTTTGCTTTCTTGGCTATCCATGGTGTTCACAGGAATTTTCTCCAACACCAAAATCCAATATTCTTTCTATCCTCCTTCCTCAAAAGCCAACTTTCACTTCCACGCAGAATCACAGAGAAATCATTGTTTGTACAGTTCAGATTTTTGTTGGTACAAACGCATCATGACATCTGAATACAGTATTGTTTCCATGGACTTTGTTACTACCCTATCAAGTACTAGTATGTAGTATATTTCATGACTGCTAGTTCCTTTCCTGTTGATAGCACTTTCAGCTTCTTATATCCCATGGATATAAGTGCAGTTTTGGATGATCCTTCCATACGTAGTAACATCAACAACAAGATATCTTAAAGGGTTTAACCTAGTTGCATCACGAACACCGTCAAAATCACAAAAATGTTTCTCACTTATTTTGGTCATGTCATGTGGGGGAATTCACTGGAGAAAGCCATTACCGTATTTTTCAGAGTATAAGACGCAGCTTAGTTTTTGGGGAGGAAAATGGGGGGGGGGAAATCTGCCTAGCAGGTATTCATCTGGATAGCGTCCTTAATCTGGTCAACTTCAGCACATTAGTTTGCTGGTTTTTTATTCCCTGCTTGGGGATAAAAAAACAGCTTCTAAGGCACAGCTGAGAGGAAGCAGTAATGAGAAAAGCAGGCAAAGCATGGGGAGATGCTTCACTCAGCTAGCTAATTTGTTAAGGAGGATGCTTGGGGTAAACAATTCCACTTCAGCTGCAGCCATCAGAGCTGAATTGGGACATTTCTCACTGTACACCTATACAATCACGAGGGCGGTAGCCTACTGGCTAAAAATGACCCAGATGGATGCCAGCAGACTCCCTAAAATATGTCTAGAGGAACAGCAGATTTCAAATCCTCAAAGGTATTCCTGGCTAACCCGTCTGTCAGAAATATTGAACCGATATGGCATAGGGTTCCCATTGTGTGACACACTGAGCCAAGTTAAACAACAGATTAAAAATATACACGGGCAAATGGATATGGCAACCCTTTCAACTAATCATTCCCTTAAACTGCTGAGAGCAGTTAAAACAACTTTCACCCTGGAAAAGTATTTATATTTAGAAATGCCATCAGTGGAGAGACAGTTATTTGTTAAGTTTAGATTCGAACTTCTAGATACCAACGTTAGATTTGGCCGTTATTGGAAAATCCCATATGACAAAAGAATATGCATATGTGGGGTAAACGTCGTGGAGGACACGGCGCATATAATATTCGAATGTAGTCTCTATCAGGAAGTTAGAAATCAATATCTGTCCCCAATTATAAATAAATTTCCCCACTGGAATATAAGCCAAAAATTTGCATTTCTGTTGGGGGCTGACTCTCCTCCCCTGGTAAGAGCAATCACTCGATACCTTAAAAGGTTGACAGCAATACGAGCCAGTTATATCAAGGAAAATTTTATCGATTGTAAGAAAGATGAGCTCAGTTAGAGAGGAGCTATCCTATTTGGGTTATCTAGTCTTGGCAACTTAGCTATTGAAATTTGATATGGTAAAATTTTAAAGTCATCTATCATATATTTTTAGATTGCTATTTTTGTAACTGTTTTATCTTTTTCCCTTTTTCTTTTCTGTTTTGTTTGAAAAGGCCTTCAGGCTATTCAATAAACTATACACACTCAGCTAGCGCCTAGTTAGGGCTGAAAAAAAGCTTCTAAAGAACAGCTGAGAGTCGGAGCAAAGCATGGAGATGCTTCACTCGCTAGCACCTCCGGAGAGTCGAGTAGAGGGAGCAGGCAAAGCTGGGAAGATCTTCACTCGTTAGCGCCTCGTTAGCACCTTGTTAGGGCTGAAAAAAAGCTTCAAAAAAGCTACATTCGGAGTATAAGACGCACCCAAATTTTCAGCCTCTTTTAGGGGAGAAAAAGGTGCATTTTATACTCTGAAAAATACAGTATGTTTGGAAGAGTTAGTAGTAAAAGGAAACCAGGCCTCCAAAGAACATGGTGGCTGGACACCATCAAAGCTGACACCAGCCAGAGAATAGAACAACTCAAAGAAGTGGTGCAAGATCAGAAAATATGGAGAGACCTGGCTTATAGAATCTCCAAGAAGCAGACACAACTGAATGGATATCATCATCATCATCAGAACCATTAGTACCTCAAAAGATCCTTGTCAGCTGCCACCTTGTTTGTGTGCTTTGCTACCATGCAGTGACACTCTGCCATGAAAGGTGGATGAAAGAAGGGATGCTTGAGGGAAAGTGAAAGTACTTCTGTATCTCCCCGAGATGCTGCTTCAAGGTCACTCCACTGGGAGAAAAGGCAGCTGCATACCAACCTATGCTTGACGTGTTTGTTCTGAAAACATCTTGCTTGAACCTGATTGATCATGGTGGCATCAGCAATGGGAGGTAGTTAAGGGAGGGAAAAGTTGATCTTAGGGATTTTGGTGTGCAATTCTCAGTTCCGGCTATGCATTACTGCAATACACTTGACTTCTAGTAAAATTATACCTTTCTCAGCAAATGGAGCCAAGGATCATTTCTATTTAGAGATTTAAGTGCTAACAGGTCCAACAATCCTCAGCTCTTTCTCAGTAGCATGTTGAATGTCATGTTTTAAGGGGCCCATCATCCAGCACTATATAAACAATCACTTTATATTATCTATCCATTTTATTTTATTGATAACTACAGGAGTGGTTTACCATTGCTTTCTTCCATGCACCTTTGCTACTGTCACTGTACTGTCAGAATTAGAACAATTAACCAGTGGAGCAACTTGCCTCCAGAAGTTGTGAATGCTCCAACACTGGAAGATTTTAAGAAGAGATTGGACAACCATTTGTCTGAAGTGGTGTAGGGTTTCCTGCCTAAGCAGGGGGTTGGATTAGAAGACCTCCAAGGTGCCTTCCAACTTTGTTATTCTGTTCTGTTCCTTGATTGGTTGAGGTTGAGCAGCAATTCAGTAAGGAATTTTCTTTGCCCCATTGGGACATGGCAAGTCCTGAGGCTCCAATCTTTTTACAACCATAGCAGGTTAGCTGTTCACTGTCTACTTCTTCCAGCATCTTCCTATATCATTGCTGCCCTATGCTTGCTTCCTTTCATTGAACAGTTAGGTTGACCCTGCTAGGAAAATATGCTCTTGACACACCTACCCAACATTCTTCACACAACCCTCCCAGGAACACCCCTACCCCACCCCAATGAGGCAGCATAGCAGAACTTAAAGGGGGGTATTGACTATATTAAAAGGTAAAGGTTCCCCTCGCACATATGTGCCAGTCGTTCCTGACTCTAGGGGGCGGTGCTCATCTCAGTTTCAAAGTCGAAGAGCCAGCACTGTCTGAAGACGAGAGTCTCCGTGGTCATGTGGCCGGCATGACTAAATGCCAAAGGCGCAGGGAACGCTGCTACCTTCCCACCAAAGGTGGTCCCTATTTTTCTACTTGCATATTTTACGTGCTTTTGAACTGCTAGGTTGGCAGAAGCTGGGAGAAGTAACAGGAGCTCACCCCGTTACGCGGCACTAGGGTTTCGAACCAGGGGTGAAATCTAGCAGGTTCTGTCAGGTTCTGGAGAACCGGTAGCGTAAATTTTGGGCAGTTCGGCGAACCGGTAGTGGAAATTTTGAGTAGTTCAGAGAACTGAGAAATACCACCTCTGGCTGGTCCCAGAGTGGAGAGGGAATGGGGATTTTGCAATATCCTTCCCCTGCCATGCCTACCAAGCCATGCCCACCAAGCCATGCCCACAGAACCGGTAGTAAAAAAATTTGAATTTCACCACTGATTCAAACCGCTGAACTGCCGACCTCTCGATTGACAAGCTCAGCATCTTAGCCATTGAGCCACCGCATCCCTATTGAATATATTAAGAGGTCATAATTATTATACATCTCTGTTATCATCACCAACTTCACCTACCCATCCCTCTTTTTGAATTGCGACACAGTTAATGGAGAGTATGTATGTTCCTGTCACCAAATGATTTACATAACTATCTCTCATGATAGATTTGGTTGAAAGCCAGGGGCTGATTAAGGTCAGCCAAGAGTCAGATGAAGAAGAGAAAACTGGAAGATAAATCTCTCCCAACCGAGTCCAAGACCGGTTGGGAGAGAGTCCAAGACAGTCCAAGACTGTCGCATCACCAGACTTGATGATCATGAGACTGTGGCCCTGAGGACGAGAGACCATGGAAACCGCAGCTCCGGTCCTGCTATTTTGCACCCTCAACAAGGATTCATGGACTCATTTTATAACTCTTTCCCTGCTAAAATATCTGGGAAATTCTAATCCTTTTTTATGTACAGCTGATATACATAGTCCTTGAAAAGGCAGAAGGGACGATTTATTTATTTATTTATTTATTGGTTCGATTTATATGCCGCCCTTCTCCGGAGACTCAGGGCGGCTTACAATGCGTTAAGCAATAGCCTTCATACTTTTGTATATATCTGCTTAGTAGGGCTTTTGGCCCCCCCTAAGCGGTGTTCTTTTTTATACAAAGTCAGCTTATTGCCTCCACAATCCGGGTCCTCATTTTACCTACCTCGAAAGGATGGAAGGCTGAGTCAACCTTGAGCCTGGTGAGATTCAAACTTGCAGTAATTGCAGGCAGCTGGTGCTACTTAACAGCACTTTAGTCTGCTGCACCACCAAGGCTCCACCTCTGTTTAGGCTACGCTCCTGATTTAGATAGTACAGGGGTCTGCAACCTCAAACACTCAAAGAGCCATTTGGACCCGTTTCCCACAGAAAAGAAAACATCGGGAGCTACATAACCTGGGTGGGCGTGACCAACTCGATTTCACTCACTTCCACCAATCACATGACCCCCCCAGCCACGCCTACCCAGCCAGTCATTAGGGCAGAGAACCAGTTGTTAAAAAACACCAGGAACCACAAAACCCTTTTGACATATCTCTCTCTCCCCTCCCTCCCTCCCTCCTTCTCTCTGTATCTTTCTATGTCTCTCTCACCCTCTCTTTGTTTCTCTTTGTCTCTGCCCCGGCTGCTTCTCCATCCCCCACCGTTGCCCTTACCTTCTCAGGCCAGTGATTGGGAGGGGTGACTGGGAGTGACTGGGAGGGGAGGGGCAGGGGAGGGGCAGGGCCAGCCAGTGGTGGGATCACCTGACAGGGAGCCACAGCTTAGGGCCCAAAGAGCCGCATGTGGCTCCGGAGCCGCAGGTTGCTGACCCCTGAGATAAGTCTTTTCCTCTCTACTCCAGGGATTTTTCTCAGTTACAACAACTATAACACAAACCTGCTGTGGTAGCTTCAAAGATCTGCTCTGTCCTCACGACATTGCCTGCATATTGTCCCTACTTCCTCAATGGGGCAGCCTTACTTTTCTCTGAGCTATGCCAGTTTTAAAGAAGTATTTTCCCAAGGCAGCCTCAAATATATGCTGACTGTGGGATTCTTGGCTTTGAAATTCTCACGTCTTTTAAGTTGCCAAGTTTGAAACGCACTGCAAAAGAGGAAAGAAAAGGACCAACAATGGTTGCAATGCAGGTCACACCAGTCTAGTTTTTGGTTGACTCAAGAAAAGTTGCAGAGTTCCTCAACTTAGCAGGAGTTGGGAGACAACAGACTGCATTCAGACCATGTGCTTTTCCTGGTACCATATCTAAGCCAACCTGTTTTGTGTTGTAGGAAATTAGCACCCACCCCTTTTCTAGGAAAAGGAGATACTTTAGGAAATATTAAAAGGGCAGAATATTTCCCCTAAAAGGGAGGCAGAAACTCAACCCCTCCCCCCTTTGTCAATGGACCATTAAGGCCTGGGCCAGTCTATTTTATATAACAAAGATCTATCTCCTTCAGGCAGAGCCATAGTAGGAATTGCCCAAAGCCCTTTCACTACATCATCACCCAGCAAAAGTCAACCAAGCCTGGGACTCAAAAGACAACCTACAAAGTTACCCCTGCATGACCCCATGGGAGTCTGACGACCAATCAGAACACAAGCTTGAATTCAAAGCCCAACAGAGGGCATAAAACCCAGGCACTCTCAGCATCTCTGCCCTTTTTTGCCCAGGACCTCAAACCATGTGATCCTCTTCATCAACAATTCTTCTTTCCAAGCAACTTCCACGAATCCAGTGTCTTTTTCCCCACTTGGAACTGAACCCAGATGGACATTTCTTCCAACACTGGAGTCTTATGCTAATGAAAAGGGCTCAGTTCATATGACACACAAACCCACACAAAGTTAACTACGATTAGAATTAAATCCCATTTTCAGGATTTCATTTGACCTGGTTAAAGGTTCTTTGCGGCCAATAATCTGTGTGTACTCCCTTTTAAAAAATTGGGAGGTTAATAAGATGCATATGGTCTCAAAGTTTAATCTTTCGAGGGATAATTTTAGACTCAATTGTCTTGCCTTGTTTTTTTTTTTTAAAAATGCAAACTTTGGAAAACACAGAGACAAAGAAGCGCGGGGGATTATTTTCCTCTTCTTGAAAAGGAATTCCCCGTTTTAATTCTTTTTAAATGGAGCAGAAAGGCATTCAGGAGGTTAAATCATTTTTTGTAGAAAATACAAGGAATCCGTTCGACACAAATATGCAGTTGAACTCTCTCTGGGATCTGACACATCTTTGGCAAATGAGTTTCTTTCTTTGCAGAGAACAATGGATGCTATTTTAGCATCTCCTAGATGTATGGAGAAGGTGTGTACACAAGCCAAATGCTGTGTCACCAGCACAACAATCCACAAACACATTTTTCAGGAAAGCACCTGCTCCATTTATTCAGTGGGTGAAGTTTGTTATATTATTATTATGACAGTGTGGGACCTCGCAGGCATCCAAAGCAGAGATAGTAAGACACCATCAACAAAGATATGCAAGCTGTGGGCCTGTGCTCAATGATCCAAAAAGCGGACCCTGCACCTGTGGGAATACGCTAGGAAGGAGAAGAAGGAGGAGGAGGAGGAGGAGGAGGAGGAGGAGGAGGAGGAGGAGGAGGAGGAGGAGGAGGAGGAGGAGGAGAAGAAGAAGAAGAAGAAGAAGAAGAAGAAGAAGAAGAAGAAGAAGAAGAAGAAGAAGAAGAAGAAGAAGAAGAAGAAGAAGAAGAAGAAGAAGAAGAAGAAGAAAGTGTGGGACCTCTCTAACACAAAATAAAGTTTAATAACAAAAACCACTGAACTATTCAATGGGATGCATGTTTCAAAATCCATAGAGGCGATACATTTTTGGGGGGGAGCCCACAAAAGTTTTAGTGCTTTGGTGGACAAATTGGGGTTGTGAATCACATTGGGTTTTCCAGACTTTGTAGTTTCCTCACATCAGCAGAAAAATCTGGCAGCGGAATTGTTGGCTCGTTTTAAAAAGAAAAAAAAAAATGTTGGAAAGGGGTGTGTGAAGACTTCTGTTTCTTGAAACCTTCTCTTCAAACTCCCCAAGCCCCTCAATGAAGAAAAAAAAAGCTGAAAATGTTACTCTTGCCTTCTCTAATGATGTCACAACATGATAAGCGCACTGTGTCAGACATCATAAAACAAAACTAAACAAAAAAATAGAATAAAGAGAAGCCACAGAGTGGGGGAAAAAAGTCAGCTGTGGCCTGATAGATACCATGGTTATAATCTTGGAGGGAACCTTCCTTACCTTAATGAAGTACAGCTAATTTGTTTTTGAGTAACATTTGCTATTTAGTACGATATGAATTAGTTCAACATGTATTAAAAATAATATAAACAGGACAGGGGGTGGGCTGCTGGGGGTTCGGGAGAACCTCTAGCTAAGATTCTGTGCAGTTTAGAGAACCCCCAAATCCCACTCCTGGCTGGCCCCATCCACTCCACCCCATCCACCCCTCCCAGAAGTCCCCACGCAGCTCTATTTAGATGCAAGTAAGTGCACGGCACGCACGGAGACTCAGGGAGGGCAAAAAACGTGCCTACTGGAAGTTCGGGAAATGGAAAAAGGGCAAGTTTCCAGCCTCCAGAGGGCCTCCGGAGACTGGGGAGGCCATTTTCGCCCACTCAGAGGCTGGAGGGAAGCCTCCAGAGCCTGGGGAGGGCAGAAATGCCCCCCACCGTGGTGCAGGAGGCTGACTAGGCCACACCCACCATGGCCACGCCCACCCAGCAACCAGGACCTTCATCACTGGAGGCTTTCAAGAAGAGATTGGACTGCCATTTGTCAGAAATGGTGTAGGATCTCCTGTTTGGGTGGGAGGTTGGACTACATGGTCCCGTCCAACTCTGTTAATCTGTAATCTGGTGTGTGTGTGGGTGTGTGTGTGTAGACAAGGAGAAAACACTAATTTTATTATTTCCTTTTCTCCACTCCTTACTTATGTTGATTTTCTAGTTTCTAACCGTCTTTTGCCGATTCTAATAACATAATAAGCCGCCTGGGAAAGCCAATGGAAATCATCAAAACCATTAAAAAAGCGAAAGTTAGAATATTTTGGACATGTGATGCGACACCCAGAAAAATACGGCATCCTTCACTTAATCCTCCAAGGAAAGATTGAAGGCAAACGAGGTCCAGGCAGAAGAAAAACATCATGGCTTCAAAATCTGAGGGACTGGTTTGGACAAAACTCAGCAGCACTTTTTGGTGATGCTGTTGATAAAAATAAGATCGCCAACATAATCACCAACGTCTGATGACGGATATAGCACAAGAAGAAGAAGAATAGCATAATCTATAAACGGGTTCAACAAACCATTGTTTCTGCTGTGGAAAAAATGATCTGGAATTGAGCTACAATCCAGCAGTGAGACTAAACTTGCCAGCTGACTAAACCTACAGTGTTTTCAAGAAGTCCCACCCATCCTGAAGGGAACCCACTGATCTAGTGTTTATACGGGAATTAAACTAAGGCGATCAGGTTGCAAGGTATTTTTCAACAAACAAGAGGAAGTTCTTTGTACGCCCTGAGAGGCCAAAGGTTTTTTTTTTTTTTCCCTCAAAAAGGCAACTGGACATTCTTGGGGTTTTTTTTGTCTTTGAAAACATTTTGCTTCTCAGAACTGAAGACGCTTCTTGGATGAGAAGCAAAATCTTTCAAAGAAGAAGAAAAAAAAAACACCAAGGAAGTCCAGTTCCCATTTGGAAAAATCACCTTTGGGACAAAACCATGACTTGGAAGATTGAGCATCTCCATAGACACCCCTTGATAGAGTTTACTTTTTTTGAACTTGAGTTCTGTTGGAAGAAATGTCCATCTGGGTTCAGTTCCAAGTGGGGAAGAAAGACACTGGAAACATGGAGACTGCTTAGAAAGATGGTTTTTAATGGTGGACAGGACCACATGGGGGGGAAAAAAGGGAAGAGATGCTGAGAGTGCCTGGGTTTTATGCCCTCTCTGGGCTTTTGAATTTGAGCTTGTATTCTGATTGGTTGTCAGACTCCCATGGGGCCATGCAGGGGCAACTCTGTAGGCTGTCCTGAGTCCCAAGCTTGGTTGACTCTTGCTGGGTGATGATGTAATGAAAGGGCTTTGGGATTCCTATTATGGCTACCGGTTCTCCAGAACTGGTCAGAGCCTGCTGAAACCCACCTCTGGCATGCATGCTCAATACCAGCAAACTAATGTGCTGAAGCTGACCAGAATAAGGATACTAGCCAGATGAATACCTGGTAGGCAGCTTCCCCCCCCCATTTCCCTCCCCAAAACTAAGCTGCATCTTATACTTGGGTGCGTCTTATACTCCGAAAAATACATTATAGAATAGGTTTTCTATACTGTATCTCTTAATGAGTATTCATTTTGCCATTTCTAAATGGATAAAATCCTGTGGATGCTAGCAAAACAATGATTGTCCATTTGGTTTTGGGTTTTTTTAAGTAGAGAGGTTTTCAAGCAAGGCAATAGATCTACTATTTATTGTAAACAGAGGAGGATAGAGGACCTATCTGCCAACCTACCTGCCACTAGGATCAGCAGCTGCAAAAATCAACCAAAAACAACCCGCACAAAATAACAGCTAAGAAAGAAGGCTCCAGAAGTCGTGACTGATGATGGTATCCAGAAATGGGGAGAGCAAGCCAAAATTTTAAGAATTATGATTCTCAAATGCTAAAGTCCACAGGAGACATGACAGAGGTGGGTTTCAGCAGGTTCTGACCAGTTCTGGAGAACTGGTAGTAGAAATTTTGAGTAGTTTGGAGAACTGGTAAATACCACCTCTGACTGGCCCCGCCCCCATCTATTCTCTGCCTCCCGTGTCCCAGCTGATCAGGAGGAAATGGGGATTTTGCAGTAACCTCCCCCTGGAGTGGGATGGGAATGAAGATTTTACAGTATCCTTCCCCTGGAGTGGGGTGGGAATGGAGATTTTACAGTATCCTTTCCCTGCCACACCCACCAAGCTACACCCACAGAAGTGGTATTAAAAATTTTTTGAAACCCACCAGAGATATGACGATAAATGCTCCACCAACATCTTGGAGCGGGTGGGGTTGGGATTTTTAGCTGGTTTATTGGGAGGGGCAAAGGAAAAGAGTTGCACAAAAATTGCCGTCTATTTTTAGTGAATAATTCATTGAAAAAGTCAACCGGAAATCGTACCCTCGCAAACCTCATTTTAGATTCATAAAATAGTCCCATGTTTATCCATCAACTCTTCGGTCTCCAAAGTTCTCTTACTCCTAGTGAGTCTATATAGGTGGTCCTCGACTTAGAACAGTTTATTTAGTGACTGTTTAAAACTACAATTGCACTGAAAAAATAACTTATTATTTTTTACACTTATGACCGTGGCAGGATCCCCATGGTCATGTGATCAGAATTCAGACGGTTGGCAACGGACTCATACTTGTGACGGCTGCAGTGTCCCAGAGTCATGTGATCACCTTTTGCGACTTTTTCACAAGCAAAATCAATGGGGAATGCAGATTTACTTAACAACTGTGTTACTAACTTAACAACAGCAATGATTCACTTCAAAAAAGTGGCAAAAAAGGTTGTAAAATGGGGCAAAACTCACCAAACAATTTTCTCACGTAGCAAGAGGAATTTGGGGTTCAATTCTGGTTGTAACTCAAGGACTACCTGTGCAGTTTTTCTCAACCTTGGGAACTTGAAGATGCGTGAACATCAACTCCCAGAATTCCCAAGACAAAATGGCTGGCTGTGGAATTCAAGGAGGTGAAATCTACACATCTTCAAGTTCCCAAGGCCGAGGAACAGTGATGTAGTGCATTACAATAAAATGTTAAGGTAAAGGTAAAGGTTCCCCTCGCACATATGTGCTAGTCGTTCCCAACTCTAGGGGGCGGTGCTCATCTCCGTTTCAAAGCCAAAGAGCCAGCGCTGTCCGAAGACGTCTCCATGGTCATGTGGCCAGCATGACTAAATGCCAAAGGTGCACGGAACGCTGTTACCTTCCCACCAAAAGTGGTCCCTATTTTTCTACTTGCATTTTTTACGTTCGTTCGAACTGCTAGGTTGGCAGAAGCTGGGACAAGTAACGGGAGCTCACCTCATTACGCGGCACTAGGGATTCGAACCGCTGAACTGTCAACCTTTCAATCGACAAGCTCAGCGTCTTAGCCACTGAGCCACTGCGATCCTTAGTAATAAAATGTTAAAAGATTATTATCATCTTCACCTACTGTATCCCTCACAATGGACTTACAATAAAATTTCTGGCCCAGCTATCAATCACATTGCTTGTCAATTAATTTCTGAATCTGATTCAAGCTCCTGGCTTTTCTCTATAACCCTCTCAACCTTTTGCTCAATGTGTGAGCAAAATATCAGAATAACAGAGTTGAAGGGACCTTGGAGGTCTTCTAGTCCACTCTATTGATCAAGCAGGAAACCTTATACCTATATCACAGTTGGCAACCCCTTGCAATGGGTTGGACATAGGTGGCGGGAGGAGGGAGGCATGTAGGCAAGATACCTGCAACATGGCCAGATTTTTCATTGAAATCTGTTTGCAGAAAAGATTCAGCTGAAGTCCAGCTGAGATTGAAATCACTGTAGGAAGAACAAGAAGCAGGCTGGGATCCTTGATCTTTTGACCTAAAGAGAGTGATTCCTGGTTTGTTCTGGGGAAGGGAAAGCAAATACTTGTAAGGAGGGGTTGCTCTTTGACCCACCATTGAAAATGGGAGAGCTACAAGCTGAATAAGCTGGCAGGAATAGTCAACACATTGGATGATAGGCTCAAGATCCAGATGGATCTTGACAGACTTCAAAACTGGGCCCATTCTAACTAAATGAAATTCAATGTAGAGAAAAGTAAAGTCCTACACTTAGGTAAGAAAAACCCAAAGTACACATATAAACTGGGTGAAACCAGGCTTAATAGATACTATTAAGCCTGGTTTCCAAGGGATCTTGGAGTCTTAGGGGACAACCAATTAAATATGAGCCAACAGTGTGTGGCAGCAGCCAATCTTAAATTGCATTAACAGAGGGATACAATCAAGATCAAGTCAGGTACTAATACCACTCTATAAAGCCCTAGTAAGACCACACCTAGAGTACTGCATCCAATTTTGGTCATCACACTATAAAAAAGATGCTGAGACTCTAGAAAAAGTGCAGAGAAGAGCAACCAGGATGATTAGGGGATTGGAGGCTAAAACATGCGATGAACAGTTGCAGGAACTGGGCATGGCTAGTCTAGTGAAGAGAAGGACTAGGGCAGACATGATAGCAATGTTCCTGTATTTGAGGGGGGGGGCTGTCACAGAGAGGAGGGGGTCAAGCTATTTTCCAAAGCACCCGAGGCCAGACAAGGAATAATGGATGGAAACTGAACAAGGAGAGATTCAACCTGGAAATGAGGAGGAATTTTCTGACAGTGAGAACAATCAACCGATGGAACAGAAGCTGCCTTCGGAGGTTGTGAGAGCTTAAAGATAATTTAATCAAGAATGTAATGCAATAACTTTTATGAAGGATTTGCTATTAGAATAGCAGTTACAGTATAAAGAAGACAAGTGAAACATGTAGAAAAAATGAGATATACAAAAATTATCACTATGTCAGTTAATACTTAGTTGGGTAACCTTTAGCATGAATTGCAGCCTTACAACGTCTTCCCACGGAGTGAACCAAGTCTTTTAGTTCTGCAACTGTTATAATGTGAAACCAAGATTGAATGATGGCTTCTATTAACTGGGTTTTATTGCTGAGTCGCTTCTGACTAACAAGTTTCTTTAGTCGGCTTCATAGATTTTCAGTTGGGTTAAGATCTGGGCTATTCCCAGACCATTCCAGCAGTGGAATAGGATTATCTTGAAACTCCACCCCCCCAAAAAAAGTGGTGTTATTAGCCATCAAATCTCAAAAATACACTTTTTCCAAAAGGTTTCCACAATTTTGGCCACTACTGTAGAAGCTATCAGAGTGCCCTGCAAATTTAAATAAAAGGATAATAAAATGATGATGAATGTCCTTGTAGAACTGGAAGTACAGAAGAACATGGGATGTGGTTTCTATGGCATCCATATCACAGGGGAAGGCATCGTTAGTTAAACACAGGGGTGTGTTTGCTTTTTAAAGCTATTGCTGTGTCATCTTTTTCCGAACAAGTATTTCCAAAGTCATTGACCAAGCAATTGAAAACAAATGAAATCAGTGCATATGTTTTAGCAGAAGGAAAGGCAATTGCATAACAATTCAGCTTCATAGAAGAGGAGATGAATCCAAACCACCAGGGATATTGGAGGGAAATGATGTCATAAGCCACAGAAAAGGTCCTGGCTTACATTTCCCACCAAACGAAGATGGTTATTATAACCCATGGAGAAGACAAGGCCAACTTAGTATTGGCTGGGGTGGGCTGCTGGGGTTCGGGAGAACCTCTAGCTAAGATTCTGTGCAGTTCAGAGAACTCCCAAATCCCACTCCTGGCTGGCCCCGCCCACCCCACCCCTCCCAGGAGTCCCCATGTGGCCCGTTTTGGATACAGGTAAGTGCAGGGCGCCCGCGGAAACTCGGGGAGGATGAAAAACGGGCCAACTGGAAGTTTGTTTCCAGCCTCCAAAGGCCCTCTGGAGCCCGGGGAGGGCAAAAACAGCCCCACCCCACAATGGTGCAGGAGGCTGACTAATCCAGGGGTCTCCAACCTTGGCAACTTTAAGACTTGGGGATTTCAACTTCCAGAATTCCTCAGCCATCTTTGCTGAGGAACTCTGGGAGTTGAAGTCCCTAAGTCTTAAAGTTGCCAATGTTGGAGATCCCTGGACCAGTGGTGAAATGCAAAATTTGTTACTACCGGTTCTGTGGGCATGGATGCGCAGATGGTAAAAAAAACAGGACGTAATGATGTCCCAGCGGGTGGGCGGAGCTTCCCACCACCAGCACTACCGGTTCGGCGAGCCGGATAGAACCAGGGGGATTTTACCGCTGGTTATAACCCAGGGAGAAGACCACAACATAGAAAATTTTAGAATGTGCAGAAATGAATAGATTAACATTGAGAATAAAAGATAAAGAGGAGTCGATGTATTTCAAGACATGGAATAAATTTTATGATTGGTTAGAAAAGAAATATGAATAAGGATATAGAAATAAAATAGATAGAGAATAGATGGGAGAAAACAATTAGAAAAATAAATACCCAGATGATGTCAAATTAAAAGGAGAAAGGGGAGGGGGGGGGGTAAAAGGGAAAAAAGTGAGATATTATAAAAATGTACGCAAATGATGAAATAAAAATAAATAATAATTGAATAAGAAATTGAAATGAGAATAAAGATAATTAGAAAATCGGGGCTGTTCGAATACCACTTTAGATTGAACTGAAAAGGGAAACAGCAGGAGAGACGGGAAGGAGTAGAGAGAGAGGAAGAGAAGAGTGGAGAGGAGAGGAGAGGAGAAAGAAGAAAGGGAAAAGGAGAGGAAGAAAAGGGAGGGGGAAGAGGAGTAGAGGAGAAGGTTAGAAGGGGGGAAGAAGAGAGGAGTGGGGGAAGAGAAGGGGAAGTAGGAAAGAGAAGGAGAGAAAGAACGAAGGAAGTAGGAGAAGAAAGAGGAAGAAAGAGAAGGGGAGGAGAAGAAGAAGGTTGGAGTAAAGGTAAAGGGTAAAATAGCAGTCCCGAAAAAGTAAAAATGAAAAATGAAAGTTAAAAGATAAGATGAATGAAAAATGATGGATAAATGACTGTACATATAAATGTGTTTATGAGAAATAAAAATAAAAAATGTATTAAAAAAACATAGTATTGGCCACAAACCCTTAAGAGCCATTGATAGTTTAATGAACTCAGTCTTGACCAAGATGAAGTTTTTTGGTTCACTAACTATACTGATGTCTATGATCAAGAAGAAGTCCTAGAGCAGTGATGGCTAACCCTTTTGCCATTGATTGTCAAAAGCGGGGGGAGTGGGGGGTGGTTGCACGCCCACATTCCCACACCCATAATTCAATGCCTCCCCGCCCCCCCGCGCATGCTCCACCTGCTTTTGGCACGTAATGGCAAAAAGGTTACCAGTGGGCCCAGTAGGCCTGTTTTTCACCCTCCTCAGGCACCAGAGCCTTTCTTGGAGCCTGGGGAGGCGAAAATGGTCTTCCCCACCTCCTCGGAGGCCGGAAACACCCCGTTTCCCAACTTCCGGTGAGCCTGGAAGGCCCAAAAATCAGCTGGCCAGCGCGCGCATGCGGGCTGGAGCTGAGCTAGGACAACGCTCTCATATCCACAGATATGGCTCCGTGTGCCACCTGTGGCACGCGTGCCATAGGTTCACCATCATGGTCCTAGAGTAACCTGTGGAAGTTCAATTGCTTTCCCATTTTCATTTTTCACTCATCTGCTGCCTTAGAAGTAGTCAGAAACGTTTGGGGTAAAAAAAGTGAGATATTATAAAAATGTACACAAATGATGAAATAAAAATAAATATCAATCGAATAAGAAATTGAAATGAGAATAAAGATAATTAGAAAATCGGGGCTGCTCAAATACCATTTTAGACTGAACTGAAAAGGGAAACAAGAAGAGAGAGGGGAAGGAGTAGAGAGAGAGGAAGGGAGAAGAGAGGAGAGGAGAAAGAAGAAAGGGAAAAGGAGAGGAAGAAGAGGGAGGGGAAAGAGGAGCAGAAGAGAAGGTTAGAAGGGGGGAAGAAGAGAGTAGTGGGAGAAGAGAAAGGGAAGGAGGAAAGAGAAGGAGAGGAAGAACGAAGGAAGTAGGAGAAGAAAGAGGAAGAAAGAGAAGGGGAGGAGAAGAAGAAGGTTGGAGTAAAGGTAAAGGGTAAAAGAGCAGTCCTGCAAAAGTAAAAATGAAAAATGAATGTTAAAAGATAAGATGAATGAAAAATGATGGATAAATGACTGTACATGTAAATTATGAGAAATAAAAATAAAAAACTTAAAAAAAATGTTTGGGGTAGCCACAAGGTTGTGTTTGTGTGGCCAACTCCAACTCTTATTTGATGTTTTGTTTTGTTTTTTTAAAAAAAATTATCTCCAAATAATGTAAAAGCCCATACATGGGGAAGGAAATGGAAGATCTACAATAAACTCTGGCTTGGCGTAGTCCGTCTGAGCGGTGTGTCCTGCAGACTCTGAATGAATTGTCTAAAGCGAAGAATAGCTGGGCCAGTATGGAAAGTATGTGCTATTGGATTTGTGTTTCCTAAGAAGAGACACAACTAACACACTACTCATATCTGGGATTAGTCACTCCTGGCTAACAACAACCACCTGCAACTTTAGGAACAATGTTGGATCCAGAAGCACTTCATCTGTTTCCTTAAGAAGGAATGCAACTGTGCAGAACACATATTCAATTCATATTTACTGAATGTTCCTGCCTTGTCATTGTTTTCAAGCAAGGAACATTGATAGTTTCCTTGGTATCATTTGAAAGGAAAGATAAAGTTTTGGATACCAACAGTCTATTGATAGCAACCAGCCCTAGTATGCTGGATGTGTTTCCTCACGGATTTCAGGAAGATACTAAAAAGAAGTGGAAACTTCTTTAAGATGCTTAAAGATTCTTTGAATTGGCCTCTATTCCTGGTGAGTTCACAAATAGAGCCATTTATTTTTCCTTAGCAACAATACAGAAGTGGATTGAGTTTAGTTTAGTTTAGTTTAGTTAGTTTAGTTTATTTGATTTGTATACCGCCCTACTCCCGAAGGACTCAGGGCGGTGAACAGCCAAGCAATAAAATACATAAATACACAAAATTTAAAACCAGATAAAATCAAATTAAATCATTTTGGCCCAGACAGATTAAAACACCCCAATAATTTAAAAACAGATTAAAATTTACATATTAAAAGAGGGAGGAGATTAGGCCAAGCCCGCTTGATGGAATAAAAAAGTCTTCACAGCGCGGCGGAAGGTGCGCAGATCCGGAATCCTCCGTATCTCTGGGGGGAGCTCATTCCAGACGGTAGGTGCCCCCACAGAGAAGGCTCTCCCCCTAGGGGTCGCCAGCCGACACTGTTTGGCTGACGGCACCCGGAGGAGTCCCTCTCTATGAGAGCGTACTGGCCGGTGGGAGGCTATTGGTGGTAGTAGGCGGTCCCGTAGATAACCAGGTCCTAAGCCATGGAGCGCTTTGAAGGTGGTAACCAAAACCTTGAAGCGCACCTGGAAGACCACCGGGAGCCAGTGCAGCTCGCGCAGGAGAGGTGTCACATGGGAGCGCCATGACGCTCCCATTACCACCCGCGCGGCCCCACTCTGTGCCAGTTGGAGCCTCCGGGTGCTCCTCAAGGGGAGCCCCATGTAGAGAGCATTACAATAGTCCAGGCAGGAGGTGACGAGGGCATGAGTGACCGTGCGTAACGAGTCCCGATCCAGAAAGGGACGCAACTGGCGAATTAGGCGAACCTGATAAAAAATCCTCCCGGTCACGGCCGTCAGGTGCTCTTCTAAAGACAGCCGTGAATCCAGGAGGACGCCCAAGTTGCGAGCCCTCTCCGTGGGGGCCAGTGATTCGCCCCCAATAGTCAGTGATGGTGTCAACTGACTATATCGGGACATCGGAAACCACAGCCACTCGGTCTTGGATGGATTGAAATGCCTTCTTCCAGAATTATTTTGAATTTCTCAATTTAGCCACCAGTGCTGAATTCCAGCACTAACCACATCTGACTAATTTTTCAAAATCAGGTTTAGGTTGGGTTTTGTACATAGATTTTGTGGGATCCCACTTTACTGTTCAGACAATCTGGAAAAAAACATAAAACTCTTCTGGTTTCCGGTGCTCCCATGTGCGTGAAGACCAACTGACTGGCGCGCATGTGCACGCCGGAACCCAAAAGAGCAACGGGCGACGGCTGGCGTGCCCAGAGAGATGGCTCTGCGTGCAGTGGTGGGATTCAGCCGGTTCGCACCACTTCGGGAGAACCGGTTGTTAACTTTCTGAGCAGTTTGGCAAACTGGTTGTTGGAAGAAATCATTAGGGCAGAGAACCAGTTGTTAAATTACTTGAATCCCACCACTGTCTGCGTGTCACTTCCGGCACGTGTGCCATAGGTTCGTCATCACTGGCCTAGAAGCAGGTCCAATCCAAAAATCATTCTTGAACTGATAAGGATCCACACATCCGATATAATTCAAGAAATTCTGGATTTAAAGTTGCCATCACAGGATAGATCACTTTTTAAAAAAAATAATCAGGACCGCAGCTTCAAACAGTATTCTTGGCCCTGGAAACTTTGTGGCTAAGCAAATTTAGTCTTATGATTTTTTTCCCCCACCTCCTTGTTTTCAGAAGGAGTACAACTAACATTTGAAGAACTAATGAAGTCCACAAGTTTCCAATTTTGTCCAACTCTGTGACAAAGGTCCCAGATGAAAGCTACAGAGAGAAGTAGGGAACAACAGGGAGAAAAAACATCGACCATTTGTTTGTCCGTTTTTAAAGAAAACCTCCCCCACCTCCCCTCTTACAAAGAAAGGAACGTGCAACGTCGCAGTTGAACGCCATGTTTAATAAATGCAACTGTGCTGGAGACATATTTTTTTTTGACTGACACCCTCCTGGTTGCATCGGTAGGATTAGTGATTTCACGAAAGAAGCCTCTGCCAAGGCTGTTTATGCAAAACATCTGAAGTTTCTAAAATAAACCATATAAAATGTAGGATCAATAAAACAAAGGGTTATGGCCACACTGTGTTTTAAGGAGGCATGCTGAAAGCAGAATCGTTTTGAACCGAATTCAGCTGCCAGCTGTTTGCTACATACAAAGAAAACTCCTGAGACTCAAAGGATACTGATATTTTTCCTATTCTGCAATGCGGTGTAACGTTGTCAGAAAAACATGGCCGTGCTGTTTGTGATGGACGTCAGCGGTGGGTTGCTCCCGGTTCGCACCGGTTCGCAAGAACCGGTAGTAAAAATTTGTAGTAGTTCAGAGAACCGGTAATAACATTGGCTGGCCACGCCCCCGAACTGGTCCCCGGCCCAGTTGCTGCTCACTTACCCCACCTCATCAGAGGCTTTTTTTTCCTTTTAAACGCATTTTTTCTACAACCTCTTCGGCCGAAAAAATGCTTTTAAAAGTAAAAAAAAAAGCCTCTGATGATCCTGCGGCTCAGCTGGGATCGGCAGAGGCTTTTCAAAGCATTGTTTTCTGCAACCTCTTAAGGTTGTAGAAAAAATGCTTTTAAAAGTTAAAAAAAAAAGTTGGCCACGCCCACCGTCACATTACTCCCCCCACCAAGCCACGCCCACAAAATAAGCCACGCCCACAGAACCGGTAGTAAAAAAAATTAGAACCCACCCCTGATGGGCATAGAGTAATTCAAGGATTATACAACCCCTTGGTGCTCTCTGAGCTTAGTTGTTTTCTTGCAGATGTTTCATTGCCCAAACTAGCTAACATTCTAAACACTGATGGTATTACCTAGTTGGGTAACGAAACGTCTGCAAGAAAACAACCAAGCTCAGACAGCACCAAGGACCTCTCATTTCAAGCCTGAGCTACAAATATTCTCCTTCATTGAATTATGCAATCTGCTTCTTTTTACCACCCAAGTTAAACACACCATGTGACTGTTGGCTCAAACTTGGCATAAGGCAGGTTTTCATGTTGTTAGGAATAAGAAGTCTAACAAGAAGTCTAACAAGTTCCTTTTTTGGGGGGGGGATTAATCTACCATGCAGAAAATAGTACTCCCTATCAGGGGTGAAATGCTCCCAGTTCGGACAGGATCGCCCGATCCAGTAGCGATGGCGGCAGGTGGTTCGGAGAACCGGTAGCAAAAATCCCTGCCCCCCCCCCCATGCTCAGCTGAGTCGCACGATCATCAGAGGCTTTTTTTTTTTACTTTTAAAAGCATTTTTTCTACAACCTCTTCCGACGAAAAAATGCTTTTAAAAGTAAAAAAAAAAAGCCTCTGATGATCGCGCGGCTCAGCTGGGATCTCAGAGGCTTTTCAAAGCATTTTTTAAAAAGCCTCTCTGACGATCTCAGCTGAGTTGCCTGATCGCCAGAGGCTTTTCAAAACATTAGAAAAAATGCTTTGAAAAGTTAAAAAAAAAAAGTTGGCCACGCCCACCCAGTCACATTGCCCCCCCCACCAAGCCACGCCCACAGAACCGGTAGTAACACATTTTACATTTCACCCCTGCTCCCCATCAACCCTCCTGCCTGGATTTGTAAAAGTTGGAAAGAAGCAATCTTGCTCTCTGTCCCACTCTGACCCTTGCCTGCAAAATATTTTTATTGAGTCTCCCTCCTTGATTAAGAGAAATATATGAGTAAATGCCAAGAAGGAACCAACAAGTACAGTAAAGCAAATTATCTCTCTCTTATGGATCAACTGTGATAGAGTCCCATTTTGACCTTGCTCTGCATAGATAGATTCATATCCCTTTAAGTGTAAGCAAGTCTAGTTTACTCTTCACTAATCTGGAAAGGAAATGAGCATGTGAAGGCTAACCTGAACTCAGCAGGCCTTTATTTCTGCACCATAGATCCTACCCAATTCCACAAAGACTGGAATTGTTTGCAAACGAGGCCAAAACTAAATAGAAAGTAGGGGTGGAATGGCCCTGTGGTTAGGAGAACAATTCCTACCAAGCTGCTCCTTGGGAAGGAAGAGCGTATTAATTCAAGTCTCCCTAGGCACCTGATGTGTCACCCCCATTGGTCCAACGTCCTTCACGAGTCTCCTAAAATTTCATTACCTGACCTAGGTAATGAAAAAAAGCCTGAACTAGGTGGCTCAGTGGCTAAGACACTGAGCTTGTCGATCAGAAAGGTTGGCAGTTCGGCGGTTCGAATCCCTAGTATAGGCCTCCTTGTATGAGCAGGGGGTTGGACTAGATGACCTCCAAGGTCCCTTCCCACTCTTTTACTGTTAAAAAGTAGGTAACATCATCAGAGCATCATCAGGGTAATGAACCATCTGCAGGAAAACAACTAAACTTTAGAAAGCACCAAGCACAGTCCTCCTCCTCCTCCCCCTCCTCCCAAACCCTACTCCCTCCTAGTAACTGATGATATTATCTAGTTTGGTTATGAAATGTCTGCAAGAAAATGTTCTGCCCCAGCTATGGACCCCAAAGAACGCAGCACACACAAAGTCTGTACAAACCTTAGTTTACTAAACTAAAACCAGTTTTTTCTTCAAACAAAGAAAATTAATTAACTTTCTTAACAGCCTGCAAGAATCCAAAGAATAAATAATCTTAATCTTACTATGGTTGGCAGAAAGCCCAGAAGCAATTTGCAAAGAACTAAGATCAAGGCACGAAGGAGAGTGAACGGTTGTTCCCTGCAAATTGCTTCAGTTGGCGTTCCTCCTTAAATAGGCTAAGGGAGTGGCCAATTAGCCCCAAGCCTTACTCTCGAGGAGACCTCCTCTTGAGGAGCCACTCCTGCCTTTTGGCAGCTCTGCGCGCCCGTGCATCGAGAAGAGGCTCCTCCTCTTCGTCCTCTTCACTTATGGGAGCTTCTGGAGGTTCTGAAGGCCCTGGCTGAATCCCTGCCTCTGGCACCACATCTTCTCCAGCCTCCTCATTATCCGACTCGAGTGCCAGCTGCACAGGCTGCTGGCGCAGCACCACACCAGCCTCCTCACTGTCTGAATCAGCTACTAGCTGTACAATCCGCATACGGGCCACAACAGAAAACAACTAAACTTAGAAAGCACCAAGCACAGTCCTCCTCCTCTTCCCACCCACTGCTCCTCCTCCTCCTCCTCCTCCCCTTCCTCCCCCTCCTCCCAAACCCCACTCCCTTCTAGTACTGATGATATTATCTAGTTTGGTAATGAAATGTTTGCAAGAAAACAACCAAGCTCAGAGAGCACCAAGGACCCCCTCATTTCAACCCCGAGTCACAAATTATTATTCTCCTTTATAAATCTATTAAAATTCTCAGGCTTGAGGGACCTCTTCTCTTTTGCTCTTCCGAATAACTTTATTCAAGATTGCCGGTATTTTCAACAGATGACACTCTTATTACCGTACACCGTCTAGAAATACGTCTTTATTGTAGAGAAACAAACCCATCAACAATTTGCTCCCATTTAAGGAGCTGGCCTTACAGGATGGGGTGGTACAGGAAAGAGCAATGCAATTCCTGTAAATCAGGACCAGGAAATTACTTGGAGCTGCTGGAGAAGAGTTGAGGTAGCTTCAAGGTTCTTGTGGAAAAGACGCACAAAGGCTGTTGAGGACGGGCAGAAAGGAGTGTTTGTTTGCTAGTCTGGAGTTCTTTTGCTCTCTCTTCCAGCTGCACACATACAGTATATACACTCACACACAGACACGGAGCTCCTGTAGGTTGTTTACACCTGAAGAGACTGGAGAAAAGGAGACTCTTTTCAATTGAACATTAAAAAATAAAGATTGCTCCTTTGGGTTCCTTGATGGAAATTCTTCCTTAGAGCCACAATGGCATAAGTAGATAAATCAACCAAGCTTGGATTGATTAACTTACTAATGCAATTGATGCTAGAGAAGATCCAGCTTTGGATCTCAGAATGACTTAGTGAGATGCTTGAAGCCATGAATTGTTAACCACAGTTTAGAGTTTAGCATGCCGTACACTGAGAGCATGTGCACCAAAGGCAAATTCTTTGTGTGTCCAATCATACTTGGCCAATAAAGAATTCCATTCCATTTCCATTTCCATTTCCATTTCCATTTCCATTTCCATTTCCTATTCTATTCTATTCTATTCTATTCTATTCTATTCTATTCTATTCTATTCTATTCTATTATTCTATTCTATTCTATTCTATTCTATTCTATTCTATTCTATTCTATTCTATTCTATTCTATTCTATTCTATTCCATTCCATTCCATTCCATTCCATTCCATTCCATTCCATTCTAATTTTATTCTGTGATGTGGTGTGATGTGATGTGAATTCTTCCTTAGAGCCAATGTGATTAGTAGATTGATCAACCAAAGCTTGGATTGATAAATCTACTGATGCAATTGACCCTAGAGAAGATCCAGCTTTGGGTTAACACAGGGGTCGGCAACCTTAAACCCTTAAAAAGCCACAAAAGTCCTAACAGAAGTCCCCATTCAATTCTGGAGCCGACCGGAAGCCCAGTTCCCCCACCATAGCGTCTCCTCCTAGTGCGGTGTCCTTTTTCCTCTACCTCTCCTAACCAAAAGCCCTATCAATTGTGGAGCCAACCGGAAAACCCTTCCCTTGCCATAGAGTCTCCTCCTGGCACACCATGCTTCCCCCCCTCCCTAACTTGAAGCTCCTCTCAAAATTGTGCCACCGACCAGCGACAGGGAGCCGCAGCAGAGAAATGAAAGAGCCACATGCGGCTCCAGAGCTGCGGGTTGCTGGCCTCTGGGTTAACATGACTTTATGTGATGCTTGAACCCACCCCATATGGGTGGTTAACCACAGTTTAAGGCTTAGTGTGTGGTGTCACAAACTCTGCCAACAGGTCTAGTAGGAGAGACGAATCTGCATGGAATTGGGCAATCTGAAAATTGTCTATGGAGTCGGGCAACTTTTTGCACACCCTCAATACTTCCCCAGTTGGGTGGGACAGACTGTCCTAGGAAAAGGGGGTGGGGGAAAAAACTCTTCACCACTACTCTGAATGTTTAAGGGGGAAGGTTAAATGGCTTTGGGCCATGCCAAGCACCTCAACCCATCTAATGCTTCTAACCCACCACTCAAGAGAAAGGAAAGGTTTTGTGGGTTCAAGTAAAAGAATGAAGATCAGGGAAGTAGGTGTGTGTGTGTTTATGTCTGTGTGTGTGTGCTCAGTGGCTAAGACGCTGAGCTTGTCGATTGGAATCTCTAGTATAGGTCTCATGCATGAGCAGGGGGTTGGACTAGATGACCTCCAAGGTCCCTTCCAACGCTGTTATGTTATGTTATGTTATGTTATGTTATGTTATGTTATGTTATGTTATGTTATGTTATTTGTGCGTCAGGGGTGAAATGTAAAATTTGTTACTACCGGTTCTGTGGGCGTGTCTTGGTGTGTGTATGGGGGGGAATGTGACTGGGTGGGCGTGGCCGATTTTTTTTTTTAACTTTTCAAAGCATTTTTTCTGCAAATGTAAAAAAATGCTTTGAAAAGGCTCTGATGATCCCAGCTGTGTTGCCTGATTGGCAGAGGCTTTTCAAAGCATTTTTTTTTTTTACTTTTAAAAGCATTTTTTGGCAGAAGATGTTGTAGAAAAAATGCTTTTAAAAGTAAAAAAAAAAAGCCTCTGATGATCCTGCTGCTCAGCTGAGCATGGTGGGTTGGGGGTGGGGGGGGGGGCAGGGATTTTTGCTACTGGTTCTCCGAACCACCCGCCACCATCGCTACCGGATCAGATGATCCAGTCTGAACCAGGAGCATTTCACCCCTGGTGTGCGTGCATCTGGACAGAGCAGACTTTCTCAATCTTGGCAACTTTTAAGATGGGTGGACTTCAACTCCCAGCATTCCCCAAATGAGCGTGGCTGTCTGGGGAATTCTGGGAGATGAAGTCCACCCAACTTCAAGTTCCCAAGGTTGAAAAAAACACCGGGCTAAGACCGATCCTTAGTTTAAACCCATCCAGTGGTGGGATTCAGCCAGTTCGAATCACTTTGGGAGAACCGGTTGTTAACTTTCTGAGCAATTTGGCAAACTGGTTGTTGGAAGAAATCATTAGGGCGGAGAACCGGTTGTTAAATTACTTGAATCCCACCACTGAACCCATCTATCTTCAATTCAGGAGCCTGGATAGTTCTGCAGACTAAGCACTGTAATTTAACACCAGCTGACTGCAATTAAAGTAAGTTCGACTCTCGCCAGGCTCAAGGTGGACTCAGCCTTCCATCCTTTCTAAGGTAGGTAAATTGAGGACCCAGTTTGTGGGGGCAATAAGCTGACTTTGTATAAAATATACAAAAATATGAAGGCTATTGCTCAACCCACTGTAAGCCGCCCTGAGACTCCGGAGAAGAGCGGCATATAAATCAAATTAAAAAAAAATAAAAATCAAGCAACAAACGGAGAGCCATCAGTCCGGAGCGCGCGCCCCCAGTCCCGTTTCCCTTTCCTTTGCCATCGATCTGGCCAAGGATCCCCCCCCCATCCAATTTCAGTTTCCCACTCAACGGGCAACTCAATGGAACCTTGGAGTAAGTTACCCGGGGGAGGGAGGGGTGTTGAGAGAAATCCGATCCTCCTCCTCCTCCTCTTCCTCCTCCTCCTCCTCCGCGAGCTCCCCCCTCTCATCTCAGCCCTGAATGGGGGCGGGGACAAGAAGGCAAAATCAAAAGGAGGGCCGGTCCGCCCCCCGCCCCCCCCCCGGATCCTGCCACGATCCGCTCGCCATCCAATCCCCTTCGAAGACCCCGTTTTTTTCCCCCCACCCACCCCTCCGATCCCGGCTGCAGCCCCTCGTCCTCCTCCGCCGCCTCGCCTCCCCGTGCGCGGCGCCCACGGAATTGGGTCGGGGGGGCGCGCTCTCCCAGGCTCCGCCGGCGGCTCCTTCCAGCCCGGCTTGGGAACAAAGGAAGTCGAGCTCGGGCTGGTGGTTGCTCTCCGACCGGGATGAAGGGCTCCCCTTCCTAAACCCGGGGCTGGACGGAGCGCAGAGAGAGAGAGAGCGAGCGAGCCTGGCCGGAGATCCGAGCAAGGGATCCGGGAGCAGATCGATGGATGGCGCTGCCTGGCATGCAGCTTCTTTGCAGCCGATCCGGAGCGAGGGGGAATCTCCAGGGTCCGGGGATCCCGTCTTGAGCGGCTTCCCTTTGTTGGGTAAGGCGATCCAGCGATCTACTGTGGAGTGGAGGGGGCGGCCTGCCTGCCTGCCTGCCTCCCTGGCGCGCGTGGAGAGCCTCTGCAAGCCCGATCCTCGGGGGGAGAGACCCTTTGGAAAAGCGGCGGGGGCTTTCTTGGAGAAGTCCGCGTGGAGGAAGGTGGGTGGGGGATCCTTCTGCCTTTCCCCCCCTCCCCCACGAGATTCCTTCTAAAAAGTCTCAGCTGCGCTTTTCCTAGCCCCGCCCGCGCCCTTCGATCGACTGCGGGGATCGACTGCGGGGGTCCCTGTACAGAAGGGTGAGGGGTCGGGATCCGAGCGAGGAGGAGGGGGAGTAGGAAGGGGGAAAAAAAGGCTCTTGTTTGCTGGGAAGTTGGCAAAAACTAACCAGCCGAGCCGAACGCTTTTCTTTCTTTCTTTCTTTCTTTCTTTCTTTCTTTCTTTCTTTCTTTCTTTCTTTCTTTCTTTCTTTCTTTCTTTCTTTCTTTCTTTCTTTCTTTCTTTCTTTCTTTCTTTCTTTCTTTCTTTTTCTTTCTCTCTCTCTCTCTCTCTCTCTGTCTCTCTTGTGCTTTCCAAAATATTTGCAAAATCGCTTTTTTTTCCCCCTCCCCAAGAAAATACTGTATATTCTAATCATGCGTTTCTGAAGCTGCTTAGCTTAGAGAGATCAGAGTACTGGCCGTCTGGTCTCCTTAAAGTAACTTACTCTTGAAATCCGTTTCGATCAAGAATTGAGGAAGCCACTAGATTCCAGAGCCTGGAGCAGCCCTCCAAAATGTTCATGGGAGATAACTTATCGAAGGCTCCCTTTGAGAAACTTTCCCTCTGGGAAAGTTCACAGAAGTTGGAACCTGAAGTGATCTAACGTGGCTACTTTTCCCATTTCCCCACTGCAAAATCCAAATAGTGGCATGGTCCCATATTTGCAGAAGGCCTTTGGGCTACTTAGCCTCTCTCTCTCTCCCCCACCCCTGCTGAAACGCCCCCTCCCAATATCTTTAAAGGCTAAATTTTAAGTTCCTAGCCCCATAAGAACAGTGAAGTTTTTTTCACACCACAGAAATCACTCAGAGCCATGAAATGTTCTATTTCTCTTTTATGATACTATAACAAAGTTTTTTTTTAAAAAAACAACAACCTAGGAAGAAGAAACAACATTGTGTGAAACTTACTTTTGTTTTTCTGAAGTAGCTTTTTTTTTCTGTGTGTATTCGTGAGTCAAGGTTTCAGTTTGCTGTTATTATTTTTCTCTAGGAGCTGTTGTATAGGTAAAAGCTACTGATCTTCTGCCATTTTTTTAAAGGTCAAATAAAACGAGCGGAGGCTAAAATTGGATCCAGGTTCCAGATGTTTTGAAATCTAATACTGGGCCACAGTTTAGTAGTTCAAACAAGGCACTGTTCATTTCAGTCGGTTTTCCCATTGAAATATAGAAGATTATGCATGGATCTTAAGCTTTTTTTTCATTCCGGCTGGAGAAAGCTGAATATTCTCCGACTGGAGAAAGCTGAATATTTATTAAAGGTTTATCCACAATTAATTCCCATTCATCCAAGGGATTCTGTTCCTAATGCCCGTGTTTACAATTACAAGATTAAATGCTTCAGCTTTGCCAGATCCTGACTATTCTGATTTTTGGTATTTGTCTTTCAAGAAAATTCTATATATGCAAATGTTTTTAAGAGACCACACTCATTTTCTATTGCTATTGATATTACTGTCCTTAGCCTGCCAAGGACCAGAGTTGGCAAATCACTAAGGGTCTACACTTTTCTGAACTTTTCCAGATGTAGAGTTTATCAAAGGTTTATGGGAGCATTCAACTGATTGGGAATAAAATTTTGGAGGGGTGCTCTAGGATCTGGAATCTAGTGGATTCTTCAGTGTGGTAATGAATGCGTGAAAAAGGGCATAAAGCAGCATCTCATGTCTCATTATAATAAGAGTTAGGACAAAGCAGAATAATAACTGTTTCCTAGTAGTAAAGGAGAATTGATGTACTACTGGAGTCAAGTTAAGGTTATATCTGCTAGCAATGTGTCTGATCAAAGGAGAGTGGGGTTCTCAAGTTAAACGAGTGATAATGAATTCAGGTATCTACAGGTAGTCCTCAACTTACGACTACAATTGAGCCCAACATTTCTGTTGCTAAGTGGGACAGTTGTTAAGTGCCTCGTTTTATGACTCTCTTGCCAACAGTTGTTAAGTGAATCACTATAGTTGTCAAGTCAATAACAGGGCTGTTAAGTGAATCCGGCTTCCCTGTTGACTTTGCTTGTCAGACAGTCCCCCGGACACTACAGCCGTCATAAATGTGAGTCAGTTGCCAAGCATCTGAATTCTGATTATGTGACCATAGAGATTGCTGCAACGGCTGTTAAGTGTGGAAAACGGTCATAAGTCACTTTTTCCAGTGCCGTTGTAACTTTGAACGGTCACTAAATGAATCGTTCGTGTGTTTTGACAGATTAACAGAGTTGGAAGGGACCTTGTAGGTCATCTAGTCTAACCCTCTGCCCAAGTAAGAAACCCTACGCCATTTCTGACAAATGACAGTTCAGTCTCTTCTTGAAAGCTTCCAGTGATGAAGCTCTCAAAACTTCTGAAGGCAACTTCTGTTCCATGGGTTGATTGCTCTCACTGTCAGAAAATTTCTCCTTATTTCCAGGTTGAATCTCTCCTTGATCAGTTTCCATCCATTATTCCTTGTCTGGCCTTCGGGTGCTTTGGAAAATATGTCCTCTCTGTGGCAGCCCCTAAAATATGGAATCGTGTCTCCCCTGGTCCTTCTCTTCACTAGACTAGCCATGCCCAGTTCCTGCAACCGTTCATCGTATGTTTTAGCCTCCAGTCCCCTAATCATCCTGGTTGCTCTTCTCTGCACCCTTTCTAGAGTCTCAACATCTTTTTTATAGTATGGTGACCAAAACTGGATGCAGTACTCTAGCTGTGGTCTTACTAGGGCTTTATAGAGTGTTATTAGTACCTCCCTTGATCTTTATTGTATCCTTCTGTTAATGCAATTTAGGATTGCGTTGGCTTTTTTGGCTGCCTCCTCACACTTTGGCTCATATTTAGCTGGTTGTCCACTAAGACTCCAAGGTCCCACTCACAGTTACTGCTCTGTTGAAGACTACCTGCATCAGATTCCATTCAAATTTGGCATGGACCATCCCTGTCTGAAGGAAAGAGCTTGACAGCTATCTCGCTTAACAATATAAATTCTGGCCTCAGTTGTGGTAAGTCGAGGACTGCCGGTCTAGCAGAGCCAAATATACAAAAGTATGAAGGCTATTGCTTAACACATTGTAAGCCGCCCTGAGTCTCCGGAGAAGGGCGGCATATAAATAATAAATAAATAAATAAAATAAATAAATAAAAAAGTTTTCTCATGTAAACCAAACCAGCTAAGAATAATTGCAATCTCTCTGATTTAAACCAGATATTCAGGTGGCCTGACCCTTAATACAGGTAGCCCGCAACTTACAATCATAATTGAGTCCCAAAATTTATGTTGTTAAGAGAGAAATTGGTTAAGTACGTTTTACGACCTTTTTTCTTTTTTTTGCCACATTTATTAAGGGAATCGCTGCAGTTGTCATATTAATAACACGTTTGTTAAGCGAATCTGGTTTTCTTGTGGAGTTTGCTTGTCAGGTCACAAAAGGGATCACGTGACCCCCCCCAGGACAACACAACCATCATAAATGTGAGTCAGTTGACAAGCATTAAATAAAATAAATAAAATAAAATCGGAATGCAAATCACATGACCATGGGGTGTGTGTGCTCTAACGGTCATAAGTGTGAAAAATGGGCATAAGTCACTTTTTCCAGTGCTGTTGTAACTGCAAATGGTCACTAAATGAACCATTGTAAATTGAGGATTACCCGTAGAATTTAAGGAAAAAACTAGAACCAGCTTGTATCCTCACCAACTTCTGCAGCTGATTCAATATTCCTGTGCCTTGTTTCTGCTATAACTACAAATGCCCCATGAATTTCTGTTTCTTCTTAAGAGTAGCGATGATCACAGCTGTTGATCATATTTAAGAATCTATTGAGTACCATTAACGTACTCAATAGTATATCATTCAGGAGTACAACATCTGTACTTTCCAGATGTTACCGCATTACAACTTCCATCCTTCGGGTTTAGTCATAGTCATTGGGGCAGCTGGAAAGATTAGTTCAAGGCACTCTTTAAATTTAATGGATACACATAATGGATGTGTAAATTCCTATTTCTCTACCTCTTCTAGAAAGTCCTTGTACTTACAACTTAAAACCATTAGGAAGAAGGGGATTCAGACAATAAAATAACACCCTGGATAAATCTGAGAATAAAAGAGGAACTAAAGTCTATGGAGGAATTCATGTTGTTATTAATTATTATACTAAACTGCTTTGACATCCAAAAATAGTAGTCCTTAATGTTCTACGCTCCTATGTAACTAAAGGATTTTTATCTGCCCTTTTAAAAATAAGTTTATTTTATTGCGTCTTAGCTCCCAAGAGAGAATTATAGGTAATCTTTTGAAAAAACAAACGCATTTGTATTGTTTATTAAACTCAAAGGAGATCTATAGTGAAGCATTTTGTATTGTGGACAATAGATAGATTCCACAATATCTCATATATTTTTATTATATATAAATAATAACAACTATATATTTTTGTTACATTTTTAATAGAAGACAACTGGCAGTTTTATGTCTTTACAGAAATATAGGATGGGACAATCCACAGAATGCCACATCCGTTCAGGATCTTACTAGACCTTGGTAGCCTAAATAACATTTTTGCTCATTGCACTGAATTAATTGCTCATTGCAGGGAATTAAGAGGGGGAATGAATAGCTCTGAAAATGTTGGTGATGGCCAAAGGGACTGAAAGGATAAAGAATACAGGTAGTCCTTGATTTACGACCACAATGGAGCCCCACATTTTTGTTGTTAAGTGAGACATTTCTTAAGTGAGTTTTGCCCCATTTTATGACCTTTCTCGTCACCGTTGTTAAGTGAATCACTGCACTTGTTAAATTGGTAACCCGGTTGTTAAGTGAATCCGGCTTCCCCATTGAATCTGCTTGTCAGACGGTCGCCAAAGAGAATCACAGGATCCCGGGACATTGTAACCATCATAGTTACGGTTGCCAATTTTCTGAATTTTGTTCACATGACTTTTGGGGATACTACAATGGTCACAAGCGTGAAAAACGGCCCTAAGTCGCTTTTCTCAGACATGTTGCAACTTCAAACGGTTACTAAGTGAACTGTTATAAGTCAAGGACTATTTGTATTCTTGTTTCAACTGCAAAAGCAGAGCTGCCGCTCGAGCTCTAGGTCATACGATCAGCTGCTTTTACCTGCAGCTGCTTTTCCAGTGAGTAATTGGAAGCTGTCATGGGTAAGAAAAAAAAGACGAGAAGTCTTAGCCAAGTGACAAAATACTATATTATTTTGCGAGTCTCCACTTTTCTTTTTGCTAGACTTCATGAGAGGAAGTACATTCACGAGAAGGGCCAGCTCAGTAATCTTATTTTCTAGCTGGAAAATAAGATAAATTTGCCCTCTTAGAGCCATTTATTCAGACAAATTTAAGGACTTTATAGTAAAGAGAATGTATATTTGATTATTCATATAATAACTGCAGCTAGGATTGTATTTGCACAAAACTGGAAAAGTGAAGAGATTCCTACAGATGAGAACGCAATTAGGAAAATATTAGAATGTGCAGAAATGAATAGGTTAACACTTGCAATTAAAGAGAAGGAACAAACTGAATATTCTAATGTATGGGAACTATTTTACCGATGGCTAGAGAATAAATATGAAAGTTAGAAACAAAAGTAGTTTAGTGAAATATAGAAATAAATTAAGAGAATTTTTACAGTATTAGACATGCAATATAATATACATTGTTATATACAAGATATACAAGATAAACAATGAATACGGCTGTAAATTTTAATTGTTGTTGCACAAAACATTTGCACCCAGGCGACACACTGTTTAATGGAAGATGGATTGTTTGTAGTAAAATACAATTTTATATATATATGCATATTCTTTCTAGCCAGGTTCCACTTACGTAAGCTAAGTTGTTCCACAGCCCTAATTCTGTGAAATCTCATTCACAAATCTCATTGTGAAAGAGATTTCACAGAACTAGGGCTGTGGAACAACTTAGCTTACGTAGGTGGAACCTGGCTAGAAAGAATATGCCCATAAAAGCCTACGAAAAAGACATATATATATATATGACAAATTTAAGAACATAAAATTTGCTGGTTGGAGCAAATTTTGGATTGAGATCACCTTTATTTCGACAAATAACCGTCCCAAGCTATTTGGCTGTGGTATCACTTGATCTACTACTACGTGGAAGGGTTATCCTGAATCCTAAAAAGTCTACAGTGGCTACCACATTTGGTGTTTGGAGGAGATGTAGAAGAGACAGCGTGTACTTTTCCTGTAACAGTCCCTGCCCTGTGGAACAGCTTTCCCTAGAATCCAGCAGCTCCCCAACCCATTAGCCCTTCATAAAGAGCTTGTTCTTCTCCCAGTTGGTGGGTTAGAGCAAATGGATATCTGTGGATGGTTCTATTTTTTTTGTTTTTTTAATTTGATTTATATGCCGCCCTTCTCCGGAGACTCAGGGTGATGTGCCTACAATGTGCTCAGCGATAGCCTTCATACTTTTGTATATTTATACAAAGTCAGCTTATTGCCCCCACAAACTGGGTCCTCAATTTACCTACCTTAGAAAGGATGGAAGGCTGAGTCAACCTTGAGCCTGGCGAGATTCGAACCTGCAGTAATTGCAGGCAGCTGGTCTTAATAACCAGCTTAATAACAGGGTGCCTTAGACCACTGTACTACCACTGTACTACTTGAATGCATCCAAGAAGATGACTGTGTCACAGGGTGGTTGGGGTTGATTTTTTGGGTTTGATACTTTTAACTGTCTTTTTTGGCTTTTGCTGCTGTTGTGAGTTGTGATACGGTTGCCATAGAAACCATAGGCCAGGTTCATCTGCGTAGCCAGGAACGTTCAGTGAGAATTCATTACTCTTTTTTTTTTAACGTTTCCGATTAACTTTTAGATGAGAAAGTTAATCGAGATAAATTTATTTCTCTCGAAGTGGCAAAAATGCGGCTACCTTATATCTCAGCATCACCCACAAACCATTGCTATAGTTCCTGTTGTTAGGGGATCGTTCGTTTCGTGTTTTTTGTTTTATTGAGTGTATTATTTTTGGTCCATGACCGAAATAAAGTTTTGTCTCTCTGCCTGTGTGTTGCGAGCTGTCCGGAGTTGTGTTCCAAAGACGGGCTGGTGAGGAACAATCGTAAGTCACTTTTTTCAGCGTGGTCATCATTTTGAATGGCGGTGAAAGAAATGGTTGTAAGTTGAGGACTAACTATAGTGGAGTTCAAGAGTTTCATGACCTGGGTTTGTCATCCATCTCACAAAACCAAGGAATGAATTTTTGAAAATCTGCTTGCAGAATCTGATATTTGTTGTAAGCCTACCAATTTTCTTCCTGCGTCTTCCTTGTTGTTCCCGTTTCCTCAAAAGAAAATAGTTCCCAGCCTATGACCGTAATCAGGTTTAACTCAAAACAAACCATGCATTTTAATTTTTAACTGTTCCCTTTAAGCAAAAAATAATCCTTTGCAATTGGTGGTTTACCCTGAGAGTTTTTAATAAAGAAGAGAACTGTTAATCACCCTGTATGGTTTCACAAATGTATTGTATTTGTCTCCCTGTCTGTCTCTTCCTTCTTTAAATAGGACAATAGATTATTTAAACCCAACCCATATTATATTATTAATACAATGCATCTAAAGAGATTAAAATGAATACAGTCTTTATAATATTGTTGTATTGTATAGTTATGGAATCATGGTGTAATGCCCACATCAAGGGTTTTAATACCATGTTTAATGCATAATCTATCTATTTATGTGGTCTCTAGAAGTTGAAAATATTTGATGGTACATAATCATTTAATAAACAGAATGGGAAGCAGAAAATCAAATGTTTACACATGCGAGTTGTTTAAGAACTAGTCAATTGGTTTTTTTAAATAGTTTTAACATTTGAAATTGGCTGTGGCAAAAAGCAATTTTTTTTTCTACTTGGTTTCATAATAGTGTTGATTTCGGTGGGACACGAAGACGAATCTGATATTAGAATAGAACTGGATCAAAGTTCCTTTTCCAGAACAGTTTGCAAAGATACCTCTTGCAAATAAATCCCTTCTGTTCAGGAAAAATACGGCCACTGGATATGCTTGTTATCCTGGGCAATAATGTTGTTTCTGTTTGCTTTCGATTTAGTGCTTTGCAAACAAATTAGAGCTGGTCCAGTTGCACAGCGCATGAAGCTATTGGGGTACTTAAGCCATGATTCATGATCTAGGTGACTCAGCCAGTTCTAATTTTTTAAACAAACTATGCCCCAGCACAGGGATCAGCAACCTGTGGCTCTGGAGCTGCATGTGGCTCTTTCACCCCTCCGCTGCAGCTCCCTGTCACTCAAAATATGCGTCACAACCGCCAGTGTGCAACACCCACTGGGACGCGATTTATTGAACTTTTCAGCGCCTCATAGGCCAACCATGGATAAATCCAAGAAAAGAAAAGTTTCAGAAGAAAACAGAACGTTTAATTCGACTACATATGCTAGTTTTGTGGCCACTCAAAAAATAGTCAGGCACGGGTAGGGTTTTGTGGCTCCCGGTGTTTTCTTTTCTGTGGGAAACGGATCCAAATGGCTCTTTGAGTGTTTAAGGTTGCAGACCGCTGGACTAGCACGATAGGTGAACCCATGCAACATGGAAAGCAAACTTTATCTACAGTATAACAACTATTCTCCCATCCCAAAACATTTCATATTTCAGATCAAGATTCTCTGGTTCACACTCTGGCTATTTAGTTGTCTGTTTATCGTATATTAACATACCTGTCTGTCTTTCTATCAATCATCTATCATACCCCTTCTTTATTATTCTTACAAATAACTCAAGGCAGTAAACATACCCATATATGACATAACCTGCAGTGGTGGGTTGCTATCGGTTCACCCCGGTTTGGGAAAACCGGTGGCAGTGGCGGGAGGCTCTATCCACCCACTTGGATGCTTCTGCGCATGCGCAGAAGGGTTGTGCGTGCGCGCCCATGAGCAAACCGGTAGTGACAGGTTTGAAACCCGCTCCTGATACCCTGACTATCTAGCTGCTTGTCTTGTCTTGTCTTGTCTTGTCTCAATCCAAACACATTGGTGGCGCAGTGGTTGGAGTGCAGTACTGCAGGCTACTTCTGCTGACTGCCGGCTGCCTGCAATTTGGCAGTTTAAATCTCGCCTAGCTCAAGGTTGACTCCGCCTTCCAGCCTTCCAAGGTCGGTAAAATGAGGACCCAGATTGTTGGGAGCAAGAGGCTGACTTGACTCTGTAAAACCACTTAGAGAGAGTTAAAGCACCGTAAAACGGTATATAAGTCTTAAGTGTTATTGCTAAGTGCTATCTCCCGTCATTCTTATTTTTACAAATAAGATTGCGAACATACCCAATACACCCTCCTCCTCCTATTTTCCCCACAACAACAATCCTGTGAGGTGGATTTTGCTGAGAGAGATGGACTGGCCCAAAGTGACCCAGCTGGCTTTCATGGCTATGGCAGAACTAGAACTCACAGCCTTTCTAACCTGGTGCCTTAACCAGTAGACCAGCTGGCTCTGACAACAGCTGAAATTTCTTAAACACTAAACACAGAATAACTGGACACACTTCAGTTCCAAACTAAACTCAAGCCATATCTAAGAGCTGATTTGCTTCTTCTCCTTCCCAGTTTCAATAGACATTTTGCCCTGGACTTCAATACTTTTAAAGTGGATTTGAGCTGTTCTTGACGAATTAAAATTAAACATTGTTAATACTATTGTTCTCCAAGTCATACAGTTAATGACTTCCCCATTCGGTTGCATGAATAATTAGATTTTCTGAGTGTCTGCTCTCCATTCCCAAGGCTTTTGAGGAGCCCATAAAAGACATATGCATCTTTGAAACATTTATTTGGATATGCATTTGGATATGTTCACCGCCTTGAATTATTTGTAAAAATAATAATACTTCCTTTGGTCCACCCCCCCATAAGACACAGGCAATTGGAAGGGAAAGGAAAAGTCTTCAAGTCAACTCAACTCAACTCTTGGAAGCTTCATGCATGTGTCCATGGCAATCAGAAGAGGCTTGGGTGATAATTTCACTTTCATGCTTAAAAAAAATAGAATTGTAGATGCCCAACTAGCAAACCAAAAATATTGCATAAATATGTTCTTTTCGTGAGTTTAAATACAAAGTACCTGAAAACTACCAGACTGAACTTCTATATGGAGTAGATGAATTGAGTTCTAATAGGGTGCGCATTGTGCTTTACCATAGCCAGTGAATTTCTTTGTGAATGTTTTCAGTTGCTGGGGCAACAGGAAAAAAAGGGACACATGCATACAGACAAGGGATAGCTATTGTGCTAGCTCCCTCACAAAAGGAACTAAAAATGAAAGAATAGGCTTTTGTATGTCTGTAGGTAGCAAATATAAAGCGGTTTGTAAACAGAATGGCAGAACTTGCTAACCAACATTTCTATTTGCATCTGTCTGGCTTTGAATATATAGAAAACAGAAATATCAGCCCCCGCAGAGTCAACTTAGAATGTTATATGTAATTAAGGGACATCTTTATTAATGGTGATGCATGTGAAGTTGATTTGAAAGTGTGTGCATGCTCAACAAGAAACATTATTTATTTATTTATTTATTTATTTATTTATTTATTTATTTATTTATTCAATTTATATGCCGCCCCTCTCCAAAGACCCAGTAATTTTAGTTGCATTTTATCATTGTTGTTATTTTTTGTTTTTGTGAGCCTCTGAAGACTTGTACATGCACAAAGGTGGGATATATAAATTTAATAGTCTGTAGAGATTCTCAGTCATCCAGACAGGGGTGAAATGCTACCGGTTCGCACCGGTTCTAGTGAACCGGTAGTGATGAAAGCTACCAGTTCGGGCGAAATCCTGCTTTCTAACGAATCTAAATCGCACGGCACCAGCTATTCTCCCCCCCTTGCTGTTCTACTTGCATTGTTAAGCCTCATTTTTCCGCACGAAGCACGCGTTTGGTGTGTACTGTGCATGTGCGTGCAACATGCTTTTGGTGCGCATCGCACATGCGCAGGCAGCAAACCAGTGGCAATCTGCGGAGGATTTCACCACTGCATCCAGGTCATGGTTGTTTCAAAGGAAAAAACAAGAAAGTCCAGTTGCTTCCTGAAAAAGCACCTCTGGGATACAGGGGACTGGAGGCTAAAACATATGAAGAACAGTTGAAGGAACTGGGTGTGTCTAGTTTGATGAAAAGAAGGACTAGGGGAGACATGATATCAGTGTTCCACTATCTCAGGGGCTGCCACAAAGAAGAGGGAGTCAAGCTATTCTCCAAAGCACCTGAGGGCAGGACAAGAAGCAATGGGTGGAAACTCATCAAGGAGAGAAGCAACTTAGAACTAAGGAGAAATTTCCTGCAGATAGAACAATTAACCAGTGGAACAACTTGCCTGCAGAAATTGTGAATGCTCCAACACTGGAAGTTTTTACGAAGATGTTGGCTAACCATTTGTCTGAAGTGGTGTAGGGTTTCCTGCCTGGGCAGTGGGTTGGACTAGAAGACCTCCAAGGTCCCTTCCAACTCTGTTATTCTATTCTATTCTATTCTATTCTATTCTATTCTATTCTATTCTATTCTATTCTATTCTATTCTATTCTATTTTATTCTATTCTATTCTATTCTATTCTATTCTATTCTATTCACAACAACAAAAGATTGCAAAAGCATAAGAAAGCTTTTGAGTTTATTATCATTTGTTAATGTTTTATGGCTCATTCAGGTGTATTTTTTAAAAAATATATACAATGGAACACAGAAATATTTGTCTCTTGCTCAGAGCTCAAGAGTGGGGTGAGATGTACTTCAGAGGAAAAGAACCTTTCTCCTTGACTTTTGCCTGGGCAGGAATTACATTAAACCTATTTTCAGCATACAGTATGTATTTTTTTAATGTTTCTCTAGAGATTCAGTGCTGTCACTGCAGCCAGAGGTCATTTGGTTTACAAAACAAGAGTTCTGGATCCTCATGTGGTTTGGGATAGAAATGACTCACCCTTGCTCCAGAATCTTTCCTTTTTTGTGAAAGTTATGAATATTTGTGAAAGTTATAAATATAAGATTATCTATCTGTCTATCTATCTATCTATCTATCTATCTATCTATCATCCATCCATCCATCCATCCATCCATCCATCTATCTATCTATCTATCTATCTATCTATCTATCTATCTATCTATCTATCATGTTTCCACAAAAATAAGATCGGGTCTTATATTAATTTTTGCTCCAAAAGATGCATTAGGGCTTATTTTCTGATTAGGTCTTATTTTGGGGAAAATACAGTACTAAATGCATCCATCTGGCTGACAATCTTAACTGGGGCGCATCCTGAAAAATCATGCTAGGATTTATTTTCCGATTGAGTCTTATTTTCGGGTATCTGTCTATCTGTCTGCCTGCCTGCCTGCCTACTATTGTCTGTCTGTCTGTCTGTCTGTCTGTCATCATCATCTATCTATCATCTTGCAGACTAAACTGGCATATTTTTAAAAAGCAATACCCACAATTATCAAAATGCCACAATCTTTAAGAAGATCATAGAAGCATTAAAAAGAAGGTGATTTTTTTAAAAAAAAATCTTGCCTTCGGGACTCACTTATTCTAACACCGCTTTTAAATAAAATTATGCCCCGTCCGTCAGATTTAACTAAATACATCTCCGTTGTGGTCTTTTTTTGCTTCTTCCTGGGCTTAAGTCCTACAAACAAACCCTTCATGGTTCAAATTCTTTTGGAGAAGTTGTGTACCCTGCATTGTCTGTCTCTTAACATTTGCTCCTCAAATCCCTACAGATGGCAACGGACGTGGTTCTTTCCCCACCCCTCCCTTCTGCTGCTTTACACACTGGGTCAGATGTTAGAGCCTGTCTTACAACAGGAAACAAGCAGCTGGAATGTCTGTTCTGCTGTTGTGCGCCAGATGTTTGTTTCCCTTCTGCCAGTCACCCAACTCTTGCTAGCATTGTCTTCAGATGCTTTATGCACTTTTGTCATTGACACGGGGAAGGGAATTACACGGAGGAGGTTATCTGCCCACTACAAGAATAAATTCTGCATTCTTGGTGGAAAGAGGGTCTGTTTCCCCAGAAGAAAAGGCTGCTTCCTTCAGTTACGATCCAGATGATTATCTAGCAATAGGATAAAAAGATGAGAAGTTTTCTTAGCCTAACGGAGTCTCAAAGGTGTTTTTCAAAAGCCAATTGGACTTTTTTCATCTTCTTTGCTTCTCATCCAAAGAAGCTTCTTCGGTTCTTCAGATATCCTAATTGAGATTGTTCAATCTCAGGCTCTATAGCAGAGGAGTCAAACTCAAGACCCGCGGGCCGAATCCGGACTATATGGTGCTTAGATCCAGGGACCGCCCTGGAAACAGCAAAGGACCCACCCGTGGTACCTCTACCAATGTAAACAGAGCTCAGGAGGACTGTGTGCACCCCACCGGAGCCTGTTTTCGCTGGCAGAGGGCTAGCAAAACAAATTAAAAACAAAACAAAAGGATAAGAGCCTTGGTGGTGCAGCAGACTAAAGTGCTGTTAAGTAGCACCAGCTGCCTGCAATTACTGCAAGTTCGAATCTCACCAGGCTCAAGGTTGACTCAGCCTTCCATCCTTTCGAGGTAGGTAAAATGAGGACCCGGATTGTGGGGGCAATAAGCTGACTTTGTATATAAAAAAAGAACACCGCTTAGGGGGGGCCGAGCATATACTAAGCAGGTATATACAAAAGTATGAAAGCTATTGCTTAATAGCTTAATAACTATTAAGCTATTAATAGTTAACTATTAATAACTATTAAGCTATTGCTTAATAGTAAAGCTTATTACTATTGCATTGTAAGCCGCCCTGAGTCTCCGGAGAAGAGCGGCATATAAATCGAACCAATAAATAAATAAATAAATGTTTCCCCTTTTGCATTGGAGCATCCAAGAAGGGACAAGAAAGGAGAAAGGGAAAGAGGAAAAACAAAGAAAAAGAAGGGAAGATGGAAAGAGAGCAAGGAAGGAAAAAGAAGGAAAGGGGAAGTAAGAAAAAAGGAGAGGGAAGAGGGAAGGAAAAAGAAGGGAAGGAAGGAAGGAGATTATAATGAGAGGGAGGGAGGGTCTGAGCCTTAGCACTTAGCCACCACAGGTGCCCCCGACACAAGTGACATCTACCTGCCCCTCCTTCCCCCCCAGGTCAAACACAACCCTCATGTGGCCCTTAACGAAATTAAGTTTGACACCCCTGCTCTATAGCAAATAACATTGCAGCCAAAACAGCACTGGGCAAAAGTTTAGAATGATTCTATTCAAATACTTTCAAAATAATGCATGTACATTTTGTATAGCAAACACGAACAGGCTGAAGTTTGGCTGCAATTGAGGGATTTACCTGCCTTGATGGTCTGGTTGAGTTCATACTACAAACTAGATACCTGTTAATAAAACGGAGTCACTCTGCATAACTAGCAAACAGGTACAATGGGTTAATGTGATGGTTTGATACACACAGCAGGTTAAGCCCACAGCTGGGTTCCCATATCGATTGAACCAACATATTTTAATCAACTACATTTTAACCTAACTTAGTTGGTTACGTGAGCTTAGCTTTATATTTGTTGATCAAATTTATACACAGTCTAAGTGACTCTGAGCCGTTTACAAGTAAAAAAAAAAAAAGCCATAAAAACTTACAAAAAGTAAACCAAATTATGTCTAAAAGAAGTACTAACTCAAGAGTTACTCTCTTAGCAGACATAAAATGTGAATGAGGGTTTGAATTCCTCTAGTATCATGATGGGGAACCTATGGCATGAGTGCCACAGGTGGCACACAGAGCCATATCTGCAGGCACGCGAGCCGTTGCTCCAGCACACATGCGTGCACCGGCCAGCTGATTTTGGGCTGGCCCCACCCATGCCGCCCCCCCCTCCCAAAACAGGCCAGGTCTTCACATGGCCTGTTTTGGATGCCAGGTAAGTACAGGGCTCACGTGGAGGCTCTGGGAGGGCGAAAAAAGGGCCTACCGGAAGTCCAGAAATGGGTCGTTTCCAGCCTCCGGAGGGCTGGGGGAGGCCGTTTTCACCCTCCTCAGGCTCCAGGAAAGCCTCTGGAGCATGGAGAGGGCGAAAAAAGGGCCTACCGGAAGTCCAAAAACGGGCTGTTTCCGGCCTCAGGAGGCTTCGGGGAGGCCTGCTAGGCCCAAAATGGGGTGCGGGGGGGGGCAGCGCTGGGGGGTCACGCATGGATGCCCAGGGGCAGTGTGTGCAGGGGGGCATTGAATTGTAGGTGTGGGCATGCGCGAGACACGCTTTCATCACGCGGAAAAAAAGGTTAGCCATCACTGCTCTAGTACATCAACTCAACATCAACTCTGTTCCTTAGATGCAGAAAGAGATAGGAGGAAAAAATAATTTTCACTTAATCTGAACGTTGTAACCGGACATCATAGAATGTGTTTTCTGTGAGATCCTTGGTGGTCTTTGAACTTGGTTGACTTCTTGCAGAGGTTTCATTGTCAAGCCACGTAATGTCCTCAGTGCTAATGATGTTACCTAGGTTGATAATGAAACATCTTCAAGAAAGCAACCATGTTCAGAAAGCACCAAGAGACCCCACTGTTTAACCTTAAGATACAGATGTTCTCTTCTATCAGTGTTTTTTTTTAAGTTGTGTAGGACTAAAGTCTCTGAGATCTCATCTCTTTCCCAACCTTTTTGTGTTCTTCAGGAGAAAGGTTTACATCATGATTCTGTGGCCGCAAGCTTTCAACCAACAGAAGGTGCTTCTTGAAGCAGTGGGGGATTCCTGAACTTCAGTACATGGATGCTACTTAATTTTGCTTCACCAAGCGCAGCGCTGGAATGGGAAATCACAGCAACAACCATACCTGCGTGATCGATGATTCCTTCAAGTACAACCTCTATGGAGCTGTCTACAGTGTGGTCTTCATCCTTGGCTTAATCACCAACTGTGCCTCTTTGTTTGTCTTCTGGTTCCGCATCAAAATGCGGAGCGAGACAACCATTTTCATGACCAACCTGGCAGTCTCAGACTTGCTCTTCGTCTTCACTCTCCCATTCAAGATCTTCTACAATTTCAACAGGAACTGGCCCTTTGGAGACCCTCTGTGCAAGATCTCAGGAACAGCCTTCTTGACCAACATCTACGGAAGTATGCTATTCCTCACCTGCATCAGTGTAGACCGCTTCCTCGCTATTGTCTACCCTTTCCGGTCTCGTTTGGTTAGGACAAGACGCAATTCAGCAATTGTGTGTGCAGGGGTATGGGTTTTGGTACTCAGCGGAGGGATCCTGGCATCCTTGTTTTCCACAACGAATACCACCAATGGCATAACAACATGTTTCGAAGGGTTTCCCAAAGACGTATGGAAGACCTACCTGTCCAAGATTACAATATTTATTGAAGTGGTTGGCTTTATCATTCCCCTTCTGCTCAACCTTACATGTTCATCGCTGCTTCTGAGGACCCTCAGGAAGCCTGCCACCCTCTCCCAGATTGGCACGAACAAAGAAAAGGTGCTCAAGATGATAATTGTGCACGTCACCATCTTCGTGGTGTGCTTTGTCCCCTACAATTCCATCCTTTTCCTTTATGCCCTTGTACGTTCTCAAGCTGTAGCCAACTGTTCTCTGGAGACCTTCGCCAAAACCTTCTACCCAATCACCCTGTGCATTGCCACTCTCAACTGTTGCTTTGATCCTTTTGTCTACTACTTCACTTCGGAATCCTTCCAGAAATCGTTCTATGTCATTCCTCATCTCAAAACAGATTCCCTTTTCAAAACCGAAACTCCTCTAACGAAAGTTCCCCTGCCACCAATACAGGAGGAGATGAGTGACCAGATGATTACGAATGGGGGAGACCTGACCTGTGAATCCAATTTTTAACCCTGAAGCTTTCTGCACTAACAGTAGGATAGGCATTGAACTGCAGAGAACTTGGTATTAACTCAGTAGGTGGGAATTAGATAGAACAAGTATGTATGAAAAGTCAAGCAGATGCTCTTCCTTCTGAAAACATATCCTCGTGTTTTAACTCCAGTAACGTATGCACATTTGGCTTTTGAAGCATCAGAATAATAAAATATTTCATCTTGTCCTTATTCATTCCTTCCTCTGCTGATTACTGTTAAAAAGGTAAAGGTTTCCCCCAGTGGTGGAATTCAATTTTTTTTACTACCGGTTCTGTGGGCGTGGCTTGGTGGGTGTGGCAGGGAGAGGATACTGCAAAATTTCCATTCCCATCCCACTCCAGGGGAAGGATACTGCAAAATCCCCATTCCCTCCCCACTCATGGGGGAAGGATATTGCAAAGTCTCCATTCCCATTACACTCTGGGGCCAGCCAGAGGTGGTATTAGCCGGTTCTCCGAACTACTCAAAATTTCCGCTACCGATTCTGCAGAACCTGTCAGAACCTGCTGAATTTCACCCTGGTTTCCCCTCTCTAGTCATGACCAGCTCTATTTTCATCTCCATTTCCTAGCTGAGGGAGCCAGCATTGTTTGAAGACGCTTCTGTGGTCATGTGGCTGGCATGACCATACACTGAGACCCACGGAACGCTGTTGCCTTCCCAGCAAAGTGGTACCTATTAGTCTACTTGCCTTTGCATGCTTTCAAACTGCTAAGTTGGCAGGAGCTGGGCCAAGAATGGGAATTCACCCAATCATGTAATGCTTGGATCTCAAACTACCAATCTTTCGGTCAACAAGCCCAAGATCTTAACTGCTAGGCCATTGTGTAATTATGGAGCAGTGGCCTTTCCCTCCAAATCTGATGGGGTAGAAGTAAGTTTGTTCTCCCAGTTCTCTTCCTCCAATATGGAGAGAGTGGTTCCTGCTCGTGTAAGTAAACTTCCCCTCCAGTTTCCCTTCTGAAATGAAGAATGAAAGTAACCCAACATAAAGCTTCCTTTTTGGGTAGAATATTAATGTATAAATATCCAAATGATGAGTGGAATGTTTGTCATATTGGAGGCACTTGTCAAGCTAGCATGCATTTAGAAAGATCTTAAGAAGCAGGATATGCTATCATTTTTGCTTAATATGTAGTCATCCTTCTTCCACTTACCTCTATTTCTGGTTCTGAATTGCAAAGAGGACAATTGCAGCCAACAACAATGGGTAGATATTTCCATTGCAAATGCTGGCAGGATAAATTTCCGTTCGTCTTTGCTCAGGAACATCAAGATTGACAGTTTCATGTAAGGAATTGGTTTTTGTTTTTTTTTTGCAATGTTTGCAGAGGAATTTAAAAGATGGGGGAAAGACATTCAAGGGATTAGTTAAGAAAAACAAGAGGAAGGGTTGGTTCAGAACACAACAATGTTCTCCTGAAGACTGCAGTTGATGGAATCAAAATACACCATCGTTCATCACGATGAAAAATCTACACTAAGACTTTCAGTCATGGGGACAATGCAATAGTATTTATATAGTATGTGTGCCGGGGTTAGTTAGATAAGGTTACTGTTATATAGGTCGTTATTATTTTAGCCCAAGATTGGTGATAACCATGAAAATGTCAGGTGAAAGAATCGTAGCCATCCATTTAAGTTTGCCAACACGTAAGATTTATTCAACCCTATATGCAAGAATCTAGGAGGATTATTTATTTAGCGTATGGCATATATATTAACATTTCATCTAGACTAGTAGATGAAATGTTAACATAGGCTGTATATATAGATATTTCATCTAGACCAGTAGAAACCAATAAAATATAAATGTTAAAAAGATCTATGTTCAAGTACCACTGTCTAGGCCATCTAACCATTTAAGTGCAGCGTTTATATTCAAAGAATCGGATACCGAATCAGTATATGCCCTCAGCTTCCAGCTGGTTACAGTGTGATCTATAGTTTGACATGGGACCCCACAGTTACATTGAGGGGAGGATGCTTTCTCCAATATGAAGAGTGCAACCAAGCTCAGAGAAGACCAAGGACCTCCTCATTTCAATCCTGAGCTACGAATATTCTCCTTTATTGGTACAAGAACCTAGTTAAGTTCAGTCCTAAATTGGTGCCAGGTAGAATTCAGAAGGGGTTGTGCTTGGGCCATTTCTGGGAACATAATGACTCTAAAACTCAAAATACTTTGGCCACCTAATGAGAAGGAAGGACTAGCCTAATGCTGGGAAAGACTGAGGGCAAAAGAAGAAGTGGACAGTAGAGAATGAGGTGGCTGGATGCAGTCACTGAAGCAGTCGGCGTGAGCTTAAATGGACTCCAGAGGATGGTAGAGGACAGGAAGGCCTGGAGGAACGTTGTCCATGGGGTTGCGATGAGTTGGACATGACTTCGCAACTAACAACAACAACAAATGACTAAGCTGATGACATAAGCTTAACTCAACCACACACACCCCTCCTCTCAGCTCTGTCTACTCTTTCCCTACAGAAAGAAGCCTGGCAAAACATCATCTAGTGAGTTTAGGGGGTTGCAAGTGGGCACAAAATGGTTCTTGGTAAGGATCAAGCATTGAATAATAATCCTTGAATTCGCAAATTCTTCAAATTAACTTCCAACCTGTTTCTTAGATGTTCATCCTAATTTCCCTGCAGAAGCCCAAGGTGGGATTATTTAATACACCCTCCAGTTTCTACCTGGAGAGGGAGGATGTCAGGACTCAAAGAAACAAGGAGTAAATAAGAATAACACCCCCTCCCCGGTAATATCTCATCATTACTCCCCTATGGCTGGGAAAGTGGCTTCCCCCCCACTTTCTCTTTCACACAGATGGGATTTAGAAGATTTGAGCTTCCGTGGTCACCATGTCTGATGCCAGAACCTCATTCTGAGTTGAAACGAAAACAGTAGAAGCCTCTCTTTGGATGTTAAAAAGAGGAAGAGCGTTTAGTGGGCCAAAGTTGAAAGCAGGGAAGGAGAAGGGAGCCAGTGCCTCTCACACAATCTCTGGAGAGCTTTTAACATTGTTCTGAGCAGAACTTCTGACAAGTTTATTTAATTTTTAATTGGGGGGGAGGAATGAGAAGCTGCTTCTTTAAAGACTTGGAACACACCACCGTCTAACCTCCCTAACTGGAAACTTGAAAGCTAGCAAAAGGAAAAAAATCAGCTGGGACTGGACAGACTCCAGGTTAACCCAAACATAAAGGGACTCTAATCCTAGCATAATGCCGGCTCTTTTTTTTATTTATTTATTTTGCTTTCTATTTTAAATTCAAGGTCCTGCCAAAGCTTACAAGGTTCCCTTTTTTTTTTCTTTCTTTCTTTTTTCAGTTTTACAAGCCAAGAGTTGTGGTCAGTTTTCTCACGTATAATCCCAAGTTCTTTTCATTTGCCAAAAGCGTCCGCTGAAAAGATCCATTATTTTGTCATTTAAAGGCCTTCAATAAATTTATCCAGAGATCCGACTGGGGGTTGCTGAGGATTGCAAATAGCAAGACAGAGTGGCTTTTTTCCCCCTTATTAATGGAAATAAAGACGAAATGCCTGCATAAATGTGTGTTTTAGGGGCATGCACACAACTAATTAGCATTCATGGCAAGGGGGCTCTGTTGTTCCTTTCAGATGCTGCAATCATTGTTCGAATAGAACTTCGCTCAGAAGTGGGGGGGGGGAAAGTGGATTTAAGCAGAACAGCTGAGAATTCTGTTCAGCAATAAACTCATTTTGGAATCCAGTCTCATAATCTCCTTACAAGGGTTGTGAAAGAGCACCATCACATAAAAGCTGACTTCAAGCTTCTTGGGTGAAGTTGGTTGTGATGGAGACACATTTCCTAGCAAACTCATTTTCTCCAGGTCAGAAAATGTGCTAGCCTCAGAAGCTAAGGGAGATAAGTGTGTGTGTGTGACTGTCTGTCTAAAAATAAAGTCTAGATCCGTGATGGCGAATCTATGGCATGTGTGCTACAGGTGGCATGCACAGCTCTCTCTGTGGGCACACCAGCCATCGCCCCAACTCAGCTCTACCATGCATGCCCGCGCGCCTCTCACCGGCCAACTGGTCTTTGGGTCTCTCGCGCATGCATGTGTTGTGGCCCGCCAGCGGCCTGCGCAGATCATGACTGATCCCGACGACGAGAAGGCTGGTGTGGTGTCTTGCCAGCAGCCTGCGCAGCCGGCACTCACATCAGACAGTGAGGAGGCTGAAGAGGATGTGGTGCCAGAGGCAGAGACTCAGCCAGGGCCTTCAGAACCTCCAGAGGCTCCTTCAAGTGGAGAGAGCGAAGTGGAGGAGCCTCTCCTCAATGCTCGAGCACGCAGGGCTGCCAAAAGGCAGGAGTGGCTACTCAGGAGGAGGAGGTCTCCTCGAGAGTAGGGCTTGAGGATAATTAGCCACTCCCTTAGCCTATTTAAGTCACACACCATTAGTAAGTTTCTTGCTGGAAACAACTTGTAATTATCATCAGAGCATTTTTGGAAAAGTCTTATTGTATCTTGTTTTCTGGGCTGGTTGCCAACCTTTGCCGGACTTTGGTTTATTCTTGCTACTTAATAAATTTGATAAGGACTGTTGGTGTGTGTCAATATCCTCGGGAATCCGGAGCTGGGGCAGAACAACATGAGGGGCAGGGCACATGTGCGGGGGGCTGCAGGTTGCTGCAGGAAGCTTTCCAGGCCCAAAATTGGGTGCAGAGGGGGGGGGCTCGCACAGCACCCCATGCCCCGTTTTGGCTTCCAGGTTGGTGCAGGAGACTTTCCAGGCTCAAAACGGGGCATGGGGGGGGCCTCGCGTGGCACCCTCGCACCCCATTTTGGCTTCCAGGTTGGTTCAGGAGGCTTTCCAGGCTCAAAACGGGGCATGGGGGGGCCTCACGTGGCACCCTCGCACCCCATTTTGGCTTCCAGGTTGGTGCAGGAGACTTTCCAGGCCAAAAATGGAGCTGGGCGGGCTTCGCACGGCCCCCTGTGCCCCATTTTGGGCCTGGAAAGCCTTCTGCATCAATCTGGAAGCCAAAACGGGGGGCCGGGGTGCATTCGCAGGAATGTGCATGCATGCACGGGGAACATGTGCGCATGCACAGGGGTGGGGCACATGCATTGCATTTTGGCGGTTTGGGTATACGCACGTGCATTCGTGCAAGCGCGTGCTTTGGGCACTTGGCACCAAAAAGGTTAACCATCACTGATCTGGATGGCAATTCCAATTACATGACAGAAGCTGTATCCCAACAGAAGAATTTTTTTGTTGAACTGGGGGGTCCTTGCTGTACTTGGCTATTTTCTTGAAGACATTTCATTACCCAACTAGGTAACTTCAACAGTACTAGGCCATGTGCATGTAAAAAAGGGCAGGACTTCAAATGCATGGTCTTGGCTACCATCTTAACTTTTTGGAACTCCTACAGTCATCTCTGGAGACCCTGCAGAGAAAGAGGATTTTTGAGGTTGGAATTTTCTCTCCGGAATTCTCCCTCTGATCTTGGAGAAGATCTGAAACATCATAAGACAATTTTCTAAGGGCCACAGAGCAAAGAGCCGTGGTGGGCTCAGTGGTTAGAGTGCAGAATTGAAGGCTAGCTCTGCATTCCCGCTGCCAGAACTTCCATCCTGACTTGCTCAAGGTTGACTCAGCCTGATATCCTTGCAAGGTCGGTAAAATGAGGATCCAGAGGGCAATATGCTGACTCTGTAAACTGCTCAGAGAGGGCTCTAAAGCACTATGAAGCCAGGGATGGGCTTCAAAAATTTTAGCAAGGGGTTCTTTGCCCGGTTGCTGGGTGGGTGTGGCCATGGTGGGTGTGGCCTAGTCAGTTTCCTGCAACAGGATGTGTGTGGGGGAGGGTTCCCTCCCCGTGCTCCGGAGGCTTGAGGAAAGCCTCCGGAAGGGTGAAAATGGCCTCCCCAGGCTCCAGAGGCCCTCTGGAGGCCTGAACTTCTGGTAGGCCCGTTTTTCACCCTTTCTGATCTCCGTGCGCACCCTGCACTTACCTGCATCCAAAACGGGCCGCGTGGGAACTCCTGGGAGGGGCAGGGCAGAGTGGGCAAGGCCAGCCAGGAGTGGGATTTGGGGTTTCTCCAAACTGCACAGAATCTTAGCTAGAGGTTCTCCCGAACCCCTGCGAACCCCCAGCAGCCCATCCCTGTATGAAGCGGTACATAAGTCTTAAGTGCTATTGCCATTGCCATAGTATTCTAGCTTTAGTTACTCGGATGTTAAACAAGTGAATACTTCAAGTCCAGAAACGTCCTTGGAAAAACGAAAAGTGGAGGTGTGAATCAGCACCTTTTTAGAAAAAGACTGAAATCGTTCTGTTTATTGTTTCCAAAAACAACAGCTTCACACATTTATAAATAGAGTTAAAGAACATCTTCCTGGCTTTGTGTGACATAACATTTTCTGAAAATCCAGAATTTGTTTTAATCCGGCAGTTCTTAGCTTCCTTCTACCCTTCCCTGCACAAATTTCTTTTTTTTTCTTTTGCAAAATGATCATCAATCTCACACCAAAGGATCCCAGGATCCTCCGTTACTTTTATTTGAAGTTGTTCTCAGCATTGTAGCGATTTCTGATTAATCTCTAGGATCATGAGACCGTAACCGTCAGATGGTAGCTTTGATCTTCATCCAGCAAACCATCTGGAAATGTAGTTCAGATTGGCGGCTGCTTCTTTCACTCCCCAGTGTGGTTTTCAGCAGCATTTCTGCTGAAGTTTTTTTTTTTTTTAATGTATCCCAAGATTCAGGGTTATTGAAAAGAACAGTACTAGAAGTTCTCATCTGTCTTCAAGGTGTGGGGTTTTTTTTATTGCTTTGTAAAGGGGAGAATATATATATATATTATTTTGCATAGGAGCATTAACCCCAAATAAATAAGCCTAAAGGTAAAGGTTCCCCTCATACATATATGCTACTCGTTCCTGACTCTAGGGGGCGGTGCTCATCTCAGTTTCAAAGCCGAAGAGACAGCGCTGTCCGAAGACGCCTCCGTGGTCATGTGGCTGGCAGGACTAAACGCCAAAGGGGCACGGAACGCTGTTGCCTTCCCACCAAAAGTGGTCCCTATTTTTCTACTTGCAATTTTTACGTGCTTTCAAACTGCTAGGTTGGCAGAAGCTGGGACAAGTAACGGGAGCTCACCCCATTACGCGGCACTAGGGATTTGAACTTCTGAACTGCCGACCTTTCGATCGACAAGCTCAGTATCTTAGCCACTGAGCCACCGTGTCTAGTTTTTTTAAAAACAACATTTAATCCCAAATTGGCCCACGTTCTTCAGGGTTGCCCATTCTCTGATTAGTGTTGCCTATACTTATGGATCCGGGCTAGCTACTGCTTGTTACAACATCATATCCTGCAAACACTGGATCCTCTAAACCAGTGGTTCTCAACCTGTGGGTCGCGACCCCTTTGGGGGTCGAACGATCCTTTCACAGGGGTCGCCTAAAACCATCGGAAAACACATATTTTCAATGGTTTTAGGAATAATTTTATGGTTGGGGGTCACCACAACATGAGGAACTGTATTAAAGGGTCGGGGCATTAGGAAGGTTGAGAACCACTGCTCTAAACCAAGGGTATCAAACTCAATTTCATTGAGGACCACATCAGAGTTGTGTTTGACCTTGGAGGGCTGTGGGGGGGGGCATGGCCAGGGGCGTAGCCATGGTGGGTGTGACATGGGATTCATGTCAGGGGCACCCGTAGTGGCCAAGTGCTAAGGCAGAACTTCCCTGAGACCCTCCCTTTCTCTCATTATAATCTCTTTCCTTCCTTCCTTCCTTCCTTCCTTCCTTCCTTCCTTCCTTCCTTCCTTCCTTCCTTCCTTCCTTCCTCCCTCCCTCCCTCCCTCCCTCCCTCCCTTTTCTTCTTTTTCCTTCCCTCTTCATTCTCCTTTCTTCTTCCTTCCCCTTTCCTTATTTTTCCTTCCTTGCTCTCTTCCCCATCTTCCCATCTTTTTCTTTGTCTTTCCCTTTCTCCTTTCCTGTCCCTTCTTCCATGCTCAAATGCAAAAAGGGAAACATTTCTCCTTTTGTTTGGTCTTTAGTTTGTTTCGATAGCTCTCTGCCAGCAAAAATGGAGTTCGGGTGGGGGGGGAGGCGTGTGTGTTTTCGCTGGCAGAGGCACCGCAGGCTGGCCCTTTGCTGTTTTCAGGCCAGATATAAGCACTCCACGGGCCGGATCTGGCCCCCAGGCCTTGAGTTTGACATCCTTACTCTAAACCAGGAGTCTTCAAACTTGTCAGCTTTAAGACTTGTGGACTTCAACTCCCAGAATTCTCCAGCCAGCTGGCTGGAGAATTCTGGGAGTTGAAGTCCACAAGTCTTAAAGCTGCCAGGTTTGAAGACCTCTGCTCTAAACCAATCTTCTCCAGCTTGATGTCCTCCAGAAATTATGATCCCAACACAGTTGGAAGGGAATAATATTAGGGAAATGCGCTGAAAGATGTATCTCAACTCCAGAGTGTCAATGGAGACCATAACTTTCTTCACATTTGCAATTCTGGCATCAATAAGAGTAGAAAAATGGTAACACCATTGAGTTTTTCCAACATTTTCCTCTCTGGGTGACTGCACAGAGACCAGTGGTGGATTTCTACCGGTTCACCCCGGTTTGGACAAATTGGTAGTGGCGGCCGCAGGAGGCTCCGCCCACCCACCCGGATGTCATCACGGATACTCTGCGCATATGCAGAAGGTTCTGCGCATGTGCATAAGTGCAGTGTGCGCACTCACAGTTCTGAACCAGTAATGAAGGTAAGTGGAGCTCACTATTGAGAGAGAGATGTCATTTTCCTGGCAAAAATTTGGAAGTGCTTTCCCATTGCCTTCTATTATGATGGTTTCTCAACTTTCCAACTTCTGAACTTCCTTATTCATTTACTAACCAGTTCCAGTCCTACTTAGGTTGTGACAAAATTGTCTGGTGCTGCCATCTGTTGACACACAAAGTTATTCACACACACACACTAAAATAGAGCTTTTGCAATGGAAGAGAAGAAATCTTAATTGTTCATGAAGATGCTTCTAAGATTAAGAGGGTCATTTCCAACAGTGGTGAAATCTAAAATTTGTGACTACCGGTTCTGTGGGTGTGGCTTGGTGGGCGGGGGGGGGTGGTGGTAATGTGACTGGGTGCACGTGGCCATTTTTTTTAAAAAAACTTTTAACACCATTTTTTCTACAACCTCTTCAGCGAAGAGGTGGTAAAAAAATGCTTTCAAAAGGCTCTGACGATCCCAGCTGAGTTGCCTGATCGGCACTGGTTTTTTAAAAAGCCCCTGCCGATCAGGCAACTCAGTTTGGATCGTCAGAGGCATTTAAAAAAAAAAAGGGTTTTTTTTCTTTTAAAAGCCTTTGACGATCCCAGCTGAGCCGCACGATCATCAGAAGCTTTTTTTTTTTTTACTTTTAAAAAAACAGCATTTTTTGGTCAAAGAGGTTGTAGAAAAAATGCTTTTAAAAGTAAAAAAAAAAAAAGCCTCTGATGATTGTGTGCCTCAGCTGGGCATGTGTGTGTGGGGGGGGGCAGGGATTTTTGCTATCGGTTCTCTGAACCACCCGCCTCCATTGCTACCGGATCAGGCGATCTTGTCCAAACCGGGAGCATTTCACCCCTTATTTCCAGCCATTCCTTGAAGATTGCAAGATTAACTGAGTGACCAGCCATCTAGCATCCCAGATGAAAGGACTTAATTGCTTGTAATATCCCAGTCAAGAAACTGCCATAACCTTGAATTAAACTTAATCTCTTTTAAAAGTGTAACAAGGTCACATTTTAAAACTACACTTTTATAATAAGCTGAACTTTCTCAGAGGTCCTTGGTGCTCTCTGCGCTTGCTTGTCTTCTTGCAAACATTTCATTACCAAAGTAGGTAATATCATCAGTGCTAGTAAGGAGTGCTGTTTGCTGTGGGTTTGTATTCTGATGACTTGCCTGTCCGTGTCGGTGGGGTGTCTTAAAGGTTTTTTTTTGTTGTTGTTGTTGTTTTTAAAATTTGATTTATATGCCGCCCTTCTCCGGAGACTCAGGGCGGCTTACAATGTGTTAAGCAATAGCCTTCATACTTTTGTATATTTATACAAAGTCAGCTTATTGCCCCCACAAACTGGGTCCTCAATTTACCTACCTTAGAAAGGATGGAAGGCTGAGTCAACCTTGGGGGAGATTCGAACTGGTGTAATTGCAGACAGCTGGATGTTAATTACGGTGCTTTAGTCTGCAGAGCTAAACCAGGCTCTTTCAAGGTTCTTTGGTTGGGCTGTTTGCTGCTGGTTTCTTTGGCAGTTTCTTGAATGGGGTTTTGTTTATTTGATTGTTGGTTTGATGTTAACCTTGGAGTTCATCTATGGTGACCTGGGTGCTGATTGATGGTGGAGAGGCGCTTGTGTTTATTGGTTCCCTGTTTGGGCATCACCCAGATCACCATAGATTAATGATGGGTCGGACACAACTTCGCAACTAACAACAATAACAAGTGATACACTTAATAAATGTGGCAAAAAAAGTGGCAAAATAGGGCCAAACTCACGTAACAAATTTTGTCACGTAGCAACATAAAATTTTGGGCTCAGTTGCGGTCCTAAATTGAGGACTGTCTGGAAAATCTTTGCAACTTTTGCCTGGACATACAACGGTGATCCTAACGATTTGTGTTTTTCTAATTTGTCTTGAATTGGGGCTAGATGCAGAAATCTTCGTAGCTAAGGAAGCCAGAAAATCCTGTTTGGGAAAGAAACATCTCTCGAACAAAATGGGTGAATAGGGGGACAAGAGACAGACTTTTCCTGCCCCGGTGGAGTCACTTCAGGGTAGACGTGTCTTAATTGCCACCTCCTTCCTTCCTTTGCTTTGCTCCTGTTTGTTTTTCAGTCTGCTGGAAATGCAAAGATTAGTCCAATGAAGGGAAATACAAGCTTCTATGAAGCGATTGAATCATTGGATAGAGAAACCAATCTCAGCAATGCTGGACTTGCTTGGGGTCTAAGTTCAAGACTGGGTCATTTTATTTGTAGAATCTCGGGTCCAGAACAAATAATAGGTCTTTTGGGGAGTTTCGTGGGATTTTCCTGTTGGAGAGAGAGAAAGAGGATGGAGAATTTGATCTGATGCTCATTAAGAAACCAGATGGACATATTTCTGCCTTTCCATCTCCTTCTACCTCATCCGTAGTGTAGAAAGTTAGCAGCTACCCATCTCTTGGAAAAATGAAATATTTTGAGAAATATTAAAAAAAGGCAGAATATTATATTTCCCAAAGAGAGAAATGGAGAAACATGTTTTTAAGAGGGAGAAAGCAGCCCCCACCTTTCTTAGTAGCCCATAGCAGATGTCAGCACTTAAGAGATAAAGAATTTATTGAAAAGAAGCCAAGTATCTAGGTAGCTCTATTTATAGGCAAAAATTCCCTGCAGCAAGGTCTGAACAAAGGTAGGATTAGCCCTCAACCACAATAGGAATTGCCCAACAAACTCCTTCATTGCATCAGCAGTCCGAACTTCAACCAAATGTAGCTCAGACAAACATGACCCCTATATGGCCCCATGGGAGTCTGACAACAACCAATAGAATATATGTTCTTGCACAGGAACAGGAAGCTCAATTGCAAAGCCCTAGAGGGAGGTATAAAAAAACCCTCACTCTCAACTCCATGTAGTCAGCTGCCCAGAACCACCCATGTGGTTCTGCTTTATCATTAAACCATCTTTCTAATTGGCCTCCAGCCTCCATTTTGTCTCCAGTGCCTTTCTCCCATCTTGGAACTGAACCAGATAGATATTTCTTCCAACAGTCATTTTTAAAATCTATGAAATAGGCATCTTCCTCTCCTGAACTCTCTTCAGCAGCACTTAAAACAACATTCTCCTTTTAGTATACCTAAACTTCAATAGATACAGTTTGATACAAATTAAAGGTTTGGCACCAAGATAGTCTGTTCCCTTCCATGGAATTCTTAACCACTTGAGAGACATTTAGCTTGAAGTCTGCATTCCAAGCCACAAAGTGAAGATTTGCATTTTTCCCAGCTTGTGCCTGATTTTAATTAGCTGATTGTCTAATTGATTCTCATCCATCCTACCTTGACTAAAGAAAAGACTTTGTCTAAGTTTCTTTCTACATGAACACCACTTTTGGACTTTTTTCCCTAGAAGCTGGCAGAAAGACTAACACTAATTTTGGAATGTGACAATTAAGAAATGTTCATGAGTTCAGAAATACTGGGTATTATTGAATTTTTTTAAAAAATTGATTTATATGCCGCCCTTCTCCGGAGACTCAGGGCGGCTTACAATGCATTAAGCAATAGCTTTCATACTTTTGTATATTTATACAAAGTCAGTTTATTGCACCCATAATCTGGGTCCTCATTTTACCTACCTTAGAAAGGATGGAAGGCTGAGTCAACCTTGAGCCTGGGGAGAATTGAATTTGCAGTAATTGCAGGCAGCAGATGTAAGTGGATGTTAATAACAGTGCTTTAGTCTGCTGAGCCACCAGAGCTCCTTTTGAAATCAGAAGGTTAATGGAGTGGTGAAATCCGGCCAGATCTATCCGGGTCGTGCAAACCGGTAGCACCGGCGGTGAGAGGCTCCGCCCGCCCACCGGGAGGTCATTATGTCCTGTTTTTTACCCTCTGTGCATGCGCAAAAGAGGCGCACACACTCACATTCCTGAACTGGTACCGAAGGTAAGTGCATTTCACCACTGGGTGAATGTATTTTATTTCTATAATTGCTTTAACAGATTAACAGAGTTGGAAGGGACCTTGTAGGTCTTCTAGTCCAACCCGCCACCCAAGCAGGAGACCCTATACCATTTCTGACAAATGGCAGTCCAGTCTCTTCTTGAAAGCTTCCCGTGATAAAGGCTGTGGGTTCGATCCTAGGTAAAGGCAGATATTTCTCTCTTTGGGCAAACTGCTAAAAAACTCCACATTGGCGACAGGAAGGGCATCCGGCCAGTAAACACTCAGCTCCATTCAGTTGCCCAGACTCCACCCTGCAAGGGATTATGGGGGCGTTAAAAGAGGATGATGATGACATATGTATGGTGCACATATATATTTATATGTATGTTGCAGGTATATATTTATACCTGCACGATACATATGTACATACATATTTATGTATGTAAATATGTATATACATACATATTTATGTATGTATATGGCAGAGGTGGGTTTCAGCAGGTTCTGACCAGTTCTGGAGAACTGGTAGTGGAAATTTTGAGTGGTTCAGAGAACTGGTAGTAAAAATTCTGACTGGCCCCACCCCCATCTATTCTCTGCCTCCCAAGTCCCAGCTGATCGGGAGGAAATGGGGATTTTGCAGTAACCTTCCCCTGGAGTGGGGTGGGAATGGAGATTTTACAGTATCCTTCCCCTGCCATGCCCACCAAGCCACGGCCACCATGCCATGCCACGCCAAGCAAGCCACACCCACAGAACCGGTAGTAAAAAATTTTGAAATCCCCCACTGGTATATAGCATGTGTATATGTGTGTTATGTATGTGTTTTGGTAGATATACACTTTCTCTTGACAGCAGGCAACAGAATGTCATTTTTAATGTGGGCCAGCGTGCTTGCAGTAAAAAAAATGACAGTAAAGTTATCTTATCTTTTTGTTTTTCTTTCTTCTTTGCACTTCCCCTTCTCCTATTTTTTCTACTTTAATCATTCTTTGTTTATATTTATTTTATGTAGAAAATTAATGAACTACATAAAAAAGAATAAAGACATGGTGGAGACCATACAGAGAAAGAAAGAGAGAGAGAGAGAGAGAGAGAGAGAGAGAGAGAGAGAGAGAGAGAGAGAGAGAGAGAGAGAGAGAGAGAGAGAGAGAGAGAGAGAGAAAGAAAGAAAGAAAGAAAGAAAGAAAGAAAGAAAGAAAGAAAAGGACTGTTAGTTTTCAAAATTCAAGGGCTTTCTTGTTTTTAATTACTCTGGAATCAAGGGCGGAAACTTTCCAGGGTGGAGTAGATAGAGGGTATAAATGTTTTAAATATATCACAGTACTGTAAATAATTGCTTCGCTCTGAAAACCATTTCCAAAAAAAATTAAAGGAGTAAAGGAAGAACAATTTTCTGAAGCTGAAAGTTCTACAACTAGTTCTACAGGGATCATACTCTGTTCTTTCCCCTTGATTGACATCTGATTTTGTTTTTTGGTGAGAGCAAAAAAAAAATAGACGACAATTGTTAAAGGTAGAGGTCACCATCTTGTGGCTGAAAATAGGAAATACAGGGAGAAAAACAAAGTTCAGTTTCCCTTTGAAAAAGCTTCTTTGGGTCAACCATGAACCTGCATGACTGAGAATCTCCACAGACAACGGGGTCCTTGGTGCTCTCTGACCTTGATGGTTTTCTTACAGACCTTTCATTACCAAACTGGGTAACATCATCAGTGGAGGACACCAAGAATTTAGGTGAGTTTGGTAAAGTAATTTCCTGCCAACATCCATGGTTAAGCAACTGCCCATGTGTTATGAAGGGCTTACTCACAAAGTAATGGTGTGTGTATGTGTCTTTGTGTCAGCCTCCTCCTTTATATTGCTTGCTTGCTCGGCTGCCATTTTAACGGGGGTGGGGAGGGGGGAGCTGTCTGGATGTCTGGGTGGGTGGGAAAGTGAGCTGGTGGAGTAAATGGGAGAAAATTTCCCTCAGCGTTTCTCTGCATCTGGGAAGTTTGTGTGTGGTTATTTGGTTGGAAATGGGCTGATGGGGGAGACTGGTTTGCGTGCGAACACCCAGTGTGTACAAAATAGTGGATGTATGCAGAGGTGGGTTTCAGCAGGTTCTGACCAGTTCTGGAGAACTGGTAGCGGAAATTTTGAGTAGTTCGGAGAACCGGTAGTAAAAACTCTGACTGGCTCCGCTCTCATCTATTCTCTGCCTCCCAAGTCCCAGCTGAGGGGACTTGGGGATTTTGAGGAAATGGGGATTTTGCAGTATCCTTCCCCTGGAGTGGGGTGGGAATGGAGATTTTATAGTATCCTTCCCCTGGAGTGGGATGGGAATGGAGATTTTGCAGTAACTTTCCCCTGGATTGGGGAGGGAATGGGAAATTTGCAGTATCCTTCCCATGGAGTGGGGTGGGAATGGAGATTTTGCAGTATCCTTCCCCTGGAGTGGGGTGGGAATGGAGATTTTACAGTATCCTTCCCCTGTCACGCCCACCAAGCCACGCCCACAGAACCAGTAGTAAAAAAATTTGAAACCCACCACTGGATGTATGTTTAGAAGTGCAGGTTTCTTTAAAGAAAAGTTTTAAAAGGGGAATGTGATGTACCAAACATTCGGTAATTCCTGCATTTAATCTACTGTTGGAAGAAATATCCATCTGGTTCATTTCCAAGCAGGGAGAAAGACCCTGGAAACATGGAGGCTGATTGGAAAGATGGTTTATTGATGGACAGGACCACATGGGTTTGAGGTCCTGGTGCAGCTGACCACATGGAGTGGAGAGTGAGGGTTACTTATACCCTCTCTTGGGCCTTGCCCTTGAGCTTCCTGTTCCTGTGCAAGAAATATATTCTATTGGTTGCTGTCAGACTCCCAAGGGGCTATGCAGGGGTCATAGCTGAGGTTGTCTCAGCTCCCAGGTTCGGTTGAAACTTGGAGGGTGATAATGTAATGAAGAGGCTTGTGTTCTGAAAGGGTGTTGGGCAATTCCTATTGTGTCTTAATAGCTTTCTCCTGGTTTCGATCATGAATGAGGGTTAATCCCATCACCCTGAAGCTGAAGGTCTTTTGTCTTGCAGATAAGCTGGCCCAGTCCTGCTGGGGCTATTAAGAAAAGTGGGGATTGCTTTCCAAGAGCATGTTTCTCCTTTAGGGAAATGTAATATTCTGCCTTTTTAATATTTCTCACAATATCTCATCCTTCTAGGAGACGGGTGGGTGCTAACTTTCTACACTACCAAAATAACTTTTTCACACAAGGGACTTGGAGGATGAAGCTCACTTTCCCAAAAGACCGTTCCAGCGCACATCACAGGATATCTCCACATATCAATCTTGGAAACAATATGAAACTGAGTAGTTGTTATTGCTATGAATAACAATAAAATGAGTAGTTGTTGTTTGTTTCAGCAGTATCTCGTCAACCTACAATTTGCTTACTAACCTGATTTCCAGGTCAAAAATGGAATTGAATTTGGTGTTTATTCATATTGGATTCATTCCAGGAACTTCATACAAAAACAACCATACTGTAGTTTTGTTTAATATGCTGTTTTGAATTAATGAAGAGACAATCACATACGCCTTATGTAACTCTTGGTCAAAACTTCCTGTTGTTGTTGCAGACGTCTTACCAGAAATATTCACAATGTAATGTAATGATTGCCTCTCCTTCTAATTTAAGAAAGTAAAAACTCTTGAAAAGTGGTTGTTCAAAAGGAACCTTTTATTAAGCAGAAGTGATAACAACCCAGTTAAAGCAAGATCTGAATACCCTGAGGCAAGACAAGTAGGATTAAAGCAGTAGAGACCCCTCCCTTTAAGTCAGAATGCAGATTTTAGCCAATACAAAGGTGTGAAGATGTTTTATTTACTAGTTTCCCTGAGAACCCAAACAAACATGCATTCACAGCGTTATCCTTTAAAGTGAAACAACCCACATGGCTATCATAAACATTCCTCCATGTTAAGAGGATCTCAGGGCTCTTTGGCGCCATGATATAGGTTGTAAAATATCTGTTGACACAGGCAATGCTAGTAAATCGAATCCAAGTCTCCCCCTTCTCCCAATTGAATGGCAGTATCACTTTTAGGGATCTGACACTTATATTCTCAGATTTACCTGTAGAGGGCATGAGATGAGAAATGATCAGAAGCCATTACTCCTCTCACCCCAAACACACGAATGCAGGGACAGAGACATTGCTTGAGACCTGGGAAAGGAGGCAGTGATGGGATTCAACCAGTTCTGTCCAGTTTGGGGAACTGATAATGGCGACTGAGGGAGGCTCCGCCCACCCGCCCAGACGTAATGTGCAAGCAAAGAGCATGCACGGAAGGCCGTGCGAATGTGCAGAGGAGGCGCGCACGCTCACATTTGCGACTCAGTGGCTAAGACGCTGAGCTTGTCGATCGTAAGGTCGGCAGTTCAGCGGTTCAAATCCCTAGTGCCGCGTAATGGGGTGAGCTCCTGTTATTTGTCCCAGCTCTGCCAACCTAGCAGTTCGAAAGCACGTAAAAAATTCAAGTAGAAAAATAGGGACCACCTTTGGTGGGAAGGTAACAGCGTTCCGTGCACCTTTGGCGTTTAGTCATGCTGGCCACATGACCCCGGAGACGTCTTCAGACAGCGCTGGCTCTTCGGCTTTGAAACAGAGATGAGCACTGCCCCCTAGAGTTGGGAACGACTAGCACATATGTGCGAGGGGAACCTTTACCTTTACCTTTAGGGAAGGGAAGTGAATCCCACCTCTAGAAAGGAGATAGTGTTAGAAAGACACTCAAAGTGACTCTTCCCTGACTCAATGAAGTATAAGTGGGAAGGAGCAACAGTACAATCAAATTTCTAGGAACCTGTTAATACAACAGATCTTAATCAAGCTTTGCTCTAGTCTGGAAGCTAAAACATATGAAGGAGGGTTGCAGCAATTGGGTATTCTAGTTTAATGAAAAGAAGGACATGATAGCAGTGTTCTAATATCTCGGGGGCTGCCACAAAGAAGAGGGAATCAAGCTATTCTCCAAAACACTTGAAGGCAGAACTAGAAGCAATGGATGGAAACTCATCATGGAGAGAAGCAACCTAGAAAAAAAAAAGGAGAAATTTCCTGACAGTGAAAATAATTAATCAGTGGAACAGCTTGCCTTCAAAAGTTATGGGTGCTCCATCAATGGGAGTTTTTAAAAAGAGATTGGACAACCATTTGTCTAAAATGGTATAGGGTCTCCTGTTGAACAGGGGGTTGGACTAGAAGACTTCCAAGACTTCCCTTCCAACTCTGTTATTCTGTTAGTCTTCTTGTGGAGTCAGTTTCCTGCTCTGGACAACCTGAAAGGGCTGATACGACTGGATGGAAACTTCTAGACAGACCTTAACAAAAGTTGGGGACATTCTCCAGATGCAGACCTGAAGAAATCTGACCCAAATAGATTCTGAACAAAATCTGTTGAGATTCCTTAGATTTAGGCAGACCCATCTTCCTTAATAGCTGGTATCAAGAATGTTGCAATATTTTCAGGATCAGACTCAATAAATAATTTGAGAATTAAGAGTTCAAATATATCTCTCTTTATTTACATAAGGCATTCTATATTCACTGAATATTCACAGATAGAAGCAAGGAAAATGGGTGCATACAGCTCCTTATATATACAATGGGTGGAGCTAGATATGGGAGTGGTGAATTATGAATACATTAAGAAGTGAAGAATAAATTAACCCTTGATACCCCGTTCATATACTATTTACACATTAGAGAATAAGGCATTTACATCTGACAAATCCCCCTCTAAATGCCAATTCGATATACCACACCAATTACATTCAGATTCAGAACAATACAAAACATGCAACTTAGAAGTCAAGTACTTATGTTGTTTGGACGGTAATGGCTTTGTTAATATGTCTGCTATTTGCTCTGATGTTTCACAATGAACTGCTTTGATAAATCCATCTTGAGACAACTGTCTCACATGTTTAAATTTTATATCTATATGTCTGGACCTTTGTCCAATGGCATCAGATCTAGATATTTCGATAGCAGCTTTGTTATCTTAATGCATGATAAATGGTAAGGTGGGTTTTTTCCAGATGTCTGAAAGTAAGTCATTAAACCATACAAGGTTATTTGCTGCTTTAGATAGACAAACATATTCTGCTTCCGTTGTTGAAGTAGCTACTAAATCTTGTTTGCCAGTGTACCAGTAAACTGGACAGCCGTTAAGTAGAAATATATAACCAGATGTGCTTTTCCTACATGAGGTATCGCCAGCCCAATCCGCATCGGCGTAACATGTGAGGATGGGCTCCTTGATATTATCAGGTTCCAATAACAAACAAAAGTCTAAACTATTCTTCAAATACCTTAATATCCTTTTGACAGCTTCCCAATGGTATAGTGTTGGTTTGCTGACATGTCTTGACAGTAAGTTGAGAGGCAAAGCAATATCAGGTCTAGTCCAATTGGAAATGTAAAGAAGGGAACCTATGATTGATCTATAAAATGTATTGTCTTTGAATTCAGGGGATGATTCGTCTGTATTCCTTAGAAAATCAGTTTGCATGGGAGTGTCACAGGGCTTAGCATTACTTAAATTACATTTATTCAAGAGCTCTATGATTTTATCTCTTTGTGAAAGTTTGAATCCCCTTCTGGTCTTACTGATTTGAACACCAAGATACTTATTAACTTTACCCAAAGATTTCAATGAAAAATGTTCACTTAGTTTTGTTACAAATGTTTCTCTCCTCTCTTTATGTTTACCTATATACAAAATATCATCCACATAGATTAATACAAATTCTATGGAATCACCATCCTTTTTTACAAAGAAACAATTGTCAGCAGTAGTGGCACTAAAATTCATAGTTTTAAGTACTTTTACTAAACAATCATACCATCGTTTACCAGATTGTTTCAACCCGTATAAACTTTTGTTTAATAACCAAGTCTCATTTTTGTTTGTGTATTGACTGTGAGGCGCTCTTACATATATTTCTTTATCTAATTCTGCATGTAAATAGGCAGTCTGTATGTCATATTGAAACACGTTGAGATTGAGTGCTGATGCTATAACTAGAGCTGTTTTGACACTCTCTGTTCTTACTGTGGGAGAGTATGTGTCTGTATAATCCTCGGGATATTTCTGTGCATATCCTTGCGCAACTAATCTATCTTTGTATAGTGTATTGCCTCCCTCTAAATTTTTAATTTTATATATCCATCTAGTGCCAATGATGGTTTTGTCCTTTGGTGCAATTGCAGGTGTAAATACATTTAGCCCTCGTAAACTATTCATCTCTTTGGTCATTGCTGATTCCCATTTTTCTTTTTCTTCAGGAGGAAGTTTTAACACTTCCTCATATGTATTAGGTGTTGTTGATTCTCCATCCATATACATTACATAATCTTTGTATTTGTTTGGTACTTGATTTCTATTACTTCTGATTGTTCTTTCAGGCTTACTATCATTGTCATGTAAATATCTTGCTTCTTTTTTTGTTAAAGTGTCTGTCTTTATTTTGTGTTGACTGTTTGTCCATGTTTTGGTTTTGTTTCTATGTATGTTGTTACTGTGTTCTTCTATAGTCCCTTTTCTTTGGGGCTTGGTATCTGATTTGGCGTTTGTGAATATTTCATTAAGATGTATTTTAGACCAGTTGGCCTGTTCATGAAACACAGCTGTTCTGGAAACTATAAATTTATTATTGTTATCGATGAATCTGTATCCTTTTGTGCCTGTTTTGTATCCCATAAATCTAAGTCTTCTGGATACGTTCTCTCCTTTACGCCTTAATTGTTTAGGTATGTGTACGTCTGCAGTGACTCCAAATATGTGCATGTGTGCTAATTTTGGTTTCCTATTATACATTACTTCATATGGTGTCTTATTTACGATGTTGGACCAGGTTCTATTTTGTGTGTAATTTGAATATTGTAGTGCTTCTGACCAGAATTGTTTGCCTAAGCCAGCATCTTCTAATGTGCATCTAATCATGGTTTGTAACGTTGAGTTCTTTCTCTCTGCCACTCCGTTCTGGAAGGCTGAAAAAGGACTTGATGTGTAATGTAACATCCCTTTATCCTTTAGCCATTGGGAAAATTCCTTAGACATGAATTCACATCCCCTATCTGTCATGATTTGCTTTATTTTAATATTGTGCTGTGTTTCTATACGTTTGTAGAACTCTTTAAATTTCTGGAAGGTTTCATCTTTATGTTTTAATGTGTAAACAAATCCATAACGACTATAATCATCTACAATGGTTAGAAAGTAATGTTTTTTGTAAGTAATTGATGGTGTTAGTGGGCCAACTAGGTCCATGTGTACCAAATCAAAAATTTTGTTAGTTGACCTTGTTGATCTTTTAGGTCTGGGACTAGTTTTCAGTTTTGTGGACTTACATACTGAGCATTCCAAATAATTTTCACAATTTTTTATTTTGACACCTTCTGCGTGTTCAGTCATCTTTTGTACAACAGGAAAACTGGCATGTCCTAACTTCCTATGTAAGACATGAGCACACTCATCGTGAATTGGTTTACCTATTTTAGGTTTTTTTTCATTGTTTGTATCTTTGTGATTATGAGTAACTTCACATTCATCATTGTCACTGTTACTATTGTTCCCATTATCTATTTCAATGCTATCTTCCATATTTGAATCAATGTTGTGTAACCATTTTTCCTTTGTCATTAAATAAGGTAGACCTCCTTTGATTATTACTGTACCTATATCTACTCCATTTTTCTCTAATGTTGCTTTTCCCTTTGAGAACACAATATTAGTGTCAGATTCTCTGCTTAGTTTTATGGCACTAAGTATGTTATGAGGTATTTCAGGTATTAGTAATACCCCCTCTATTTTTCCTATACCAGGTAGAGTTACATTCCCTCTACCTATTACTTGGACTTTTTCTTGATTAGCTACTTTGATCACAAATTTATCTTCCACAAATGAAGACAATATATTTCTATTATTTGTAGTGTGATTAGTTGCTCCTGAATCAATGAGCCAATTATTGTTTTCTGTTTGGTGTATGTTAGTGTTGTCTTGTTTGTTTAGTCCATTCAGTGAACCAGATTTCCTATCCTTTGAATTACCTCTGCCCCCTCTATGTTCTTTATAATTAGGTGGACTTCTATACCTATGTCTATCAATGGAAGACTGTCTGCTGTTGCACTTACTTCTGTATTCTGATCTATGTCTTTCTTTTGTAATTTTAGGGCAATCCCTCCTACTATGTTCTTTGGATCCACAATTGTGACATCTAAATGTTTCATGATATCTTTCTTGCAATGTTACCTTTCTATACTGTTTGTGTTCTATATGGTTGTCAGAGCGACTCCTCCTTGAATTGTCTTCAGCTATTAGCTTATTGGATAGACTTTCTATGGATAAGTATCCTAGATTGATTGTGTCCAAATGTGACATATAATTATCCCATGATGGGTCAAGTGAGTTGATGATAACACTTTTCATCGTTTGATCTGAAATCACCTCCCCCCTCAAATGCAGTTCTGCTCTAATTTTGTTTAAATATATTAAATGTTCACTTATGGTAACTCCTGGCTTTATCCTAGAAGAGAAAAAATCTTTAGACATTCTTGTGGTGGTAGCTACACTATCACTGTGAAATAAATTGAACATGCATTGAATAATTTCTGATACAGTCAGATTCTGCTTAATGCTGTGATACATGGCAGGAGACACACTGGAAATTAATAAGAAAAATGCTCTATGGTGTAGGCAATCTAACTTTAGAGTCCAAGGTCTTTTTGGGGGATTAGTGATAAAAAACAATAAGTTTTCCTTCATAAAGACAACCTGGAGCTGCTGATACCACTCTTGCAAATTAATGCCATCTATTCTCAGCTTTGGGAAGTCACTGGGTAAATTCCCAACATTGTTGGGTCCATTACTTACAATCGGGGGTAGTCCGTGGTCTCGTAAATGCTGGAAATGGCAAAACGGCGTGGGAATGCTCGCAACGAGTCTGCATGATTCTCTCCGCATCTCATGTCTTCCTGGGTCGTCCTCGTAGTCCTGCGCATGCGCGTTGCTCATTTCGTTCCTGGAGTCGTCGTGAGAGGTTCTCGCTGCTGCAGCTCGTTCGCTTTGTTCTTCTTCCGATGAATCAGTCTCCGGCTCGATCTTGGGAGTCCTGGTGATAGCGGATGCTCTTTTCCTTTTGCTGAAGACGCTGGTCCTTGGATCAATCTGCGGCGTGGGGTGATATCTGCAGGGCTCTCTGGGTTCCGGTGTCGGTGCTCTCTTCGTCTGGATAGGAGCGGGTGGATTTTGAGGCTCTGGCTTGCTTGCTTGTTTTTTGGTGGATTTTTTAGTAATCTTCAGTTTCGGTCCAAATGCAGCAAAAAGCGTTTTCATTGCTGACTTTATTTGTAAGTCTGTTGAATCTTCTTCGTTCTCTGACTCTGATTCTTCTGGGGTATACATTTTTTCTTCTTTATTTTCTTCATCGAGTAAGGTCTTTCGCGCCAGAAATTTTGAATCTTGCTTTCTGATTGGCTCTGCTTCGCTCACCTTGGGTGTCTGTTGAAACCAAGATGGCTGCCATTCGAAATTTTGCGCGGGATCACTGCCTTTCTTCTTCGCTGTGTTTTTGTCTGTAAGCATTTCACTCACTATTTTTGAGTCTTTTAGCTTTTCTGTAGCGATGTGCTTTTCTCTCGCTGCTCCGTTGTTTTTTAGTATATCTTGGAGGTTCGCAATGAGAATTTCATCGCTCTTTTGGCTTTTTAAAAGCTTTAGTATCTCTGACCTGAGTTCGTTGTTTTCTATTTCGTTTTCCTCCTGGTCATCATCTTCATTTATTATTTCTTCGTCTTCTGTGGTGTATTCTTCAGATTCTCTTGAAATTGCATTCGTGGACTCATCGATTATTTCTTGATCCGTTTCCATTTCTTTGCTGTACGCCCTGGTGTTGGGCCTATCTCTTTTAGACATATTTAAATTTTTATTGAGTCAATTCAACCATCCTCTGCTACCAGATTGTTGCAATATTTTCAGGATCAGACTCAATAAATAATTTGAGAATTAAGAGTTCAAATATATCTCTCTTTATTTACATAAGGCATTCTATATTCACTGAATATTCACAGATAGAAGCAAGGAAAATGGGTGCATACAGCTCCTTATATATACAATGGGTGGAGCTAGATATGGGAGTGGTGAATTATGAATACATTAAGAAGTGAAGAATAAATTAACCCTTGATACCCCGTTCATATACTATTTACACATTAGAGAATAAGGCATTTACATCTGACAAAGAATTATTTTTTTGTGCTGGTGGTAATCGTTTGTGTGTTACAATCTTGTGGAAGTATCGCTTTGAACTGAACACGTCCAAATTTATTGAGATGGCTTCATATCTCAAATCTCTCTGAATTGAAGGAATTTGAAGCATCAGTTCAAACTGATTTAGACATCCAAATCTAGTTTTCCAAAACAGTCCTAAAGTTCAAAGAGGACTTGATTCATTTGCCCCAAACACTTTAATGCCTTTTCTTCCTGAAGGTTATTTGAAAATAAAAAGAGTTCTATCTACATGTTAAGTATTACATTGCCTGATTTCCTGAGTGAACTTCTGCCTCCAGCAGAAACTCTATTGTTTGGATAAGCCTTCTCAATTCAGATTGCTGTGTCTTGCAGTTACAAAAATGACTATAACCAGGTGTCCATTCAGGCTTTGTATCTTCTCAATGATCAGAACACTTCATTGTTTGATGGTGGTTAGTGGTTAGTAAAATGCAAACTTCTCTTGTTCATAACTTCCTGCGAAGAGAACCTTGTTTAGACAGTTGCAATAACAAGATTCAGTCAACAGTCTTTCTTTCCTCTTTGAGTCACTCTCCAAAAAGAGAACCGGGGAAGAATTTGCTATCCAAAGGTTGCCTTTTCTACACTCCTCGCTTTTACTGATGCTCCAGATGGGGTAAGATTTTCAGAATTTGAAGTGTGGCATTCTAGACAAGGTAGATTTTATCCCCCCACCCCCACCCCTTTTGCAGTTTTGGAAGAATGGTTCTCTTTAGTTAGCACAAAAAAAAATTGCAATAAAGATCTTGTTTTCCTACGATCAAGTTAGTCTCTACCAGATGACTGCACTTGTGAAAGTTGGAATGAGCAGATATATCGATTTATGCCTCCTGAAAATTTGGGGAGACTGTCGCCCGATAAACACAATGAGTGAAACTGCTGTTTGAGGTAGTAACAAAAAGATAAAAATATGGAAGAGAGAATCTGATTTCATAGGTCTGGTGGGGTTATTTTATACCGTGTTTCCCTGAAAATAAGAGTGGGTCTTATATTAATTTTTGCTCCAAAAGATGCATTAGGTCTTATTTTCTGGTTAGGTCTTATTTTGGGGAAAATATGGTACTAAACGCACCCATTTGGCTGACAGTCTTACAGTAACTGGGGCTTATTTTGGAGGTAGGGCTTATGTTACGAGCATCTCAGAGGTGGGTTCTACTTACCTTTACTACCGGCTCGCAGTGGGGCTGTGCGCACATGCTTGCTTCATGTGTGCACGCGTGCGCTCTTCTGCGCATGCACAGAAGCGTTTTGGTGACATCGGGGTCGGTGGGCAGGATCTCCCGCTGGTTTTACTACCGGTTCTATAGAACTGGTGAGAACTGGGGGCAACCTACCATAGGAGCATCCTGAAAAATCATGCTAAGACTTATTTTCCGGTTGTGTCTTATTTTTGGGGAAACAGGGTAGAAAAGGCCTGTTTCTGAAGTCCCACTGATAACATTTTAAGGTAAGAGACCTGGAGAATGTCCATCCTAGTCGGGAGAGGCAGTTCTGCAAATAACATAGTCCTGAACCATGTAAGGCAGTATTTCTCAATCTTGGCAGCAGATATGTGGACTTCATCTCCCAGAATAGCTGGCTGGGGAATTCTGGGAGTTGAAGCCCACACATCTTCAAACTGCCAAAGCTGAGGAACACTGATATAGGTCTTTAAAGATGATAACTGGTGACTTGAATTGCACCCAGAAATAAATTAGGAGCCATTCATACAACAATGGTGTAATATGGAGAAACCAAGGGGCACTCACCGCTGCATGAGTTACCGCATTTCTGGACCACTTGTAACTTCTAGCCCCACATAGTGTACATTGCAATAATCCCACTAAGAAATGAGCAAGGATTGACTGTGAACAGGGGCTGCCAGTTCAGGAATGGGTGCCATTGGCACACAAGATACACCTGGGCAAAGATACGGCCGTCACCCACAGCTATCCTTGTTATTATTATTGTTGTTGTTGTTGTTGTTGTTGTTGTTATTGTTATTGTTGTTGTTATTATTATTATTATTATTATTATTATTATTATTATTATTAATTGAATTTATATCCCGCCCTTCTCCCCGAAGGGACTCAGGGCGGTGAACAGCCGAGAATTAAAATAACATAAAATATAAAAGTTAAGATAATTAAAAATAAATTAAATTAATCGGCCTCCCAATTTAAAATTTGTTCCAATTTGTTCCTTCGAGAAATCTAGGGTTTTTTTTGGAATAGATGCTCACCAGGATTGTGCTTTGCATTTCAACGGCATAAATTAGGAAAAACCTATTTATTAGACCACAGAAGGAAGGCGCGTCACATGTGGCACAAAATCGGTTTTCTCCAAAAGCTGCATGCAGACTTTCCTGTATTCCCAACCAGAGATCTGCAAAAGTTACATGCACCTTTGACTAACATGAACTCTCTGAGAGCACATAATCTTTACAGATTAAAAGATTTTTATAGCCAGGGTGAGCCCCTCAATAAAGATCAGATATCACAACAAAGAGGTGAAGCCTTTTCAGTATTAGCTCAAACCTCTTCTAGGTAATAGCTAGCTAGGTAGTTTATTAACCGATTAGTCTTATGACTATATCAAAAATATAAAACAAAATACAGGCTCTAATTCCAGGGTAAAATAGATAATAGAATTCTAGGCAGAGGTGGAAACTGTGGGTCACATACTCCTTAAATGTTCCTTTTACAGTGGGATTCGGGGAAAAAACATACTCTGCCAATAATTGCTAGATGTCTTGTCCATTCTGACAATGCTTATCTCCAGTGGCAGCTTAAGGATGAACAGTCCGAAACTACAGCGCAGGTGGTTATATTCTGCACAGCAGCACTGGGAATTCATTGGAAACATGTGTCAAACCCACCATAGCTATTTTATAGAACAAATGTGGCAAACCCTTTGCACTGCTTAATCCTTTCCCTTGTAGTATTAAACCAACTACTGGCCTCACAGTTTATGGATTGCAATTTTAGTATAGTTAGACCATGTACAATTGACAGACTGGATTTTATCATAGATTTTAGTTGTTATTTATTATTTTATTCTAAAAATTTCTAACTGTGTGTTTATTGAGTGTTTTTTATATGTTCTGGTCTCTGGTCCATGTCTGTAATAAATTGAATTGAATTCTGGGCAATAGAAATATTAGAACTTTTGGCAATACAGCCTTATACAAATTTTGAGAATACTTCATTATTCAGAACATCCAAAAGGAATTTCAAAAGATTATAGTTTATTGTTGTAATTTAAAAAGGGAAAGCTATCGGATGGAAGCTTGGGTGACTGATCTTGGTAATCCCACACAGGAGACAAATTGGCAGCACTTATGGAAACCAGTTTCACTTCACTTCACTTCAGTTTCAGTGAAGTGAAGTGAAGTGAAAAAGTGAAGTGGAAAATTAAACATTGTTGTTGACTCCTGTTAGGCTGGCTCATATATATTAAAATTATTTTCCCAAATGCTGGAGAGGTTGCCTAAAGAACATAAAGGTTTATTTTTTTGTTTGTTTTTTCATTTGTGGTGGTCACCTCATAAAGGTATATACCCTTCTGGTGAATTTTTTTTGAAGACATAACATCATTAAACAAAATATAGAATGTCCTCCAGAGTTAAGGTTATTTACAAGACTAAACCATGAGGTTAAAAATAAAGAATTGATTTATCTATTTAATTTTAGCAACCCAAACAATAATTGTGTAACATTGGCGAACTCTAGGTAATATAACAATTCAGTTGCGATTAGCAAGGCCTCTTCGATTGCCACATTGGGGGGAAAAAAATCACAGGTTGAGTTAAGGAAATTAAATGTCAGAAGCAGGAACCACAATTTTATCAAACTTGGTTGGATATTATGGTTTAATTTTTTTCTTCTTCTGTTCAACCGTGTCTGATTTTTAAAAACTGCCTGGCGAAGTCCTGAAAGTTTTCTTAGCGAGGTTTTTCAGCAGTGGTTTGCCATTCTCTCCTTCTTGGGGCTGAGAGAAAGTGACTGGCTCAAAGTCACTCAGCTGGCTTTGTTTCTAAGGCGGGACTGGAACTCATCTTCTCCCAGTTTCCAGCCAGAGGCCTTCATCACTACACAAACTGGCTTTTTAATCTAATAACAATAGTTTATAATTTGACACACTTTAAATATGATAAAATTTACATGTATAGTACCCCTCTCTTTATTCAGGGTTTAATATAGACTTTTTATATTTTTTTTATTTTTCCTCATTATATGTATTTTGGATTCATGTTAATGTAATTTCCTGACAATGTGCGAAATAAAACTAAAAAAGTTACACACAGAGATAGCTTCGTTGCTCTACTGCCCCTCCTTTTAAGGCATGAACTGGTCTAAAGAGAGTTTTTGAAATTAAGGTGCAGCTTCAGTTTCTTGTTTGTTCCTGTTTTGAAATCCAAGCATCTCTTGGGTACATGTCCTGCCTGTAAGTCACATTTTATGAAAAAATCTCTGTGGGTTGTTTTTGTGAGGAAAGGCCATCGCTGCCTGCATGCTATTCAAGAAAGGCATCATCCCAGATTAACACAAGGCCAACAATCAAGCAGCAAACAATACTCCCAATCAAGGAACTACCATCTCAGACAAGCAAGAGAACAGTAAAGAACAACCGAAACAAGGAACCACCAAAAATACTGCTGCCAACAACAGGGAAAGTGGGCGTGGCTTGGTGGGCATGGCAGGGGAAGGATACTGCAAAATCCCCAGCCAGGCAGCCAGGCAGGCAGCCAGCCAGCCAGAGGTGGTATTTGCCGGTTCTCCGAACTGCTCAAAATTTCCACTACCGGTTCTCTGTCAGAACCTGCTGGATTTAACCTCTGGTACAGGAGTGTCAAACTCAATTTCATTGAGGGCCGCATCAGAGTTGTGTTTGACTTATGGGGGGGGGTAGGAGGTGGCCAGGGGGCATGGCCAGCTCGACATCACTCGTGTCGGGGGCGCCTGTGGTGGGCCGAGCACTCTGCAAGTGAAAACGGGATCTCGAGCTCCGTTTTTGACTGCGACAGCTTCCTGCAACCCTTTGCCAGTGAAAACGGAGCTCGGGAGGGCTTCCAGTGGCCCTCCCAAGCTCCGTTTTCCCTGGCAGAGGCACCGCGGGCCGGTCCTTCGCTGTTTGCAGGGTGGCCCTGCAGGTCAGATCTAAGCATCCCGTGGGCCGGATCTGGCTCTGGGCCTTGAGTTTCACACCCCTGCACTAGTATATGAAGAGAAAGCAAACCCACTCCTAGCACTGATGTTACCTAGTTGGGTAATGAAACATCTGTCAGCCTTGGAAGCCATATTAGGCCGGAAGCTTCAATGCTGCCACCTCTTCATGTGTCGGATAGTAGGAGGGGGGATTTAGGAGAGGGGAGTTAGTAGACATAATAGCGATCTTGTCAAGGTCAGGGTGAGCCAGCATCTGGAGGAGGAGTGGTCAGGGGCTGGCTTGAGGTGGAACGGACGATGACTGGAGCATGTGATTGATTGAGGAGTAAGGGGGTGGTTTGGGGAGCTTTGAATTACTGAAGGAAAGCCCGGGTTTTTCAGATTCGGGATTTCCCAGATGTCAGGTTTCGATGTCATCTCAAATAAATTGCACTCCCAAACAATTAATCTTTGCTGAAATATTCCATTTATTGAGTACGACAGATCTGGCCCCGACTTCGTCGTAGCCGATACTAACCCTCTGACCCCCCAAACCCTTCCCTTTCCATTCCCCAATTCTCATCTTCTCATTGGCCATCTTCCAAGTCAGTCTCCCCAGCTTCTGACCTCACCCCACAGTCCTCCTCCTCCTCCTCCTGGCAAACCTCACTCCCTTCCAGCATTTATGCTGTTACCTCGTTGAGTAATGAGATGTCTGCAAGCAAACAACCAAGCTCAGAGAGCATCAAGTATCCTGAGATACAAATATTCTCTTCTATTAAGCTCTTAGCTGTATAATAGAGCTTGCATTCAGCCAGCTGTCAGTAGAGCCAGCTTAAAAAGTAACTCAAGCAGAATACATTTGTGGTCAGTGACAATCTTGAGTGTATTCATTATAATTTAATGCTCTGGGGAGAGAGAAATCACAGAAGCCCTTTCACCAACATGCAATACGAATAGCTTTCCCCCAGAGGTGTCATTATGGAAAGCAGAAGCTGGAAATTTGATTTTTATTGACTTCCCGCCTGCATGATGGAGTTGAAGCTGCTGACTTAATAAGAATTAATTGGCAAAGATGCTAAACAGGAAACTCTTGAATAGTATGCATGAGCAATTTAGCAAATAGCAAATGCATGAACGAACAGGTAGGTGGAAGGAGAGTTACAACAATTTACAGGCTGGGCAAAATGGCTCCACCATTCTCAAGCAGCAAAAGAGGTTTCCTTTTCTTTTTTGGAAAGAACTTTATTAAAATTAACAACGTTTTTCAAGGAAGTGTGTTTCCCATAGGTTAGGCTAATAGGGTAGATCCGTGATGGTGCTACCTGTGCCATGGGATCCTGCCCATGGGGTGCTTAGATCTGGCCTGTAGGGCTGCCTTGGAAACAATGAAGGACTGTCCCATGGTGCCTCTGCTGGCAAAAACGGAGCTCACGAGGGCCACAGGTGGCCCTTCCAAGCTCTGTTTTTACTGGCAGAGGGTTGCAGGAAGCCATCACAGCTGAAAACGGAGCTCGGGAGCCCATTTTTGCTGGCAGAGCAAAATGGACACCATTAGCGCCTTCAACACAAGTGATGTTGAGCTGGCCATACCTACCCTGGCCACGCCCACCTGGTCCCCCAAGGTCAAACACAATCCTGATGCGGCCCTCAATGAAATCAAGTTTGACACCCCTGCTCTATACCTACACTTCTCTTCCCTCTTTCTTCCCCTTCCCCATTTTCCTCTCACCTTTCAGTAACAGTAACAGAGGTGGAAGTGTTGTGGCTCTGTTACCTGAGCCTGTGTCATCGGCAGGAGAGGACTCCAAGAGTGAAGAAGAGGAGTTGGCAAGGCCTCCCTCTCCAGGACCCTCCTCTCTGGCAATGCCTTCGGTGTCCGCCAAAGGGCAAGAGATAGGGCCGGGGCCAAGCACGTCCACGCAGCCACAGATGGACAGTTATGAGGGTAATGTGTCTTGGCTGGATCCACACCAGCGTCGCAGAGATAAGCGTGCGCAACAGAAGAAAAGGTGTGCCCGAGATTAGGCTGAGTCACTGGACCACACCCCACAGGATATAAAAGGGAGCGTGGTGGCCAGTCAAACCTTGTGACGAACAAAGCTGAAAGCTTCCACGCCATTCTGCATTGCCGGACTTTTGCTATAAGACTTAGCTGGACTATCTCTGGACTTGATTACCTCCGTAATTATTGAGCTGTTTCTTTTGATGTATCAGAAGTGGGGAGAAGTTATCTCTCCTCTTTGTAAATAATAAACTCTTGGCAGGCAGCCACTAGGTTGTTGCCAAGTTCCGTTATCATAAGGAAAAGGATTTTGCCGGCTGGTTTGGTCTTTAACTCCTGAACGTCTGTTGGTGTGTGTGCGTGTGGTTGGGGACAGAACAGGAAGAGACCTTGGAGATCATCTAGTCCAACTTCTTTCTAAATTTGAAAGAAATATATTTAATTGTGCCTTTATTTCCTGTCATAAGGAGATTTTTTACCAAATTGAGATTAGACCAACTTCAAACAAACATGCTTTGGGGTAGGTATAAGGGTATCCCTGTAAGTGAAAAAGTCTGTTTATGTGGGACGGGGGAAGTTGAAACAATATCCCATGTAATTTTTGATTGCCCCCTGTACTCAGATTTGAGGGAACATCAGCTGGGCAGGATCTTGTATACCCAGCACCCCTAAGTCTAAAGAGCGCTTCTTGCAACATTGTCTGTTAGGTTCTAACTTGCAGCTGGTGAAATGGATTGCCAAATTTGCGGTAAAGTTGATGGAAAAAAGGACAAAGTTGGTGCAGCAGAATGTGGTAGATTGTAGGAAAGATCATTTGATTTAATAATGTAATTTCAAAAGTAGTTTTAAGACTGATTGGGTAGATGCAGGGGTGACATTATAATATAACTCTAATCATATTTAATTTGTATCTCAAATTATTGTACTTTATTCCAATTTCATTTTAGATCGTATTTTATTCTAATTTCATTTTAAATTGTGTGTTATTCCAATTTCATTTAAATTGTTTTACCAAATTTTTTCATAATTATTTTTCTGGAACTCTGCACTTTGATATGGCCCAAGGGCTAATCAATAAATAAAGATATAGATAGATAGATAGATAGATAGATAGATAGATAGATAGATAGATAACCCAAACCAGGTAATATCATCGGTGCTACTCAGAACAAGCTCAGAGAGCACCAAGGACCCCTCATTTCAACCCTGAACTACAAATTTATTAGCATTATGAGCCCTGGTGGTGCAGGATTGTAGGCTAACTCTGCCCACAGCCAGGAGTTCAATCCTAACCGGCTCAAGATTGACTCAGCCTTCCATCCTTCTGAGGTCAGTAAAATGAGAACCCAGATTGTTGGAGGAAATTGCTGCCTCTGTAAACCGCTTAGTGTGTGCTGTAAGGCATTATGAAGCGGTATATAAGTCTAACTGCTATTACTAGTGCTATTGGGAGCCCTGGTGGTGCAGTGGTTAAAGTGCAGTATTGCAGGCAAACTCTGCCCACAGTCTGGAGTTCGATCCTGATGGGGCTCAAGGTTGACTCAGCCTTCCATCCTTCCGAGATCGGTAAAATGAGGACCCAGATTTTGGGGGGGGCAAGATGCTGACATTGTAAACCACCGAGAGAGTCCTGTAAAGCACTATGGAGTGGTATATAAGTCTAAGTGCTACTCCCATTGCTTTATAAATGTGCCATCTTTTCCTTACAGGGACCAGAATCTCTCCATAGGTGGGACTTCTCCAAGTCCTTTCACCGGCAATGGAACTGAGATGCTGGGAAGCCCAGGGATGAATTGCTCGGAACCTGGACGAGATTTCCAACACACCTTTTATGCTGCCACCTACTCCATCATTTTCATCCCAGGCCTCCTCACCAACAGCATCGCTCTCTGGATGCTATGCCTCTTTATCCGAAAGCAGAACAAAGCCATCATCTTCCTGCTGAATCTGGCCACCGCGGACTTCATTCACGTCCTCTCCTTACCTCTGCGGATTTATTATTATGTCAACTACAAGTGGCCCTTTGGACTCTTCCTCTGCCAGCTTTGCTTCTACTTGAAGTACCTGAACATGTACGCTAGCATTTGTTTCCTCACCTGTATCAGCGTGCAAAGATACCTCTTCCTGCTCCATCCCTTCATGGCCAAAAACTGGAAGAAGGGCTACGATGTTGCCATCTCGGCTACCGTCTGGTTGGTGGTTGGCGTAGCTTGTCTGACCTTCCCATTGCTGAGAAAGACCCTGAGTTCGGAAGCTTGCTTCTCCGATCTCAGCATTGAAAAGATCCAGAACACGGCGGCTTTGATTGGGATGCTGATCGTGGCCGAACTGGTTGGGTTTTTGTTCCCTCTGGCCATCATCGTCTACTGCACTGCCAAGACCAGAGCTTCCCTCCAGGAATATCAAATGCCTTTACAAAACACCGCCGAAAAACAGAAGGCGTTACGGATGGTGTCCATGTGTGCCGTCGTGTTTTTTGTGTGCTTCGCCCCCTATCACCTCATGTTTTTCTTCTTCATGTTGGTCAAAGAAGATGTGGTGAAGGGCTGTGCTGTAAAACAAAGTGTCTTGTATCTGCACCCTTTTTTCTTAAGCCTTGCCAGCTTCAACTGCTGCTTGGATCCATTCTTGTACTTTTTTGTGACAAGGGAATTCAATGATCGGATACCAACCTACAGGAGCTTGTCCTTCAGAAATCGTTTGTTAAGCAAGGAAAGCGCTTCTTCGATGAAGGAATAAATTAGCTGGACTTCAAGTTGGACAGAGGATTGGAGGGTCTACAGGAGGTGCCCTAGTTCAGACTGCGCCTCCAGATATCCTGTAGCATAAGAATGCGCTCACATACCACGTCAGAGAAAAGTTTGCTTAGTTTTGGTGCAACTATTGATGGAGCAATAGTTGCAGTGGTGAAACTCCAATTTTTTTTATTATCTGTTCTGTGGGCATGCTCTGGCTTGGTGGCGTGGCAGGGGAAGGATACTGCAAAATCCCCATTTCCTCCACACTCCTGGGGGAAGGATATTGCAAAATCTCCATTCCCACCCCATTCTGGGGTCAGCCAGAGGTGGTATTTGCCGGTTCTCTGAACTGCTCAAAATTTCCGCTACTGGTTCTCCAGAACCTGTCAGAACCTGCTGGATTTCACCCCTGAATAGTTGGTTGGGTTCAGACCAGGGGTGAAATGCTCCCAGTTTGGACCAGATTTCCCAATCCGGTAGCGATGGCGGCGGGTGGTTCGGAGAACTGGTAGCAAAAATCCCTGCAGCCCCCACCCCGATGCCCAGCTGAGCTGCACGATCATCAGAGGCTTTTTTTAAAAAAACTTTTAAAAGCATTTTTTCTATAACCTCTTCCGATGAAAAAATGCTTTTAAAGGTAAAAAAAAAGCCTCTGATGATCGCGCAGCTCAGCTGGGATCATCAGAGGCTTTTCAAAGCATTTTTTTTTTTTTTTGCAATGTCTTGGCTTGAAGAGGTGGTAAAAAAAATGCTTTGAAAAGTCTCTGATGATGCCAGCTGAGTTGCCTGATCGGCAGAGGTTTTTCAAAGCATTAGAAAAAATGCTTTGAAAAGTTTTTTTTTAAAAAAGTTGGCCATGCCCACCCAGTCACATTACCCCCACTACCCCCACCACCAAGCCACGCCCACCGAACCGGTAGTAACAAATTTTACATTTCACCCCTGGTTCATACAACATGATAGATCAGTGGTTCCTAATCTGTTTTACGGAAACCATTTAACGGGAAGTTGCAGGAGTCAAAGCAGCTGTAGATGATACATTGCTGGCTCTAAGTTAACATTGTGGTCTTCAAAAATGTTCAATGACAATCTAGAAGTCCTCATGAAGAGAAAAGTTGGGATCTGTAGCACCGTGGTTTACAAATCTCAAGGATGAGATTCACATAGCTAAACCATTGGATGATCTGTTTTGTTTTATTATTTTTTTTCTATGACCTTAGCCTGACGCTCATAATTTCCAATCAAGAATTTCAAACTGGGTGGGGATGACCAAATGTTAAGCTACACAAACCCAAAACAGCGCTTCAGAGACATGAATTTCTTTCTCCCAGACCTGCCTAAGAAAGGCAAATGGCTTGAACCTGCTTTGTTTTGCTTTATCACATCCTTTGATAGTTTTGGAAGTACTCACGCTTTTTGCTGATCCCACTAATGCCATGATGGCAAATTTATGGCACATGTGCCCAAAGTGGCACACGAAGCCATGTCACCCGGCAAGCACGGCCTTGCCTGTTTGTCTTCTGGGTTTCTGGCGCACATGCGCACGTGATGATCAGCTGTTCTTCACATGTGCGGTAATGCCAAAAACCAGTGTGCGCATGTGCGCCAGCCAGCTGATGGTCAGGTGTGCATGAGTGCCAAAACCCGGAAGTTCGGCTTTTCTGGAATGCAGCCCAGCCGAGCGCGTGCACGCAATGTTTCCGCGTGACCTTTTCGGCACTTGGTGCCAAAAAAGTTTGCCATCACTGCACTAATGTGTCTAAAGGTTGAATCATGGTAACTGGATCAAACGTTGTTAATCTGAGATGTTTTGTTGCTTATCCAAAGCTTCATCAATCAGAGCAAAATTCTCTGCCTAAATAATTTTACTCTGACTGATGTAGTTGCTCGGATGAGCAACGAAACATCTCAGATTAACAAAGTTTGATCCAGTTACCATGTTTCAACCTTTAGACACCTTTGACCTGGTGACATCTTGATCTCATTAATGTGCAATGGGAAATTACTTTGGGAATGCAATTCCTGACTGATTTCAAGCGAGAATCAAAGGTATAACTTGCATTAAGCCTTCAGATAGTTTTAGCATACTAAACATTTGCAAAAAAATAACAATTGGAATACATTGAAATACATTCCATAGACAGGAACAGGAATTCTCCAGGCTTCTCTTGATCAACAACTTTCAGTTTATTGGTCATAAAAATTAACTGTTTAGTCCTGTTCAAAAGTATAATTTCATTAGTGAGTTGATTGCGCACATCTTTGTAAATATGTACATACTCTGCAAGTAAACAAAATAATTGCTCTGAATAGTAAAGTAAATAAAAGAACTGCTCTGAAAGAGAAAGAAAATAAGGCTTCTCTCTGTCAGTTATGTTCACTGCTTTTCAAAGAGAACAGTCCATACTGCATCAACTCATCCCTATCTTAATCGTGTGATCTGGGTAACTATGCACTTCCAAATATATAGCTACGTTCTGGTTTCCATAGGTTTATGTGGGGGTGTTTGGTTCTTTCCCTTTGTTATTTCTTTTTTTCTTTTTCAGTCAGGTGCATCCTGTGGGTTATTTTTATCTTTTTTTTACAGCCAGCCATCGACAGGAAATACTTGCCATTTTACTTTTACAAAGGGAAAGAGGCACATTTTATGCCTCCTGCTGCCTATCTGTGGCCAAAACATTTTTAAAAAGCAAGCAAATCTAACGAGTGACAATGGTTTAATATTATTAATATACACCAATTGTTTTTTAAAAAATATATTTTTATTGTTTTATATCATACACTAACTTTCTATGTTGAACAGTGTGCTCTCCAGGTGTCCAAGGTGTTAACATACAAGTATACAATGATCATCGTCATTATGATCAGATATAGATATACATACATACATACATACATACATACATACATACATACTTACTAATATGTGGTAATATATAAACAAATACTGTATGTGATAACATCAATCATATTATAACATATATTATCTTCCATTATAGTATTGATTATACAACCGTCATATTTACTCACCTGTTTTTCTTTCTCCTATAAACCATATTTCACCCAATTCCACTCCTCTAACCTCAATATTTTTTTTTAAAAAAAAACAAGTTTTATTGATTTCCCCCTCCCCCCCACATTCACCCACATCTTTTTTTTGAACAGAATATTGGCCTTATCTTATCCTCTAACCTCAATATATTTTTTTTAAATTTGATTTATATGCCGCCCTTCTCCGGAGACTCAGGGCAGCTTACAGTGTGTTAAACAATAGCCTTCATACTTTTGTATATTTTATGCAAAGTCAGCTTATTGCCCCTACAAACTGGGTCCTCAATTTACCTACCTTAGAAAGGATGGAAGGCTGAGTCAACCTTGAGCCTGGTGAGATTCGAACTTACAGTAATGGCAGACAGCTGGTGTTAAATTACAGTGCCTTGTCTGCAGAGCTATCCAGGCATTTGTCATTTAACCATTTATAGAATAGTTCCCATGTTATGAAATAGTCCGAATCTTCTTTTCCTTTAATTTTTAGGGTTAACCTATCCATCTCTGCACATTCCAGAATTTTTTAAATTATAATATTGTCTGCAGGGGTTTCTGAGTTTTTCCAACATTGTGCATATGCGATCCTAGTTGCTGTTAGGATGTGTAGAACCAAATATGTGTTCCCCTTATTATAATTTCCTGGAAGCATGCCCAACAAAAATGTTTCAGGTTTCAGATCTATTCGTTGTCCTATCATATTTTCCAGCCATGTGTGTATTTTCTTCCAGTATTTTTTGGCTTTGGGGCATGTCCACCACAAAATTCTTTCCCAAAGAAGTTTGGGAAAGTTTCAAAAATACTGATGATATCCTTCTTACTATTCCACAGTTACAAGAAATGTATAAATCAAACTTATAGATATAAATTAAGCATGGACTGGTTTGTTGATTATGTGCCATCCGGTCAGCGTTGATCCTTAGCAAAGATAAATTTTCTCCAGCAATCAATTAATCCTAATATGACAATATGCGCAAAAGCAAAAAGTCAGAAGCATCTTTCTCTGTCCCTCTTTAAATCTAACCACTTACAGCAAGCCCGGGATCAAAACACATCTTACAGAACGTTAAGATTTCATTTTTTAAAAAAAATTACAGATTAGCAGAGTTGGAAGGGACCTTTGAGGTCATCTAGTCCAACCCCCCGCCCAAGCAGGAGACCCTACTCCATTGCTGACAATGGCAGTCCAGTCTCTTCTTGAAAGCTTCCAGTGATGAAGCTCCCACAACTTCCGAAGGCAACTTCTGTTCCATGGGTTGATTGTTCTCACTGTCAGAAAATTTCTCCTTCTTTCCAGGTTGAATCTCTCCTTGTTCAGTTTCTGTTTTGACATTCTGATTAAAATAGTCATTTCAACAGACCGAGAAACGTTTCAGCTTTCAAAATAATCTCTTATTTTACTTTAGTCTTATGTCAGGTTACGTTTTTTTGTTCCTATAAAGGTAAAAGTTCCCCTCGCACATTTGTGCTAGTTGTTCCTGACTCTAGGGGGCGGTGCTCATCTCCGTTTCAAAGCTGAAGAGCCAGCGCTGTCCAAAGACGTCTCCATGGTATGTGGCCGGCATGACTCAACACCAAAGGTGTACGGAACGCTGTTCCCTTCCCACCAAAGGTGGTCCCTATTATTCTATTTGCATTTTTTACGTGCTTTCAAACTGCTAGGTTGGCAGAAGGTGGGACAAGTAACGGGAGCTCACCCCGTTATGCGGCACTAGGGATTCAAACCGCTGAACTGCCGACCTTTCGATCGACAAACTCAGCATCTTAGCCACTGAGCCACCACGTCCCTTGTTCCTATAGTTTCTGCTATTATTCTATAGCTAAATATAGCAATATAATAAAATAGTTTCAGTGATATAGACCCCTATGTTGTCGAAAAAGTGCTGTCCACGTGGAAGACAATTTCTTCTGTATTTTTTATCGTGGAGCTTTGAGATTAATTACATTAATCACCAAAGGGCCCATTGTAGCGAAGAGAATGAGGTATTCTGTAAAGACAGCGTATTTACCTGAATGCTGATTCTTCGTACTTAACACTAATGTCTTTTGTCACTGTGTTTTTCTTTTATCTATTTTACCCTGGACTTACATCCTGTACAGGTAGTCCTCGATTTACAACAGTTCAAAGTTACAACAGAGTTGAAAAAACTGATTTATGACCATTTTTCACACTTATGTCCGTTGCAGCATCCCCATAGTCACATGATCAAAATTTCAGATGCTTGGCAACTGATTCATATTTATGACGGTTGCTGTGTCCTGAGGGGAGGTCTTGTGATCCCCTTTTGTGACCGTCTGACAAGCAAAGTCAATGGGGAAGCCAGATTCACTTAACAACCGTGTCACTAACTTAACAACTGCAGTGCTTCCCTTAACAGCCTTGGAAAGGAAGAGTGTAAAATGGGGCAAAATTCACTTAACAACTGTCTCGCTTAGCGACAGAATTTTTGGGCTCAGTGGTGATCACAGGTTAAGAAATATCTGTATTTTACTTTTGTGTTATATTTTTGACATGGTCATAACGCTAATCAATCAATAAACTATTTCTTGTTATGGTTTCTTTCTGCACTTCTGTTATTTTGCATTAAATAACTGTGTTCATTTTTATGTTCCCTTTTAATACAATTCATGTCTAAAAAGTTAAAAAAAATAAAGCAAACAGGCGGATACAGCAAATTTGGACATGGGGTTGTGATGAAATGGGCAATTTTTCAAGGCCACGCTATCATTGTGATGTCATCTGTTGTTTTGGCATCTCTCCAGAAAGCTGTGGCTGTATTTTAAGTGGGACAGAGAAACGGAGAGCCAGGATTTCCTTCCGTACAGCCCACAGCGCTGGACCTTCACTCGTCTTTCTGAAAAACTTTTCGAGACCCTCCTCAGCCTTCGAGATTACCACGAAGAGGTTGAAACTGCATGGGAAAACCTTGTGACCGAAATGAGGAAAACATCAACGTTCAAAGGAAGCCTCTGTTGCTTTTCATGGCTTATTCCTTTCTGCGGTCAGCATCTCTTGAAGGAACGCAAACTGCTATGAGGTAAGGCTGTTCTCCTAAAATCTGAAGCAGGGATAAAAAGCTTCACACTGGGGCATCCTTATATCCAGATTTCAAAGTGAATTTGCAGGAAAGAAATTCCGTTATTGGATCTACAGAAAAGGGTTTCAGCACTTCTGAATGCTTTGCGAATCAGCGGTAAAGCCCCACCCTTAAATAACTACACCCATATCATAGATTTAAAAGTGAAAAACAAGGTTTTCCTGCCAAGGAAATCAATTCAGCAGCAAGGCTCTGTTCTTTTCTTCAGAAAGACTGCCTGTTTTAGTAACGGCCACATTTCACTCTTTAACTTTACAATGTCCTGCTTTATATTGCTATAATCATTAAGATCTCTTTCAGGTTTAAACAGCGTTTAACCAATTTTTTTTTTAATTTGATTTATATGCCGCCCTTCTCCAGAGACTCAGGGCAGCTTACAATGCGTTAAAAGAGGAACGTTTACCAAATCTTTAGAAAGATTTCCGTCCTTTCCTTGTTGGACTGAATAGCTAATTGTGACTTCTGAAAGGAAAATGACAAAGGAAAAATGACATCTATTCTAGAAACAATTAGGGTCAAATTACGGTTTATTCTTTTCTTGGCAGTCAGTGTTAATTTAACCTGTGGGCATGTGTGTCTCTGAGCATCTAAGGTCTACCAGATTTGGGATGCAAAAATGCAGAAGAAATTATTAGACAGCTCTAAAAAGAAACAGATAATAAGAATTCTCTTCTCCCCTTCTCCTTTAGTGGCTGTCTGAATTTTTGTAATCCAGATGTGGTGTCTGCCCCAAGACATCTGATCCTTGCAGGGTTGATCCCTGAGGATAACAGCCTTAAGGAAAAGCTACTACAATCCATACTTTGGTCCCCTAAATTCAAATGCTCCAGGAACTACTGTATCATTGGAATATCTCCCACAGCTTGCTTCTTCCTCAAGTGTGCAAAATGACATTTCTGAGTATGCTTATTTTTTTTCTTCTTCTGAGTTTCTTTTGCTCTGGGGTGATCAAGGAGTCTGAAAATACCCAGAGATCCTACAGAGTTAGGACTTTTCTCCTGTGGACCAGCAAAAAATTCTGTGGTATAATTTGGGGCATCTTCACTGCTGTTCCTCATTTTGCCTCCGTAATAAGCTGTAGAGCCTTGGTGGTGCAGCAGATTAAAGTGCTGTTAAGTAACACCAGCTGCCTGCAATTACTGCAGATTCGAATCTCACCAGGCTCAAGGTTGACTCAGCCGTCCATCCTTTCGAGGTAGATAAAATGAGGACCCGGATTGTGGTGGCAATAAACTGACTTTGTATAAAAAAGAACACCGCTTAGGGGGCCCCGAAAGCTCTACTAAGCAGGTATATACAAAAAGTATGAAGGCTATTGCTTAATGTATTGTAAACCGCCCTGAGTCTCCAGAGAAGGACGGCATATAAATCGAACCAGTAAGTAAGTAAATAAGTAAGTAAGTAAGTAAGTAAGTAAGTAAGTAAGTAAGTAAGTAAGTAAATAAACAGAGCGTGAAGAATGACAGAGGCAAGATCTATTTCCAAGGCAATCATCAGATAAATGTGGCTTGGCTGCAGACCAAGAAAGTGGTTTGTGCTTTGGAAAGCACCCCATTCCTCTTAATTCTCATCTAGATGAAAGAAAGAGGAAGGAAGGCACATTCAGACCTACAAGATGTTGTTACTATAGTTATTCTGATAAACCCCAAACCCAAAGGTGCTTTTCTAAAAGGCAACTGAACTTTCTTGGGTTTTTTCCTTGAAAACCTTTCATTTCTCATCCATTCTGAAACTGAAGAATATTCTTGGAGGAGAAGTGAAATGTTTTTAAGGAGGGGGAAACCCCCCCCCCAAGAAAATTCAGTTGCCTTTTGGAAAATCACCTTCGGGACAGCCATGAACCAGATGATTGAAAATCCCCATCAACATTTGTTCTAATAATTGTAGTTTTAGACACAAGAATCTTTCCCTGCATGCTTACTTCGGTTTGAAATTGTACTGTTTCATAAGTTCTGAGTTTAGGTCAAGGTCCACCAACTTCCCATCGGTTTCCTGGATGGAGAGTCGTAATTTTTTTTTGGGAGGGGGAGGAAGGGGTACGTGACTGTTTATTTACACATTTTTGGAAAAGATCATAACCCCACATTGCAGAAGAGAAGTTCTCTCCCAGAGCAGGCCTGTAGGGGAAAAGTCTCTACAAATGGTACAATGGAAAACATCCCATTGCTAAAAATATAAACAAATGAAAACCATCCATAGAACTCTAAAACAGCAGCTTGGGAATATCAGAATGTTGGACAATCAACCAGGCAAGGGGTGGATGACCCTTTGAAGTTAAATAATCATTAAGCCAACACCCAACTGTGGCTATTTTGCTCTAGAAGGGTTTGGATGAATCAGCAGCCAGAGGAAGAAAAGGAACAGGGTAGAAAGTTTCAAGCAATACTAAACCATTAGATTTCCCCCTCTCCCCATTCTCACACACAGCAACTGAGACATGAAGGTATAAAAATAGTCTGCAAACAAACAGACCCAAAATAGAAATGGGTTGACTTAGATGATTTCAGCAAATACTATACGAAGTACCTCTGTTTCTAGTTGCATTTTATTTTATTTTATTTATTGAATTTATATGGCCACCCGTCTCACTTGCCTGGGACTCTGGGCGGCGTGCATTGTTAAAACACAAATAAAACCCAAGTTTTTGACCATTAAAAAGCAAGTTTCAAAAAAATATATATCAAAAGCTGCATTTAAAATCGCAATAATGAAAAGACAGAGGAAGGTGCACTCTAACTATATATAATGTAAACATTTCATAGTCTCCATACTTCCTTCATATTCCCAGATCTGATGAGTTCTGAAGGTCTTCTGAAGGGCTGGCAGGGTTTTTTATTTGTTTGTTTGTGTCGGAAGCATCATTATTAAAATTTTATGCATATAAATACAAACAGAAGCGAGCGTTGGCTCAGTAATTAGAGACGCTGAGCTTGTTAGCTGGAAAAGTTTGAGACCCGAGTGTTGCATGACGGGGTGAGCTCCTGTTCCTTGCTCCAGCTCCTGCCCACCTAGCAGTTTGAAAGCATGCAAATGTGAGTAGATAAATAGGTACCATTTCAGTGGGAAGGGAACAGCGTCCTGTGCACTTGGGAATACAGTTGTGCTGGATGCATGACCACAGAAAGTATGTTCGGACAATGCTGACTCCCTTAGCTAGGAAATAGAGATGAGCACTACCCTCTAAAGGTGGACATGACAGGACAGGTGAAACCTTTGCCTTTATAAATACAAATAATAAGAATATACAATTTAAAATGTGTAAAAGCCTAATTTAGACTTTTTCCCTCAGAAACGTGCAACATTGATTGCATTCTGTTGTGTTGTCATGAGGTTCTCAAGAGTAAGAGAATAACAGAATAAGAGAGTTGGAAGGGACCTTGGAGGTCCTAGGCAGGAAACCCCCTGCCTAGGCAGGAAACCCCCTGCCTAGGCAGGAAACCCTACACCACTTCAGACAAGTGGTTATCCAATATCTTCTTAAAAACTTCCAGTGTTGGAGCATTCCCAACTTCTGGAGGCAAGTTGTTCCGCTGATTAATTGTTCTAACTGTCAGGAAATTTCTCCTTAGTTCTAAGTTGCTTCTCTCCTTGATTAGTTTCCACCCATTGCTTCTTGTCCTGCCCACAGGGGCTTTGGAGAAGTCCATTGAGCAGGGCACAGAGGACAAGTATATGTGTGTGTATGATCTCCATATTCACAGTAGGCAGAAGTCACCAAATGTTCCCCATTTATTCAAGGAATATCTTGATCTTGCTGTGCCTGTGCACAATCTATTTAGCGATTTCCAAATTTCCCAGTTTTCATCATGGCCAGATGCTGTCCATGTGCTGGCAGGGTAGGGACCACCAATCACAATCTGGGGGGAATAATGTGCCAGAGAGCAGAGGCCATGCCAGAAAAGTTTCTCTTTCCGAATCATGCCAATTTTTTTTTTTTTTAATTTGATTTATATGCCGCCCTTCTCCGGAGACTCAGGGCGGCTTACAATGTGCTCAGCAATAGCCTTCATACTTTTGTATATTTATACAAAGTCAGCTTATTGCCCCCACAAACTGGGTCCTCATTTCACCTACCTTAGAAAGGATGGAAGGCTGAGTCAACCTTGAGCCTTGGCGAGATTCGAACCCTGCAGTAATTGCAGGCAGCTGGTCTTAATAAGCTTAATAACAGGGTGCCTTAAACCCCTGTACTACCAAGGCTCAAATGAAGTTCCTTGACCAATGGGAACTACAACTTGCCCTTCAGCCAGGCCTGATGGGAAGGGCAAAATGTCATTGGGGAGAAGCCTTAGAAGACCTCCGGGGTCCCTTCAACTCTGTTATCCTGTATTCTGAGCAGGGGGTTGGACTAGAAGACCTCCAAGGTCCCTTCCAAATCTGTTATCCTGTATTCTAGAGGCAGGCACTGAAATACAGGCAGTCCTTGACTTATAACCATTCATTTCGTGACCTGAAGATGATTGATAATTCCCAGCTGCCAATATTGAGCAATGTAGCCTGCCTGGAATGAAACAGGTAAATCTAGGCATACATTGATATTTTATATTTTGTATTTTTATCTCATGTTTTTATTGAAATATGATGTGAACATGCCATAGGTAAAGGTAAAGGTTCCCCTCGCACATATGTGCTAGTCGTTCCCGACTCTAGGGAGCAGTGCTCATCTCTGTTTCAAAGCCGAAGAGCCAGCGCTGTCCGAAGACGTCTCCGTGGTCATGTGGCCGACATGATTCAACGCCAAAGGCACACAGAACGCTGTTACCTTCCCACCAAAGGTGGTCCCTATTTTTCTACTTGCATTTTTTATGTGCTTTCTAACTGCTAGGTTGGCAGGAGCTGGGACAAGTAACGGGATAAGCACCATTATGCGGCACTAGGGATTCGAACCGCTGAACTGCTGACCTTTCGATCGACAAGCTCAGCATCTTAGTCATACGATATATAATAATAATCTCATTTAAGCAGGAAAGCAGGAAGAAATTGGAGCTTCTCAGTGGCAAGTGAAGGTTTGAGAAATTACTGCTGGTTTCTGATGAGAGCTTGAGACTTCTGCTTCATTACTCACAGCAAAGTATCCTCAGGAGGAAATATCATTACAGCAGCTTAAAATCAGCAGACAGGAAGGAAGAAAACTCATTTAAAGCTGGCTCATCTGGAAATGAATGGCCATGCCTCCCATTCATCTCAACCCACCCCTTGACAGAGCAGGATTTTAACTCCCTGGTTAAAAATAATTATAACTTAGGTTCCTTTTCCTACGTTGGTCACTCTTTCCCTTCCTCTGTGTGATTTAATCCATGGAGCTCGCAGAAGCAAAGAAGCCAGAAAACTGCGCCTTCAAAACAAAATTGGGTAAGCATTATAGCTTTCTCGATTTCCAGATATCTTGGATTTCAAAGTTGCAATCTAATATGGGGATCCCAGTTAATTTGGGAAGTTGCAGTAAGGTACGTCTCGCTGACGGTGTAAGGGCAATGTCAGCTGCCACCTTATGCTTCCTTGTGCTTCACTGCTGTGCAGTGACAGACTGCCATCAACCGTAGGGAGGGGAATGAAGGTGGGAAGGCTTGGGGAAAATGAAAGTAAATGCTGTATCTCCTTGAGACGCTGCCTCAAGGTCACCCAGCTGGAAGAAGGAGGGAGCCACATACCAAACCACATTTGGACTGTCTGTTATGAAAACATCTTGCCTGAATCTGATTGGTTACAATGGGGTGGACAATGATAGATAGTAAAGGGAGGGAAAGTAGAACTTGTGAATTTTGGCATGCCATTCTCACTTCTGGCTTTGCAATACTGTAATACACTGGACCTCTAATAAAACATACAGGGGTTGGGCTCCTGGGGGTTCGGCAGGGTTCGGGCGATCCTCTAGCCAAGGATTGCCGGGGTTCAGTGAACCCCCAAATGCTACCCCTGGCTAGCCCCTCCTGCCCCGCTCCGCCCACCCCACCCCACCTCTTCCACCTCACCCCGCCCCTCCCAACCTGCCCCTCCCTTCCCGGGAGTCTCCACATGGCCCATTCATCATTCTAGGTAAATGCAGGGGCCGCGCGGAGGATCTGGGAGGGCAAAAAATGAGCCTACTGGAGGTTCTGAAAGTCCAAAAATGGGCCTGTTTCTGGCCTCCGGAGCCCAGGGGAAGCTGTTTTTGCCCTCCCAGAGGCTCAAGAAAAGCCTCCGGAGCCCGGGGAGGGTGAAAAACGGGCCTCCCAGAAGTTCTGAAAGTCTAGAAATGGGATTGTTTCTGTCCTCCGGAGCCCGGGGGAAACTGTTTTTGCCCTCCCGGAGGCTCAAGAAAAGCCTCTGGAGCCTGGGGAGGGCAAAAAATGCCCTCCCCCACCGTGGTTCAGGCACCTGACTAGGCCATGCCCACTATGGCCACGTCCACCTAGCAACGGGGCAGCAAACCCATTGCTAAAGGATCTGAAGCCCACCCCTGAAACCATACCTTTTTCAACAAATTTCAGAAGTTTAAGTTGTGAATAGGTCTGACAGATTCCTGCCTTTGACAGGGGGTTAGACTAGAAGACCTCCAAAGTCCCTTCCAGTCCTAGGATTCTATGTTTCTTTTAGGTAACAATACGATTTGACCAATAAACTTGGCACGTGTGTTCAAGGCTACCGCCTTCCCTTCTCACCCGTCTTTCTGTAGAAGGAAATAAAATGTTTGCTCCTCTTTTTCCTGCCCTCCACAGGGATCTTCTCTTCCACCCACTGTGTTCAAGAAGTCCAGTGACCGGACCAAGATGCCGGCTGACAATTCTTCTGAAAATTGTTCTGATCCTTCCATGGGTTTCCAGGCCTCCTTATATGCAGCGACTTATGTGATTATATTCATCCCTGGCCTGGTGGGTAACAGCCTTGCGCTGTGGGTTTTGTGTTGCTTTATCAAGCGGGAAAGCAAAGCGGTCATTTTCATGATGAATTTGGCCGGGGCTGATCTGGCTCATGTCCTCTCCTTGCCTTTGAGGATGTACTACTATATCAACCACCGGTGGCCCTTTGGGAGCTTCCTCTGTCAATTCTGCTTCTACCTGAAGTACCTCAACATGTACGCCAGCATCTGCTTCCTCACCTGCATCAGCATCCAGAGGTACCTCTTTCTCCTTCATCCCTTCCGAACCAAAAGTTGGAATTACAGACACGATGTTGCCGTAAGTGCCGTCATCTGGATCGTGGTGGGGGCTGCTTGCTTGTCCCTCCCAATCCTGAGAAGTCCTAGCTTAACCAACAATAACAATACCTGCTTTGCTGATCTTGGAGTGAAACAGCTAACACGGGGAGCCTCCATAATGCTGATGGTGGTAGCTGAGCTCTCTGGATTTCTGCTCCCTCTTGCAATCATCATTTACTGCACCTGGAAGATGCGTCAATCCCTGCAGGATTCTCACGCTCCGTTACAACAGGCCGACGAGAGGCGGAAAGCTTGGCGTCTGATCTTGGGCTGCGCGGCTGTCTTCTTCGTCTGCTTCACCCCCTACCACGTCAACCTCCCGATCTTTATGATGGTCAAACAAGGTGTCTTTGGAAGCTGCTCGGTCCGTCAGCAAGTCCTGAATTTCCACACCATTTCTTTGTGCCTTGCGAGCCTGAATTGCTGCTTGGATCCAGTTCTCTACTATTTCATGACGTCAGAATTTCAGCAAAGGCTATTCCGACCCAGCAGGGCAGCCTTCCTGCAACGGTTCATCCATTTAGACAACAGCAGGACTGCAGTTTCCGCTGCCAAGGAGGAAGAGGAGGAGGAGGAGGAGGAGAAGGGCGGGAAGCGAAGCGAGAATATTTTAATGGCCTATTTTCGACCCTTTCGGCCTCAAAGACTTGAAAATGATAGCACGGAGCCCCCTCTATCTCCTTAGAAGCTAATAAACGATACATAGAGTGAAGTCCATATCAGATGAGCTCCCATCATTTGATTCCTTGATGATTCTCAGCTGGATCTACGGACTTGGACCTGCTGAAAATGATTGTATTTGGTTTTGTTGATGGGTGAGATGTAAGTTCTACTCAGGATGATTGACAGCAGATGGTTCCATCATGTGGCCATTGCTTGATGGAACAACCAATGAATTAAGTTTTGGAGCCAGCTTCTGTTTCTTGAAGTAGGAACCTAATTTATGATGCATGTGCTGCAGCCACAGATTACGTGAGACCTCAGGGCTTGGCTTTGCAACAAATCTTAAAAATGAATCCCGTGGGGCAGAGAAGCTGTGAGTCCTTCAGGGGAAGCCATAAGCACATTGGGGCATAAGCATACAGTGGTGGGATTCAAAATGTTTTACTACCAGTTCTGTGTGGCATGGCTTGGTGGGCGTGGCTTGGTGGGCATGGCAGGGGACGAATACTGTAAAATCTCCATTCCCTCCCCACTCCAGGGGAAGGTTACTGCAAAATCCCCATTTCCTTCCAATCAGCTGGGACTCAGGAGGCCGAGAATAGATAGGGACGGGGCCAGCCAGAGATGGTATTTATAATACACTACATCACTGTTCCTCAGCCTTGGGAACTTGAAGATCTGTGGATTTCAACTCCCTGAATTCCACAGCCAGCCATTTTGTCTAGGGAATTCTGGGAGTTGACGTTCACACATCTTCAAGTTCCCAAGGTTGAGAAAAACCGCAGAGGTAGACTTTGAGTTACAACCAGAATTGAACCCCAAATTCCTCTTGCTATGTGAGAGAATTGTTTGGTGAGTTTTGCCCCATTTTACGACCTTCCTTGCCACTTTTTTGAAGTGAATCACTGCTGTTCTTAAGTTAGTAACACAGCTGTTAAGTAAATCTGCCTTCCCCATTGACTTTGCTTGTGAAAAAGTCGCAAAAGGTGATCACATGACTCTGGGACACTGCAGGCATCACAAATATGAGTCCGTTGCCAACCGTCTGAATTCTGATCACATGACCATGGGGATCCTGCCACGGTGGTAAGCGTAAAAAACAATAATAAGTTATTTTTTCAGTGCAGTTGTAATTTTGAACAGTCACTAAATAAACTGTTCTAAGTCGAGAACCACCTATATAGACTCACTAGGAGTAAGAGAACTTTGGAGACCGAAGAGTTGATGAATAAACATGGGACTATTTTATGAATCTGAAATGAGGTTTGCGAGGTACTATTTCCGGTTGACTTTTTCCAATGAATTATTCACTAAAACTAGACAGCGATTTTTGTGCAACTCTTTTCCTTCGCCCCTCCCAATAAACCAGCTGAAAATCCCAACCCCACCCACTCCAAGATTTTGGTGGAGCATTTATCGTCATATCTCAGTGGTGGGTTTCAAAATTTTTTACTACCAGTTCTGTGGGTGTAGCTTGGTGGGCGTTGCTTGGTGGATGTGGCAGGGAAAGGATACTGTAAAATCTCCATTTCCACCCCACTCCAGGGGAAGGTTACTGCAAAATCCCCATTTCCTCCCGATCAGCTGGGACTCGGGAGGCAGAGAATAGATGCGGGCGGGACCAGTCAGAGGTGGTATTTACCGGTTCTCCGAACGACTCAAAATTTATGCTACAGGTTCTCCAGAACTGGTCAGAATCTGCTGAAACCCACCTCTGGGCCCACAGATATCCCAAGAACAATGTTAATTTCTTTGAACCTCAAGAAAAGATTATCAGATTAGGTGTGGTTTTGTGGGTGGGTGTGTTTTACTGGGCAACTGCATTAAGAATGGAAAATAGAGGCAGAGTTTAAGAAATAGGCTCTGCCAAATTGTTTACGTGAATTTCATGGTTTCAGATCCATCAGAGAGATAAGAGAGATCAAGAAAGTAAAAGGGTGCTTATTTGCATCACTTGTCAAAATTTGTGGCTACAGTTTGTAACTTGAAAAAAAAACATAATCTGGGGAAATGCATACAGATGTGCCAAGATAAGGGGGAGGGGGAAGCTTATGAAGCAGAAAAACGTATCCCCACCCACCAGAGGTATTCAAGCATACAGAGTTATATATCTTCAGAAAAAGATACACAGAATGCATAAAGCAGCAGTGCAAACTTTTTCTGAAGATCTGTAATTGGTCACTGCGATGAGGGATTTACGGAACATGAAATGGGCCACTCTGCTTTTTACCACCATGGCTAGCAAAAAGACAAAAATCTCACTAGAGAATAGAATAACAGGAGTTGGAAGGGACCTTGGAGGTCTTCTAGTCCATCCCCCTGCTTAGGTCTACACCACTTCAGACAAATGGTTATCCAATCTCTTCTTTAAAACTTCCAGTGTTGGAGCATTTGCCACTATAATGTTCTGGGGAATCAATACAGAAAGAAATACAGAACCTAAACTAAATGTCTACAGAGACTCTCAGTGTTTAGTGTTATAGTGTTTCCCTGAAAATAAGACCTCCCCAGATAATAAGCCCAACTGGGCTTCTGAGTGCATGCACTAAAATAAGCTCCCCCCAAAAAAAGCCTTCCCTGAAAATATTTAACTGCATATGCAGCCAGTCCCCACCATTTCCTCTGGTTAGGATTAGGGTGACAGAGCTGGAAATTTATTTATTTATTGGTTCGATTTATATGCCGCCCTTCTCCAGAGACTCAGGCGGCTTACAATGCGTTAAACAATAGCCTTCATACTTTTGTATATACCTGCTTAGTAGGGCTTTCGGGCCCCCCTAAGCGGTGTTCTTTTTTATACAAAGTCAGTTTATTGCCCCTACAATCCGGGTCCTCATTTTACTTACTTCGAAAGGATGGAAGGCTGAGTCAACCTTGAGCCTGGTGAGATTCGAATTTGCAGTAATTGCAGGCAGCTGGTGTTACTTAACAGCACTTTAGTCTGCTGCACCACCAAGGCTCTTGGTGGCGCAGGTAAGAAATCAGGTAAGATGGCAAGAAGAGCCCCGTCTTGCTCCACACACCCCAAAATAATAAGACCTCCCCAAAAATAAGGCCAAGTGCTTATTTTGGGGTTCAAAAAAATATGACAGGGTCTTATTTTCGGGGAAACATGGTAGTTGTCTCAAAGGGACAACCAGACTGCTTTTTTCCTTGAGAAAGAAGAAATTTTTAAAAAGTCCACATTTTGGACCATTGATTTGAAAGAGGGAGGAGAAAAGAATCCATCTATTTAGAATTGAACACCCCTCCCTCAACAGGGCGGGAGGAATAAGACACCACTTATCTCCAGTCTACAACGAAACCCTTGTAGCAGTTCCAAGAAGATTCCAGAACCAATTGCACCAGAGGTGGGATTCACTCACCTTCCCTACCGGTTCGCAAATGTGAGTGTGTGTGCGTGTGCTAGCTTCGTTCGCACGCATCTCCTCTGCGCATGTGCACGGCCTTCCGCGCATGCTCTTTGCTCATGCATTACATCCCGGCGGGTGGGCGGAGCCTCCTGCAGTCGCCATTAAATGTTTGCCCGAACCGGACAGAACTGGCTGAATTCCACCACTGAACTGCACCTTGATTCAGGTGACCCTGAGGGCACAGATAAACCCTCAAGTAGCCTTAAGGACTCTCAGGGAGAGTACTAACAACCAGATGACTGCAAAGAAATACAATCCTTCCATCCTCCACCATCCTATCAGAAGTTATCTGTCTATCCCCCCCACTATCCAGTCTCAACTCTCAGTACTTATCCTTACCCCTCCACACCAGTGGTGGGTTCCTCCCGGTTCAGTCCGGTTCGGCCGAGGCGGTAGCGGTGACGATATGATGTCACTGAACCGGTTCTCCCCCCCCCCCTGCCCTCCCATCCCCCCACCCATGTTATTCTTACCTTTTATTTGGTCCCACCCCCCAATCTATTGCTGCCTCCTAAGTCCCAGCTGGGAAAAAAACTGTTTAAACTCTTGCCGTGGGGCTTCAAAGGGCCGTCCTACAGCTGATCAGTGTTAAAAGCAAACAAATGAGTCAGATCATAAGTGCGAGGATTGGTCGTAAGTGCGAGGACCTTCCAGAAATGACTCTGACCAGCTAGCCACGCCCACCTAGTCACATGACCTCCAAGCCACACCCACAAAATAAGCCATGCCCACAGAACTGGTAGTAAAAATATTTAGAACCCACCCCTGCCCCCCCCCACACACACACAGACCGCCATCAGAACTGATGAAGCTTCTTGGATGAGAAGCAACATGTTTTCTTCCTCAAGGAAAAAAATAACAACCCAGTTACCTTTTGAAGGCAAAAAAAAGCACCTTTGAGAGAACCCAAACTAAACCGTTTAGTTCATTCATGAGTCAGGAATTCATGACCTCTTTAAATTGTGATGATATGGAATGGAAGGATTATAATAATCTGTATTTTGCTCTTGGCTCTAAGATGCCAGGAGGTTGAAAAGGTTAATGTGTAAAAAAAAAAAAAACTGGAAATGCTGGGTGGAGAGGAAGGAAATTGTGTTTTTGTGAGAAACAGAACGCTTATCGAAATGCTGTTATCCTTTCGATTAAGATGTTTTCTTTTCTTTTCATATGTACAAAGGCGAATGGAAAGTCATAGCGGGTTCGGATTGCATTCTTGGAAAAAGAAATCAGAAAACCAGAAAGGAGTTACAGGAAAACCAGATGCCAGGGGGAAAAAAAAAGGAGGGACTAAGTCAAACTTGCCAATGCATAAATCCAGCTATTCCAATCTGCTACTCCACAGATCTTTTAGGACAGGGGCCCCCAACCTCTGGGCCAGGGACCAGCACCAGTCCGCAGCCTGCCAGGAACCTGGCGGCCATGCAAAAAAGCAAATTCCATCTGCCCACATGCAGAATGCAGGCAATGTACAAAAACACGCCTCCCTTTCCAGTCTGCAGGAAAAAATGCCCTCCATGGAACCAGTCCCTGGCACCAAAAAGGTTGGGGACCACTGTGTTAGGGCTACATTTTTTTTCCAAATTTGGAGAAAAGTGGCCACTAAGTATAGATTTAGATCAAAATTGGTAGTAGTGGGGAGATTATTCAGGGGTAGGCTTCAGAAATTTTAGCAAGGGGTTCTCTGCCCGGTTGTTGGGTGGGCCTACTGGAAGTTCGGGAAGGCTGGAAACAGGCCCTCTGGAGGCCGGCCAGCCAGGAATGGGATTTGAACCCCTGCGAACCCCCAGCAGCCCACCCCTGGATTTAGATCAAAATTGGTAGTAGTGGGGAGATTATTTAACATAATTTATGGTTAAAATTGAATGAGAGCCAGTTTGGTGCAATAGTTAAGGCAACAGGCTAGAAACCAAGAGGCCATGAGTTCTAGTCCTGCCTTAGGCACAAAGGCAGCTGGGTGACCTTAGGCCAGCCACTTTCTTTCAACCCTAGCAAGGAGGCAATGGCAACCACTTCTGAAAAACCTTGTCAAGAAAACTTCAGGGCAGGGGTGAAATGCTCCTGGTTCAGATCTGCTCGGGCAAGTAGGTAGCGATGGCGGCGGGCAGTTCGGAGAACCGGTAGCAAAAATCCCTTCCCCCCCAGCCTCCAGCTTGCTTACCTTAGCTGCAGGTCGCAACACCTGCCTTGCTTCGCTTGCTGTAATCCCTGCAATCCATTGCATCAGCAAGTAACTGAATCTCCCTGCCTGCAATCAAGTTCATCGGTGAGCAGCTCTATCTGCCTGCCTGCCTTCCCCCCCCCACTTTTGGGAGCTTTAAAAAAAATAGTTAATTGGGGGTTTTTTAGTTGTTCTTTTTTTAGACCTAGCCATTTAAAATTTAGGAAGTTTTAAATTTAGCTGCTTTTATATAAAAATAAAAATAAATAAAAATAAAATAATATTTGTGCAGCTTTCTGAGATTTTGTGTGTTTCTATAGTGTTTAACTCTAACTACACAAACACACAAAATCTCACAAAGCTGTATGTGGAATTTTGTGTGTATAAAGTGTGAAAGTTGGTTTTTTGGACTTTTTGTGGCTGTGTGAGGTTCCTGCTTGTTGCAGGGGCCATTTTGGGTCTAGCACAGCTGCTTTTACATTGTGGGTGAGCCAGTTGTGTTGTGTTGTGTTTTGTAGGTTAAAAAAGGGCAAAGAAGTGACGTCGACTTGGCCACGCCCACCTGACCAACAAACCACACTCACCCAGTCACCTGACCACCAAGCCCCACCCACTAATTAAGCCACGCCCACAGAACCGGTAGTGAAAATTTTTAGATTTCACCCCTGCTTCAGGGGTTTTTCTCCAAGAATTGGACATGATTGAATGGAAGGGTGTGGGGGGAAATAGATTCAAAGTTCCCAAATCAACATAGCTTCCAACGTCTACACACTTCTGAATTTGGCAATGCAGTGCATATCTAAACATGTATATTAGGAAAAAAGTGAGAGAGATGCTCAAAACATACTTACAGACATGTATGAGTTAAGCAAATCTGCACTCAAACATATATTTGCAAAATGTATATGCATGTATAAGGCGTCTTTTAGAGGGTGGAGGAAATACAATGGAAACATTTGCCCAGTGAACCTAAATTTAGACGAGTGGTTTTTCTTACATCATTTCAAAATCGCTTTTATGGTTTTTACTGCTAAAGGGAAGGAGGGAAAGAAAGGGAATCTGGATTTTAAAAAACTAGAGAATGTATCTTTAACAACCGTTTTACAAAACCTGTAATAAAATAGAAATTTGGTGCTGAAGGAAACTGTGGTCTACAGCCTTCTTTTTCCATCTTGTGCAATAAGTTGGCCACTTCAGTAAGTCAATTATTGGAGAGGCAATTCTGGTCTTAAGGGAAGTGGTGAGAAAATAAACATTTCCACTTGATGGCAGTAGTGTAAATATATGGAAAGTAGATTTGATGATTTTCTGTCCTGACAATACAGGCTGCAGTTCATCATCCCTAGGAGAAATAAAAAGTATTTCAGACAATCAAGAATTTTCAGTAGGAGCAACAAAATGTCTTGATGCACCTTAAAATACTAACATGTATTATCATATACCAGTGATGGCTAATCTTTTTGTTGTCGCGTGCCAAAAGCGGGGGGAGTGCAGGGGGGTCACGCACACATGCCCACACCCATAATAACATGTGCCCTGCCCCCCCCCATGTATATGCACGAACCCCTGCACTCCCTCCTCTTTTGGCATAGGATGGCACGGTGGGCCCGTTTTTTCGCCCTCCCCAGGCTCCAGCCGCTTTCTTGGAGACTGGGGAGGGCAAAAAACAAGTCTTCCAGTCCCACCAGAAGTCGGCAAAGAGGTTATTTCTGGCCTCCAGAGGGCTTCCGGGGTGGGGTGAGGAAGGCTGTTTTTGCCCTCAAAGGCTCTGAAGCCTGGGGAGAGGAAAAAACGGGCCTTCCCCACCCCCCAGAGGTCGGAAACAGCCTGTCTCCCGCCTTCTGGTGGGCCTGCAAGGCCCAAAAATCAGCTGGCCGGTGCGTGCATGCATGCTGGAGCTGAGCTAGGGCAACGCTCGCGTGCCCACTGATATGGCTCCGTGTGCCACCTGTGGCATGCATGTCATAGGTTCACCATCACGGTCATATACGTTTTGCCGGATTGCAATATTTGTAAGACTACTGAAATTCTTTCACTAGATGAAAAAAAAATCTCCACTGATTGACCATGTTTTTCTGGGCTAAGCTAAGGGAGGTAAAAGGGAAAACTTGGGGCATAGAAATCAAAGAGAGAGCAATAGCACTTATCTACCACTTACACAGTCCTCTCTAAGCAGTTTACAATGACAGGGTATTGCCCCCAACCATCTGGGTCCTCATTTTACCGACCTCAGAAGGACAGGAAGGCTGGGTCAACCTTGAGTCGGTCAGGATTGAACTGCTGAAATGCAAGCAGCCGGCAGGCAGCAGAATTAGCCAGCAATACAGCATTCTAACCACTGCGCCACCAAAAAGATCCCGAGACTACTGTATAATCATAGTGTTTATGTCTGTATGCATTATGACTGATAGTGTGAAGGTACTTGTTCTGACCCAGCTCCCCAAACATGACAAACCCTCTGAAGTTAACTCAAATATTTCTTTATTAGGTGTGCCGGCAGCCCCAGCAAAAAGTTCCTCTCTCAATGCAGTCTAATAAGTCCATCCATCCAGAAGATGAATAGTTGTCTGCCACATCTATTCATCTCTGTCCCCTGCCTTTTATCCCCAGAGCTAGGGTGGGGCTTCGGTAGCAGCGGTGGCTCTTCCTTTCCAAGGATCGGCCCATAGATTTCCACTGCTCTCCTCTCCTCTGCCTTCTGTGCATCTGTGCATTAGGAACTGGACCCAGCTGTTCCTCCTCTTCCTCATCAGCCACCTCCAGACCTGGGGACTGTTGATTCTCCATCTGCGGGCTGATGGATGGTCCAGGCTCTGCCTCTGTCTCTATCTCTGACAGCTCCATTCCCTCTTCCCCCTCAGAGCTCTCAGGTTGCCTTGATGCTGGCCCTGACTCTCATGCCTCCTCCTCCTCCTCTGATTTGGCTGCTGGAGGGGCCAGCGGCCAACAGCCACAACAGTAGTCCTTGACTTACAAAATTCGCTTAATAACTGGTTGAAGATACAATGACACTGAAAAAAGCGACATAGCACCGCTCCTTGCGCTTACAACCACTGCAGTATTCCCATGGTCATGTAATCATTTTTTTTTAATTTATTTAATTTATATACCACCCTTCTCCCAAAGAACTCAGGGCGGTGAACAGCCATAATAAAACAGTGTACAAAATAGAATTTAAAAGCAGATTAAAATAATTAAATCATAGGCCGAATTTAAAACTCTCATTTAAAACCAATTTTAAAACTTGCAATCAGTATGTGTTTACAATAGTTGTAAATACATCCTGGGATCATGTGATCAACATTTGTGACCTTCCCAGCCGGTTTCCAACAAAGTCAACGGGGAAACCTGGATTTGCTTAACAACAGCATGATTCATTTAACAATTGCAATTGTTCACTTAAAAATGGCACAAAAGGTTGTCAACTCAGGTGTGGCTCCCTTAACAACCACTTTGCTTAGCAAAAGAAATTCAGGTCTTCCATTGTGGTCATAAGTCAAGGACTACTATGACCCGCCACAATGGATGAATGGCTGCAAAAACTGGTGGAATTAGCAGTCAATGGATAAATTGACTGCTCTGATTAAAGAAAAAAACATAAACACTTTCACTTTGACTTGGAAACCACTTCTGGACTCTGTGCTTGAGGTGGAAAAAGAAGAAACTTTGATCTTGGGTTTTACCAATTAGATAGATTTGTTATTACCGAAATGGCTAGTTTCTATTATTATAAAAAAGTAAAAAGTTGAGTGTAGATCTTAATGCCTTATTCTACTGCACCAAAGGGAGTCGGAAGTCAATGCCTTTTTTTCCCCTTTCTTTCCCCCACTATTCACTTCCCCTTTTCCTTCCCTAATTTCCCTAATATTTGCTTTTGTATTCTCTTTGTATGTTATATTATAAACTAATAAAACTATAAAAAGAAAAATAATAAACCTGTAATAAACTTATATCTTCTGGACGGCCATTCACTTCCATCTACCCGAGGAACTCTGGAAAATTTGGCTATAAATCCCCAACTATGTCTGAATCCAAAGAGGTCCCTTTGCCTAACTCACACTAATTGCAGGCAGCTGGCAGCTAAGTGCTAGCACTTAACAGCACTTAGTCCGCTGCACCACCAAGGCTCATCAGTTTATCAGCTTCTTCAGACTAAAATCTGTTAAGTTTCTCATTTCATGTAAGATATCATCTACATCAGGAGTGTCAAACTTGATTTCATTGTGAGCCACATCAGGGTTGTGTTTGACCTAAGGGGGGCAGGGAGGGCTTGGCTAGCTTGACATTATTCGTGTCGGGGGCACCTGTAGCAATCCGAGCGCTCTGCCAGCGAAAATGGAGCTGGGGGGGCAACACGCAACTCTCCTCTGCCCCATCATTGGCCGCGGTGGCCTCTTGCAGCCCTCTGTCAGTGGCCCCTTTGACATTCATTGTTTCCAGGGAGGCCCTGCGGGCCAGTTCTAGGCACCTTGAGTTTGACACCCCTGGTCTACACACTGCATAAATCTCTTCCAACATATTGATAAGCTTAATTCAAAGTTCACCCCGAGGTCTCAAATTCATACCTAGCTGACTAGGTATGAATGACTAGCTTTTAATTTGATATCAGAGATTGCTTCCAAGCAGCTTCTTACAAAATCTTTTGACAGGAAGTTTATGCTGGAAATCCCCCACCACTAGCATCCCTGCCAATTTTTGTATTATGTGGCTTCTGAAGCCACACAATTTGTTCAGTGTGGTCGGACGAGGCCTGCAACGGTTGTCCATTGTTGCTGTAGAGGAGAATCGCATGTCTTGAGATAATCACATATTTTGTTTTTTGCAAAGCATGGTTTCAGGTCCTGAATTCTACTGAATTCCATCACTGTTTAAAGAAGTCCCTCGTTAAATGCTGAGAAAATTAGATTGTATGCAGTATTAGCAGAAAAATTAAGCTGAAAGCATCAGGGAATGGGAGATTGACTGCTAAATCATGATCTGACAGTGGTTCGCATGAATGTTACTTTTTCATATGACTTGGATAGAATAGAATAGAATAGAATAGAATAGAATAGAATAGAATAGAATAGAATAGAATAGAATAGAATAGAATAGAATAGAATTCTTTATTGGCCAAGTGTGATTGGACACACAAAGAATTATTCTTTGGTGCATAGGCTCTCAGTATACATAAAAAAACAAGATACATTCGTCAAGAATCATAAGGTACAACACTTAATGATAGTCATAGGGTGCAATAAGCAATCGAATCATACTAAGAAACAATCAATATAAATCGTAAGGATACAGCAATAAGTTACAGTCATACAGTCATAAGTGGGAGGAGATGGGTGATAGGAACAATGAGCACATTAATAGTATTGCAGACTTAGTGAATAACATGCATTTTAAGAGTTCATCTGAAGGAGATCAATCGCTCCTAGACAGCTTTCACACCATGCACATCTTGCTTAGTCACAGTTTATTGAACAAACCACAATCCGTTGGACCTACATAATATAACCAAATTATATTTCTGCTTTACAAACTACAAACTCAGCATTTATCCAACATATTAAGCCCAGGGCAAAACACATTACATTTTGATGTCGTGTGTGTGTGTGTGTGTGTGTGTGTGTGTGTGTGTCCAACTATGAGCTGTTATGCTACTTAGATTTCCACAAAGTTTTATTGAACTCCATTCCCATGGAAAGTTTTTTTGGGATCTGTAGATCTTTCCATTCAACAGGTTTGTGCCTGACAGGATAGCAATAGCACTTAGACAATATACCGCTTCACAGTGCTTTTACAGTCCTCTCTAAGCGGTTTACAGAGTCAGCCTCTTGCCCCCAACAATCTGGGTCCTCATTTTACCCACCTCGGAAGGATGGAAGGCTGAGTCAACCTTGAGCCTGGTGAGCATCGAACTGCTGAACTGCCGGCAATCGGCAGTCAGCAGAAGTAGCCTACAGTACTGCACTCTAACCACTGTGCCACCGATATGTTTGAATTGATCCCACCAGTGGTGGGATTCAGCCAGTTCAGCCGAACTGGTTGTTAAATTGCTGGCTGGCCCCGCCCCTTCCAGAAGTTCCCAGGCGCCCTGTTTTGGCTCCCAGGTAAGTGCAGGGAGGCCTACTACGCCCAAAACGTGGCCCGTTTTTGCTCCCAGGGGGGTGCAGGAGGCTGAGTGCTGCCTGTCACAACCCCTGGCCACGCCGACCATGGCCCTGCCCACCCAGCCGGTCATTAGGGCAGAGAACCGGTTGTTAAATTTGAATCCCACCACTGGATCCCACTGATCAACCACATACGCAATTGTTTTGGGAGATTCCACAAAGGCCTCCATCTAAGAGAAACTATGTAAAGCAAAACAAAGATGTGTTTGTCCCAGGGGTGAAATGTAAAATGTGTTACTACTGGTTCTGTGGGTGTGGGGGGGGGGGGTAATGTGACTGGGTGGGCATGGCCAACTTTTTTTTTTTTTTAACTTTTCAAAGCATTTTTTCTAATGCTTTGAAAAGCCTCTGCCGATCAGGCAACTCAGCTGGGATCGTAATAGAGGGTTTTTTAAAAATGCCTCTCTGAGATCAGGCAACTCAGCTGGGATCGTCAGAGACTTTTCAAAGCATTTTTTTAACCGCCTCTTTGGCCAAGAGGTTGCAGGAAAAAAATGCTTTGAAAAGCCTCTGACGATCCCAGCTGAGCCGCACGATCATCAGAGGCTTTTTTTTTTTAACTTTTAAAAGCATTTTTTCCGTCGGAAGAGGTTGTAGAAAAAATGCTTTTAAAAGTAAAAAAAAAAAAAAAGCCTCTGATGATCGGGCGGCTCAGCTGGACATGGGGGGCGGGGCGCAGGGATTTTTACTACCAGTTCTCCGAACCACCCACCGCCATCGCTACTGGATCAGGTGATCCGGTCCGAACTGGGAGCACTTCACCCCTGGTTTGTCCTTTTTATAATCCTCTACACCGCCATCTATCATTGCCACAGTTAAAGCCAGTCCTTGGCCTCACTCTTTGATCCAAAACTGGGCAACTTTTACAAGTTCTTTCAGGAATGAGAGCAAAAAATATTTCAATCTCTGGGAGAGGAGCGAAACAAGCAGATTCATCAGCCAATGAGAGGACTTTCATTTCTTCAACCTGGGGTTGATTTCCTGCCACATTTTTGGTGCTAAAGCAGGATACACCCATATCTTTTTCCCTCCGAGAGACTCCTCTTCATTCATTGCATCATAACATGTAGGCATATTCTGCCACCCCACACAGGGTCTGCTTGGGTGGGGGGTTGGACTAGGTGACCCACAAGATCCCTTCCAACTCTGTTAATCTACTATCAAGATGGTAGCAATCGCCACATATACTGCATAGGGTGGACAAGAAGATTTGTTTTTTTTTTTTTAAAAAAAATGTAATTGCAAAGTAACTGATGATGTGTTCTGACCTAGGCTTCCTTAGAAAGTATACAGCACAATCTCAGTCCCGGCAAACCTCTTTAATTCATACGGCTGTGAATTATTGTCATTCCCAGTCTGAAAGGCTTCTCAGACAGTTTTTCAGGGGAGTGTTTACAAACACCCAACTTATCTCCCTTGGAATGCTGCCACACGCAGGACAAGGCCAAACTTAGCACAGAGTCAAACAGAACTTTTCCAAAACTTTTACCGACCAGATGAACTAATTGCTTCCTGCAAAAGCTCATGTCCCATTCGCTTCTCTTTTATGTCTTATGGGAGGGGCCAATCATCTCCAAGCCTTACTCCCAAGTCGACCCCGTTTCTTTAATTGTTCCTGTCTTCTGGCAGCTCTGCGCATGTGCACACTGGGAACAGGCTCCCGCTGTTCTTCTGCCTTGCTGATGTCAGACTCTGGAGACTCTGGAGGCAGCAAAGAACTATCAGATGGCCTTGGCCCCCTCTCTGCCTCTGACTCAGAGCCCTCGTCTGAGCCTTCCCCAGACTCCAGGACTGGCCCACGTTCCTCCCCAACTTCCACACTGTCTGAATCTGCTGCCAGCTCTGCTGGTTGCTGGCGGGCCACAACATGATGTTACCTTGGTGGATCATGAAACATCTGCAAAAAAACAAATATGTTCAAAGGGCACCAAGGACACACTGTTCTCTTCTTCTTTCTCCCCCTCCCCCCCCTCCCCCCTCCTTTTCTCCTATAAATTGTGAGTGTGGTTGAAATGAGCCACATAACTTTGCTCCTGAATTTCAGCAGAGTTCAATCCAAGGTCCCTGTTGATGGGGAATTGTCCAGCTCTGATGTGGGCCAGTTTGGAGAAGAGGAACAAAAGCCAGCCTTCGAGCGCTTCATGGCTGCAAGATATCAGGATTTTCAAACTGCTTGGAAGAAATCTCCTCATGCCAATGAGTTAAAAGCTGCTTTTCCATCTCAGGATTCTCATTAAGGAGCATTAAAGTGATCACCAGGCACCAACTGGCAAGAATGAAGAAAAGCCCTAACAGGCTCAGTTAGATGAGGTCCTGGAAGCCTTCTGAGTTCATCTCAAAGCATTAAAAGTCTTGACCTTACCCGGAAATTGCTGTTTTAAAAATAGATTTAGAAAGTGTAATTTGCCATGAAAGAATTGCAATGCAGATACCGTATTTTTCGGACTATAAGACGCACCTAAATTTAGAAGCGGAAATCAACAAAAAAAAGTTTTTGGCCTCCATGCACCCCATTTTCAAGCCTTCTTTTGGCCTTTTTCCAGCCCATTTTTAAGGCTTTTTACGGCCAGTTTTCTAGGCTTTTTTTCGGCCCATCTTTTCAGCTTTTTTGGCCTGTTATCGAGGCTTTTTTTGGCCCGATTTTGAGGCTTTTTTCAAACTGTTTTTTCCCAAAAAAATTGGCCAATTTTTTTTCGGGCTTTGGCAATATTCAGTCTATAAGATGCAACAGATATTTTCACCCTTTTTTGGTAGACAAAAAAGTGCATCTTATAGTCCGAAAAATATGGTAAGTCCTCGACTTATGACCACAATTGGGCTCCAAGTTTCCATTGCTAAGCAAGGCTGTCATGAAGTCAGTTTTGTCCCACTTTACGACCTCACTCGTCACCATTGTTAAATGAATCACTGCGGTTGTTAAATTAGCAATACTGTCGTTAAGTGAATCTGGCTTCCCCATTGACTTTGCTCATTCGAAGGTCGCAGACTGTGATCCTCACGGGATCTGGGATGCTGCAACCATCATAGATACGAGTCAGTTGCCAAGCATCTGAATTTTGATCACGTGATCATGGGGATGGTGCAACGGTCATAAGTGTGAAAAATGGCCGTAAGTCACTTTTTTCCAGTGTTGTTGTAACTTCGCACGGGCACTAAACAAACTGTTGTAAATTGAGGACTATTTGTAAGCAGTGCCCAGGCCAAAAAAACCACAACCATATAGCTGAGTCAGAGATGATCTAATCCTATTTTAACGTTGCTACTATTCTATGCAAATCCAGGCATTATGGACGAATTTTTAATTGCTCAACTGTTTCCCAGCACAGTAAAGGTTTCCTGGTTCCTTTTTTTAACCCTACGAATCCATTTAGATGAGATGAAGATATCCCTATATTCAGTGGTGAAATCCTCTGTGGTTTGCTACTGCTGCCTGCAAATGCACGTGTGCATACACAGTGCATGCCAAATGTGCACTTTGCGTGGAAGAAGGAAGCTTTCTAAGGTAAGTAGAACAGCAAGGTGGGGGAACAGCTGTGCTGCGCTGTTTAGATTCGCTAGAAAGCAGAATTTCCGACTTTCTAGCAAATATAAATCGCGCAGCACAGCTGATCGTCAGAAATACCGCTTCGGACCAACCAGTGGCTTTTTTTTTTTACTACCGGCATGCCCGAACCGGTGCGAACTGATAGGATTTCACCACTGCCTATATTGTTTATTTTAGTCAAAGTGAGGGCAAGCCAGCTCTTGGTCAGAAAGTTACATTGAGCAACTTCCCAGATTCTTTCCGGAGGTGATTCTAAAAAGGTACCCCATACAGGTAGCCCTTGACTTACAATAGCTCATTTAGTGATCGTTCAAAGCTGCACCTTTTTTTTTAATGAACCCGTAATCACTTGCATTGGGGTGGGATCAGGGCAACTGAAAGGAGCTGAGTGTTTATTGGCCGGATGCCCTTCCTGTCACCAATGCGGAGTTCACAGCAGATATATTCTCATTGTAACCAGAGAAAGAAATATGTGCTTCTATCTAGGATTGAACCCACAGCCTCCTGATTTTGAGGCGAGAGCTCCACCTCTAGGCCACCACACCACTCCATTGTCCAAAGCTGCAATGGCATTGAAAAAATGGACTTATGACCATTTTTCACATTGATAACCCTTATGGTATCATTATAGTCATGTGATCAAAATTCAGACACTTTGCACCTAATATTGATGATGGTTGCAGCGTCCCTGGGGTCATGTGATCCCCGTTTGCCGCCATATGACAAGCAAAGTCAATGGAGAATCCAGATACACTTAACAACCATGTTACTAACTTAACTGCGGTGATTCACTGAACTACGGTGGAGAGAAAGGTCATAAAATGGAGCCAAACTCACTTAACAAATGTCTTGCTTAGTGATGGAAATTTGGCACTCAACTGTGATCATAGGTCAAAGACTACATGAGTTTGCTGTTCTTCGTGGCATACGGGCTACGTCAATCAAGGACCCCCTGCTCTCTTCCTACCGTGAGATCAACCGTAAAGAGGAAAACAGTTGACTATATATAGATTCCACCACTATAACAGAACTGTGAATTTTGGGTGCCTTCTGCTTCATGCTCCTTACTGAAATTGGTCATCGCTCAGAATTAATCACACGGTGCACGTTGGAAAAAATATATCGCCTGGAGAACAACTTCAGAGGTTTACGAGTAACACCTTTAACTTCCGCGCTTCTTCGTCTCCTCTTTCGGTCCACGTGAAAAGAGGAGTTGCAGTTTTGCTTTCTGCAATAAGCAGAGGAGGAAACATGTACTGTAGCAGCAAACTGTTTCTCACACTGAGGATGTAAAGAATGTACTTGAAACCAGGCGAGAAACGGTAAAGGTAGGACTCGTACTCTTTCGTTTTATGTAGTGGTTATGTATCTCGCAAGGTGTTTCTTGTAATTAGTTGGGAAGCTATTTGCTTAACCTCCATTGGGTTTCCGTCAAAGCATCTTACATTTGCGAACGGAATTAAAATAAAATGAACGAGAGGAACAATTCATCCAGGAAGGTTTGGGGGAACAAACTCATGCTGGGAAGGTCTAAGATTTCACTACTGCAAAAATGCGTAAACTGTGATAGATTTAGACACTTCAAATAGCTACGCGTGCCCCTCCATTTGGAAAAGAAAGAAAATGGTTAAATCTATTTGCAAGTATAATAGCATTTTTCCTATACAGTGTTCTGTTTCTGAAATTGCAGACAAAGGACTAGGATTCTTTCTTTCTTTCCCCCTTCCTTCCTTCCTTCCTTCCTTTCTTTCCGGAGAGATCAATAACTAAATTTATGACAGAGGGCAAGAAATGATTGAAGTAATATTATCGAATAGTTGCCATTTGTTTCCTTGCACCCTGAATATGCATATGCATATATTACTTTAAAAAATATTTGTAAAGAGCTACCTGCAGACTGAGCCCTCTTAGAGTAAATCTAAAAGTCAGTTTAATGTAGCAATTAGGACACGAGGCTAGAATCCAGGAAAAATCTTAGGCACAAAGCCATCTTGGTGACCATGAGCCAGCCACTCTCTCACAGCCCTAGGAAGGAGGCAATGGCAAACCGCTTCTGAAAAACATTGAAAAAGAAAATTGCAAGGACTCAAGCTGGCAGTTTTTTTGAGAATCAGGCATTCCTGAATAGTAGAAAACAAAAACAGATCTATTTAAGTCAAAAGGACAGCTGAGATTTTATGAAATTAATGAATCTGCTCTAAGCTGTGATTAAATCTGGCTTAAACGCAAGGATTTCCTCCTTGATAAAAGAACTTAATTTTGGAAAAGAAATCATGTACTTGGAAAAAGATTGACTCACGGAAGATTTGCTTTGTTATACTTATTTGCAATTTTGCCATGGAATTATAAGGGGAAAGAACCCCATCTCTCCATTTTGAAGAAGTGGTTGCCTGGGTAATTTTTTTTTTTTAATATTATAGTGACACAATCTCAGTTCGGTTAGGAACCACACATTGAAAAACAAATGGATAGTTGTTGCTGTTGTTGTTAGTTGCGAAGTCGTGTCCGACCCATCGTGACCCCATGGACAACATTCCTCCAGGCCTTCCTGTCCTCTACCATCCTCTGAAGTCCAGTTAAGCTCATGCCTACTGCTTCAGTGACTCGATCCAGCCACCTCATTATGTGTTGTCCCTTTCTTCTTTTGCCCTCAGTCTTTTCCAGCATTAGGCTCTCCTCCAGTGAGTCCTTCCTTCTCATTAGGTGGCCAAAGGATTTGAGTTTCATCTTCAGGATCTGGCCTTCTAAAGAGCAGTCAGGGTTGATCTCCTCTAGGACTGACCGGTTTGATCACCTTGCAGTCCAAGGGACTCGCAGGAGTCTTCTCCAGCACCAGAGTTCAAAGGCCTCCATTCTTTGATTGAGGAAATAGATAGAAGAGGCTCTAAATTTAAGCAAGAATTTGAGATGCATTTAATCAATGTAATTGTCAAAAGCAAAACAAGATACTTTTGTAATGTTTAAAATTACTTCTTATACAGTAGTGCATGACTTAACCCTATCTTCTTTCTTAACTGCATTTATAATTCATTTTCCACTAAGAAAAAAAAAAAAACTTCATATATAACTCTCTAGCACTTCTGACCATCTTTTATTCTCATAACAACTTAGTGATGTAAGTTAGCTTGAGATCTGACCCTGAATGACCCAGTAATCAAAGTAACCAAAATAAGTTTGCAGAATAATGTACTGATAAAACCAGGGGCTTCTTTCCTTTGCTTTACTGCCAGAGTCACCAGGCAGATGTTTCTTTAATTATAGGGTAGTCTTCAACTTGCAACCACAATTGAGCCCAAAATTTCCATTGCTAACCGAGACAGTTGTTAAGTGACTTTTGCCCCGTTTAAAGACCAAACCTAGAGTACGGCATCCAGTTTTGGTCACCACACTATAAAAAAGATGTTGAGATTCTAGAAAGAGTGCAGAGAAGAGCAACTAAGATGATGAGGGGCCTGGAGACTAAAACATAGGATGAACGGTTGCAGGAACTGGGTATGTCTAGTCTAGTGAAGAGAAGGACCAGGGGAGACATGATAGCAGTCTTCTAATATTTGAGGGGCTGCCACAGAGAGGAGGGGGTCAAGCTATTTTCTAAAGCACCTGAAGGCCAGACAAGGAATAATGGATGGAAACTGAACAAGGAGATATTCAACCTAGAAATAAGGAGGAACTTTCTGACAGTGAGAACAATCAACCAATGCTTGCCTTCAGAACTTGTGGGAGCTTCATCACTGGAAGTTTGGAAGAAGAGACTGGACTGCCATCTGTCAAAAATGGGGTAGGGTCTCCTGCTTGGTTGGGGGGTTGGACTAGATGACCTACAAGGTCCCTTCCAACTCTGTTAATCTGTTATGACCTTTCTTGCCACCGTTCCTAGGTGAATCACTGCAGTAATTAAGTTAGCAACACGGTTGTTAAGTGAGCTAAGGGGATCACATGACCTGGGGACACTGCAACCGTCATAAATATGAACCAGTGGTCAAGTATCTGAATTTTGATCATGGAGATGCTGCAAATGTCATAATTGTGAAAAGCAGTCATAAGTCACTATTTTAAGTGCTATTATAATTTCAAATGGTCACTAAATGAATGGTCATAACTTCTGGACTACCTGTATGGTAGATCAGGTAAAGGCAGCATTTCTCAGTCTTGGTCACCTTAAGATGGGAGGATTTAACGACTTAAAAACTCACATAAAGTGCTGGATTTAACCTGTGAAAGCCTTTATAACTTGGGTCACAAGCAGTGGTGGGATTCAAATAATTTACCAACTGGTTCTCTGCCCTAATGATCAGCTGGATTGGTGTGGCTCGGTGGTCATGTGACCATGTGGACGTAGCCAACTCAACGTCACTCACGTTGATGGACGCTTCACCTTAGCTGTTACAATGTAATAAGGGTTAATCAGAGAGGCAGTTTCGGTAAGCAGGGCAATAAAGATTAGGCTAGAAACACCACCAGAATGTTTCCTTCCTGCCTTCCTTACAGGATTAGCCCTGTAAAGTGGAAAAAAAACAAAATAAGATTTCTTCCAACAACCAGTTCTCCCAAATAGGTGCGAACTGGCTGAATCCCACCACTGGTCACAGGTAACTCTATATGTCTCCTCCATGTATGGTTGGCCGATCTCATTGTTCCTTCATCCCAGAAAAGAGAACTTAAAGTCCTCTCCACTCAAGACATGGGTGAAAGGTAGAGAAATCTTTCTTTTGTAATCACTCTTTCCTTCTGGAGTCATTTTTTCCCCCAAGAGGTTAAACTTGTCCTTGTCCTCTTGACTTTAAGAAAAAGGATCAAAATAGTTTTGCTCAATAGAGTCTTTGAAACAAGATGAAGTGATGGAATAGTTACCCGTGGGGAGTGTGTCATTGTCTGGTTTTCAGTTGTATTTGTGGAAACCTGTGGGAGTTGTGCTGAAAGGCAGAGGTGTACAGACACCATGAAATGAATAAATAAACCTAGAACTTTGTTATAGATGATCCAATCCCAGCCAAGACAACCTACAGCATGTTCTCAGTATTCACAATATGTCTATCAGCCCCAAAAGACAAACTAATAATAGTAAGAGTAACAGAGTTGGAAGGGACCTTGGAGGTCATCTAGTCCAACCCCCTGCTCACACAGGAGACCTGTACTAGGGATTTGAACTGCCGAACTGCCGACCTTTCTGATCGATAAGCTCAGTGTGTCTTAGCCACTGAGCCACCTAGTCAGGCGCTAATGTCAACTAATGTCAGCTTATGGAGTCTTTTGCCTAACATTTGCCAATCTTCTTGGACCAATCAAGAAAAGACACTTTTCTTTTCCTGCCAAACTCTTCCAGTCTCTTTGCTTTTATTATAATGAGCACAATATCAATATCTATTTGGCAAAAAAGGCTTAGACAAAATGTGGCAGGATATTCCAGAGCTTTTCTAATAAAAGGTCTTTAATTCCCAATAGCCAACAAGTGAAAGTTTAACCACTGCCCTTTAAATAGGAGGAAGATGGGAGTGGAATAGGAAGAGTAAGTTAGGTATCGGAGGAAAGCTGTTATAACATGCATCATATAAAATAAACCAAAAAAAAATTGATGGTTTTTGTAATCGCCGCTGGATTTTCCATTGCTCTGGATCTAAAATGCACGCAACATTTTTTTTAACTTGAGGCAGTACTGAGATTTCTATCTTGATAGGTTAACTACACCATTTTGTTCATATTTCTCAGACTCATGAAATCAACAGCTAGGTAACTATGTTAGCTAGACAGTGTTTCTCAACCTTGGAAGCTTGAAGATGGGTGGACTTCAACTCCCAGAATCCCCCAGCCAGCGCTGCTGGCTGGGGGATTCTGGGAGTTGAAGTCCACCCATCTTCAAGCTTCCAAGGTTGAGAAACACTGAGCTAGAAGGTTAAATTCTCCAACGGAATGAGAATCTTTGTAGCTCAAGTTTGAACTATGGAATCCTTGATGCTCATTGAGTTGGATTGTTGGCTGGCAGATGTTTCATTCCCTGACTAGATAACATCATCAGATGTTCCACAAGATTAAGTTCTTTATACCCAACAGCTCTTTTCCAGTGTTCTAGAGAGGAAGGGGATTAACATGATGAAGTGGTGGCCATCCCTAATCTATGTTTAGGGGCACCAAAAGAATCAAATGAGCTGGCCTCACACAAACACCAAACCATGAACAAGTAACCAAGTTCAGAGCCACCCCACTGAACATGCTGTGGAAAGGCAGCTGCTGTCTTTGAAATTTCCCTGGTTAAGCATGCTGGGAAATGTCACGTTCAAATCTATGGGAAACCATGAAGCTTACTTGTTGTTAGCCTTCAAGGTGGATCATGTCAGGAAATAACCACAAAAGTTAGAAGACGATTACCTTATTGTTCTAGGGTTTGTTGTTGTTAGTTGCGAAGTCATGTCCGACCCATCGCGACCCCATGGACAACATTCCTCCAGGCCTTCCTGTCCTCTACCATCCTCTGGAGTCCATTTAAGCTCACGCCGACTGCTTCAGTGACTCCATCCAGCCACCTCATTCTCTGTCGTCCCCTTCTTCTTTTGCCCTCAGTCTTTCCCAGCATTAGGCTCTTCTCCAGTGAGTCCTTCCTTCTCATTAGGTGGCCAAAGTAGTTGAGTTTCATCTTCAGGATCTGGCCTTCTAAAGAGCAGTCAGGGTTGATCTCCTCTTGGACTGACCGGTTTGATCACCTTGCAGTCCAGGGTATAATAATCTAATCTACAAAAAGGATATACTACCACAGTATATTACAAAAAAGATGTTGAAACCTTGGAAAAAGTTCAGAGAAGAGTAACTACGATGATCAAAGGCCTGGAGACTAAACTATATGAATAACGGTTGCTGATTTTGGGTCTGGCTAGTCTAAAGAAAAGAAGAATTAGGGTTAATTCTTGCATGATTGCAGTATTCCAGTACTTGTGGGGCTACCACAAAGAAGAGGGGGTCAAATTATTCTCCAAAGCACCTGAGGGCAGGACAAGAAACAATGGTTGGAAACTGATCAAGGAGAGAAGCAACCTGGAATTGAGGAGGAACTTCCTAACAGTGAGGACAATTAACCAGCGGAACAGCTTGCCACCAGAAATTGTGGGCACTCCATCACTGGAGGTTTTTAAGAAGAGACTGGACAGTCACTTATCTGAAATGGTATAGGTTCTCCTGCTTCAGCAGGAGGCTGGACTAGAAGGCCTCCAAGTTCCCTTCCAGCCAGGGATGGTATTCACTTACCTTCTCTACCAATTCATAAATGGGAGCGTGCAGGCGCGGTCCCTTCGCTCGCATGTGCTACCTCCGTGCATATGCAGGACCTTCTGCACATGTGCAAACGGGACGTGATGACGTCTGGGTGGGTGAGCGGAACCTCCCACAGCCTAAGAATCTTGGAAGCCCGCTAAATTTTCTATGCTAAATAGAATCGAGGCTTAGATGGCTGTGATTTTTGCTCGTGCCCCTTTTTTGACTAAGTTGTCATTTCCCCCTTATCAGCTCATCCATTTGCATTCCTTTTTCACTTGGTGATGTTAATCCAGTCATTAGCAGGCCTGTTATGAAGATAGAATGATGAAGGGAGTGCAGAATAATGGTGATGTCAAGTTTCCGAAAGATGCCCCTATGACCCTGTCTCTCCCCTCCTCTCTGGCCATGTCATAAATCATATTCTCCAATTAACCACTTTGGCTGGCTGTGAAACCTAACACCCTCCTTCTGATTGCGGTCAGAAAGAATGTATGGAATTCACTTCAGTTCTCCCTCCCTCCTGCTCATGGCAACTTGAAAGCTTTGCAAGTTGACAGGTGATCTATATACTGCTAAAACTCTCCTTGACATCACCTTTAACTGGGAAAAACAGCGCATTATAGGGTTACCATTTTTGAACTAAGGTACCTCAAATGATCTTATTTACAGAATGGGTCCAAAATCCAGGACCCATGACTCTCTAAAGAATGACAGTTGGCTGCTTCAGTGCTACTGGCTACTGCTACGTTGCCACTACAGTCATATAATCTCCATTTCAGAGAGCCATGGTGGTGAAGTGGTTAGAATGCAGTACTGCAGGCTACTTCTGCTGACTGCCGATTGCCGGCAGTTCGGCAGTTTGATTCTCACCAGGCTCAAGGTTGACTCAGCCTTCCATCCTTCCGAGGTGGGTAAAATGAGGACCCAGATTGTTGGGGGCCATATGCTGACTCCGTAAACTGTTTAGAGAGGGATGTCAAGCACTGCGAAGCGGTATATAAGTCTAAGTGTTATTGCTATTTCAACATTCTATGACAGTTTCCCAGCCAATCTCACAATGCCTTCCTCCGTCCTCAGCCCAGCAGCAGCTGCTTATGGTTCTTGTTTTGGCATTATGTATGGTATAATAACAAGTCTCTAGATTTTCTTAATCTATGTTTAGTGTGTTTTGCAAATGATGTGAATATAGTTGATGTGTATAATATTGTATGCCTGGGGACGGTGATGTGACAAAGCAGCAGAAAGATTACACCACAATTTTTTTACACTTTAAATTATAGACTCGTAGATGCTAAGTATAATGCAGTGGGGTATAATCTTTCTGCTGCTTTATATTGTTCCTACCAGTTGAGTTCTAGGACATACTCCTTATGCCATCTTTCTTCATGCCGAGTCGCTCCAACTGTGTGAGATCATATTTTCAGACCTGTCAACTAGCTGTTAGCAGCATGTTTGAAAGGCATATTATGGAGGGAAGTGATTTAGTAGGATAATATGAGATATAGCATCTCGCATTTTAATTAATCATTGAAAAACCTTCAGAGGGGGAATCAAATCTTGGCTATTTATATAACTGAGGACTTTACTGTGGCTCGGCTAACTGTGACGGAAAGTTTGGAAGGGCCATCGGCTTAATGTTTTTCCTCAAACCACTGAACATTAAGTAATGGTCTTCATCTATCACAATCAAAGCCACCTGAAAGGTAGAGATTTAGAAGCTTTTTGTGACTAATGGTACTGGAATACGCTGTTAAAGACTTGATAGATGTATTCTGACTCATACCATAAAGCAGAGTAAGAAATACAAGGTACAGGTTCAGCCTGTACATCAGGAGTGTCAAACTCAAGACCTGGGGGTCAGATCTGGCCCGTGGGGTACTTAGATCTGGCCTGCGGGACCTCCCTGGAAAACAGTGAAGGACAAGCCCATGGTGCTTCTGCCAGCAAAAATGGGCTCCCAAGCTCCATTTTTGGCTACCCTGGCCTCCTGCAAACCTCTGCCATCAAAAATGGAGCTCCGGAGGCCCGCAGTACTTCTGCCAGCAAAAACAGGCTTCCGAGCTCTGTTTTCGGCTGTCCCAGCCTCCTGCAACCCATTTTCATTGGCAGAGGGTTGCAGGAGGTCAGGGCAGCCGAAAACGGTGCTCAGGAGCCTGTTTTCGCTGGCAGAGCGCTTGGGCCACCACAGACATCCCCGACATGAGTGACATTGAGCTGGCCACGCCCACCCTGGTCACGCCCACCCCAGCCCTTGGAGGTCGAACACAACCCTGATGCGGCACTCAATGAAATTGAGTTCGACACCCCTGCTGTACATGATTGATTGATGAGCTATTTGGAGACTTTCCCTGAAGCTCTATCACAATCCCAGAAGATACGTTTCTGTTATGGAAGTTGTACTTTCGTTCAACTTTCAGAGGGAACCGCCTGCCCCTAATCAAATATAATGATGTCTAATAACATCATTGGGGAGGGAAGGAATTCTCAAATAACACAATGAAATGACTTTACTTCTCCTCAATAAATCTACGATCTATTAGTTTCCAAGTATGACTGTAACTTTGTTGCTTGTATCCTTACGATTTATATTGATAGTGTTTCCTGATTGCTTATTTGTACCCTATGACTATCATTAAGGGTTGTACCTTATGAACGTATCTTTTCTTTTATGTACACTGAGAGCGTATGCACCAAAGACAAATTCCTTGTGTGTCCAATCACACTTGGCCAATAAAGAATTCTATTCTACTCTACTGTACTCTACTCTACTCTACTCTACTCTACTCTACTCTACTCTACTCTACTCTACTCTACTCTACTCTACTCTACTCTTATTCTTATTCTTATTCTTATTCTTATTCTTATTCTATTCAGGTATATGTACAACAGCCTTCCAACAAATAGAGGAAAAGCAATCCAACTAGCCAGGCAGCACAAAACAATTAAGAAATGGTGGTTTTACTATTAAACCTACTATAAGGGACCTAATGAAAACAGAGGAGTGCATCTTTTGCAAATTTGCTAAATCAATTTGTTGATGTACCATCAGGGACTTAGAGAAATAGAATCAGGAAAAGAAATCATCTGCTTTAGAGCAGACAACTCTCTAAATGCAGCTGGACTGGCTTAGCATTCTTGAAAGAGTGAAATAAGATCCACTTGCCTATAAAAACCCTTACATCTCAAATCTAAAAGGATCTAACTGTTCTTTTATACTATTACATGATGACGATGGCAGTGATGTATTTTGACCAAGAGGAATGGAAGCTGCAGGAGACAGTTTTAGATGGGGACATGAGTAACTATTTTGGGGGTGGGGGGGTTGTCAAGGACCTCATGTGTCATCATTCAAATGGCAAGTATTATACAATCTGTGCCAGTCACAATGCACAGGCTATTATCATGGTTTGTATTGGATGCTTTTAGAATCATAAGGCTGGAAGGAACCTTGAGGTCTTCTAGTCCAACCTCCTGCCCAAGGCAGGAATCCTTATACCATCCCAGGACAAATGGTTCTCCAATCTTTTCTTAAAAACCTCCATCCAGGGGATGGAGCAGCCAGAACTCGGAAGGCAAACTCTTCCATTGATTAATCGTTCTCACTGTCAAGAAATTCCTCCTTTTTCCAAATTGGTTACAGGGGTGGGCTTCAAAAATTTTAGCAAGGGGTTTGCTGGGCGGGCCTGGCCATGGTGGGCGTGGCCTAGTCAGCCTCCTGCACCACAATGAGTGTATGTGTGGGGGGGGTTTTTTTGCCCTCCCTGGGCTCTGGAAGCCCTCTGGAGGCCGGAAATGTTTTTCGCCCTCTCTGAGCCTCCACATGCACCCTGCACTTACCTGCATCCAAAACGGACCGCGTGGGGACTCCTGGGAGGGGCAGGGTGGGGTGGGCGGGGCCAGCCAGGAGTGGGATTTGGGGGTTCTTCGAACTGCACAGAATCTTAGCTAGAGGTTCTCCCGAACCCCTGTGAACCTCCAGCAGCCCACCCCTGATTGGTTCTCTCTTTAACAAGCTTCCATCCATTTCTTCTTGACCTACCTTCAGGTGCTTTGGAGAGTAAATTGGGTTCTTCTTCCCTGTTGTACGCCTTCAAATTTTGGAAGATTGCTATCATGTCTTCCCCAGCCTTCTCTTTATGAAGCTAAAGATACCAAGTTCTCTTAGCCATTCATCATAAGATTTAGCCATCATCTTTATCGTTCTTCTCATCGCTCTCTCTAGGGTCTCAGCATCTTTTTTGCATGGTGGTGATCAGAACTGCAATATTCTAAATGTGGCTTACAGCAATAGGGAGCAGTACAGGGGTGAAATGCTCCCGGTTCAGACCGGATTGCCCGATCCGGTAGTGATGGAGGCAGGTGGTTCAGAGAACCGGTAGCAAAAATCCCTGGCCCCCCACCTCATGCCCAGCTGAGCCGCGCGATCATCAGAGGCTTTTTTTTTAATTTTTAAAAGCATTTTTTCGGCCAAAGAGGTTGTAGAAAAAATGCTTTTAAAAATTTAAAAGCATTTTAAAAAAGGCTGGGGAAGACATGATAGCAATCTTCCAAAATTTGAAGGCATACAACAGGGAAGAAGAACCCAATTTACTCTCCAAAGCACCTGAAGGTAGGTCAAGAAGAAATGGATGGAAGCTTGTTAAAGAGAGAGCCGCGCGATCATCAGAGGCTTTTTTTTTTAATTTTTAAAAGCATTTTTGCTACAACCTCTTTGGCCGAAAAAATGCTTTTAAAAGTAAAAAATAAAAAAGCCTCTGATGATCGCGCGGCTCAGCTAAGATCGTCAGAGGCTTTTAAAAGCATTTTTTCTACAACCTCTTCAGCCGAAGAGGTTGCAGAAAAAATGCTTTTAAAAGCCTCTGACGATCCCAGCTGAGTTGCCTGATAGGCAGAGGCTTTTTTTTTTCTTTTAAAAGTCTCTTTCGATCAGGCAACTCAGCTGGGATTGTCAGAGGCTTTTAAAAGCATTTCTTTTACAACCTCTTCAGCCGAAGAGGTTATAGAAAAAATGGTTTTAAAAGTAAATTAAAAAATTAAAAAAAAAATGGCCATGCCCACTCAGTCACATTACCCCCTACCAAGCCACGCCCACAGAACCGGTAGTAACAAATTTTACATTTCACCACTGGAGCAGTACTATCATTTCTTGTAATCTTGATGCTAAAGCAGGGGTCAGCAACCCGCAGCTATGGAGCTGCATGTAGCTCTTTCATCCCTCTGCTGCGGCTCCCTGTTGCTGGTGGGCTCCACAATTGATAGGGCTTTTGGTTAGGACAGGTAGAGGAAAAAGGATGCCACTCTAGGAGGAGACTATGATGGGGAACCGGACTTCCGATTGACTCCAGAATTGAATGGGGGCTTCCAGTTAGGACCTTTGTGGCTCTTTGAGTGTTTAAGGTTGCTGACCCCTGTGCTCGGTGGCGCAGTGGTTATAGTGCAGAACTGCAGGCTACTTCTGCTGACTGCCAGCTGACTGCAATTTTGCAGTTCAAATCCCATCAGGCTCAAGGTTGACTCAGCCTTCCATCCTTCCGAGGTGGGTAAAATGAGGACCCAGATTGTTGGGGGCAATAGGCTGACTCTGTAAACCACTTAGAGAGGGCTGTGAAGCCCTGTAAAGCGGTATATAAATCTAAGTGCTGGTACTATTGCTATCCCTCTGCTGATGCAGCTTAAGAGTGTGTTGGCCACTGTTGGGTCATACTTAAGTGATTGTCCACTAGGACATCTACCGTAGATTCTTTTCAAAGAGGAGACATCCCAAACAATCCCAATCTGAATAGAAGCAGCTTTATTTTCTGACCTTGCTTTCTGAAGCTGACAGATAGAATGTCTTCTGAGGAAGGTGAGGTTGGGATGGGAGGCCAAGTAGTCATTGGTGTAAACTCTGCCAAAAAAGAGGAGGACCTTGGGGTTACAACTTTCTCTGATGTATCTAAGAGAGGTGAGATGTGTTGGTTGATGGAACCTCTAACCAAGCCAGCTTTGAGATGCTTTTCATTGAATAGGACCACATAAACTCTTATTTGTATTTTCTTCAGTTGCAGGTGTTCCAATTTTGCTGTATTGCAGAATAACAGCAATAAAAGTCCTTTTTGGTATGACAGTTGAAAAGGAACAGAAAAGGAACAGGTGGTGGCTGTGATGTCTCAGATGATACCTGGTTCTCCTTGCCTCTTGTCCACAACGTACGTTTGGGATTTATTTGTCGAGACAATTCCCATTTGAGAGTGAGGACTCAAGACTCTGTGATAAAGCTTCTTCCAAAATCAACTGGATGCCATAATCAAACAAGCTTATTTTAGACAAAACTTAACACAATGAAGAAAGCTAAAGGAGGATCCAAAGATGAGCATACAGGAATCAGAGAAGCAAAAAGATCCTAAATATTCTGTTTTTTAAAAAATAATTCCTACAAAGAAACTGCAGCAAAATTTGCAGTTTGCAAGCCTGCAAAAGAAAAGATGATGCAACAAAACCAGGCGATATTCAGATTTCACATACGCAGTGCCTCAGCTCAGGTTATAGCCTTTTCACATCCTTCCCCTGAGAATTCAAGATAGCAACAATTTTACATAATATCCTTACCGTTCTCCTACCTAGCCACTCCATACTTCCCAAGGAAAATCATGGCAGCCAATGATTCAAACCATAATGAAGAGGAGTTCTTGAAACATTTCTACGCCATCATGTACACCATCATCCTGGTCCCTGGGCTGATTGGGAATGTTTTGGCTCTTTGGATCTTCTATGGATACATGAAGGAAACTAAACGGGCCGTGATTTTTATGATCAATCTCGCCATTGCAGACTTGGCCCAAGTTTTATCTCTGCCACTAAGGATTTTTTATTATCTGTCTAAAAGTTGGCACCTGGGGAAGGAACTTTGCATGTTTTGCTTCTATCTCAAGTATGTCAACATGTATGCAAGCATTTACTTCTTGGTTTGCATTAGTGTGAGGAGATTCCAGTTCCTGATGCACCCTCTGAAGTTCAGTGACTGCAAGCGCATCTACGACACGTACATCTGCCTTATTGGATGGGTTGTGGTTTGCCTTGGCTGCTTACCCTTCCCACTTCTGCGTCTTACCCCCAATAAGACCGGTGCCAACAATAAATGCTTTGCGGACCTGCCCTTGAAGACTGCAGATGAACCTATCTCAATAGCAATGATGTCCCTAGGTGAGCTGGTTGGCTTTGTAACCCCTCTGTTGATCATCCTGTATTGTTCCTGGAAGACCATCTTATCTCTCCAAGAGAAGAATTCTGTTTCCCAAGACCTTGGGGAGAAACAGAAAGCCTTAAAGATGATCCTGACTTGTGCCATTGTCTTTTTGATTTGCTTTGGTCCTTATCACATCAGCTTCCCTTTGAATTACTTGGTCAAGTCCCAAAAGATAGAAGATTCTTATGCCCGGAAGGTTATTTTGGTCTTCCACGCGATTGCCTTGTGTCTTGCCAGTTTAAATTCATGTGTCGACCCTATAATTTATTACTTTACTACCGATGAGTTTCGAAGGCGGCTTTCAAGGCAAGATTTACAGGACAGTGTTCAATTTCATAACATGCACTGTGGACGTGCAAAGGATCCATCCGAAATAAGTATTGTTGAAGCTGAGTGATTGAGAGGAAACTCATATTACGGGTGGAGTGGGGTTGATAACACCTATATGTGATGCCATAATAACTTGGGGGGCGGGGGGCAGATTTACCACTTATTTTAAACATTTCACTAGAGTACTCTTCCAGGTACAATTGGCCCATATAGCAAGCATGGGGATAAAACTCAAAATAATGCTGTCTTCTTTAGTTTAACACGGAATAGAGAGAAACCTGGATAGACTTCCAACATTCTGATATATCCTACAATAAAGTAGGATTCTAGGAATCCTTGCTATGTCTGTTCCTCAACTTAGACCAGGGGTCTCCAACCTTGGCAACTTTAAAACTTGTGGACTTCAAACTCCCAGAGTTCCTCAGCCAGCTGGCTGAGGAATTCTGGGAGTTGAAGTTCACAAGTCTATCTATCTCAGTGTTTCTCAACCTTGACAGCTTGAAGATGCGTGGACTTCAACCCAGGGGTGAAATTCTCCCGGTTCAGACCAGATCGCTCAATCCAGTAGCGATGGAGGCGGGTGGTTCGGAGAACCGGTAGCAAAAATCCCTGCCTCCCCCCCCCCCCATTGCCCAGCTGAGTGCAATCATCAGAGGCTTTTTTTTTTAATTTTTAAAAGCATTTTTTCTACAACCTCTTTGGCCGAAAAAATGCTTTTAAAAGTTTTTTTAAAAAAAAGCCTCTGATGGCCGAAGAGGTTATAGAAAAAATGTTTTTAAAAGGAAAAAAAAGCCTCTGCTGATCAGGCAAGTCAGATGGGATTGTCAGAGGCTTTAAAAAAAAAAAAGAAAGCCTCTGTCGATCAGGCAAGTCAGCTAGGATTGTCAGAGGCTTTAAAAACATTTTTTTTACAACCTCTTCAGCCAAATAGTTTTAAAAGTTAAAAAAAAAAAGTTGGCCACGCCCACTCAGTCATATTACACCCCCCCCACCAAGCCACGCCCACAGAACTGGTAGTAACAAATTTTACATTTCACCACTGCTTCAACCCCCAGAATACTGGCTGGGGAATTCTGGGAATTGAAGTTCACACATCTTCAAGCAGCCAAAGTTGAGAAACACTGATCTATCTTGAAAGACTGACCAGGTTTCTCTCTGTCCCATTTGATGCTAAGAAAATCAAGATGGAGTTATTTTCAGTTTCTTTCTCATTCTTTCTTCTATTTCTGGCCTGTGTAATCTCTAGTCCAAAACCCTCCTTAACAGCTCAGTTCTTCCTTCTCCCTTTAACAGCTTTCTCATACTTTATACCACACTGACAACAATAAATCACTTAAGACATTATTGGAAGGATAAATCCTCTTGAGGGATAGTCGCATATGGGATGGAAAAAGGACACGAGATGAAAAGAGAGATCATGTGTGTTTTCTTTTTGATCTCTCTTTGATAAAAAGGTATGAAGTAACGCACAGTTTTTCTAGAACTGTAATTTTATTTTGTAAATGCCCACAGTACTGTGAACTGTTAATTTAAATGAGTCTGAAATAATTTATAAGATCCATTTTGTACCTTAATAAATCTGATGTGTATGGGTACTGTATGCGTATGTAAAGTCTTTGTGAAATATAGTTTGGGAATAATGAAATAATTCGAAGGAAAACAAAGGTTTCATCCAGAACACACACATTCTCTGTTGCTGATTCTATCTAATGTATTTTGACTTTCATAGTGTAATTTTACCTTTGTAGCAGGGGTGAAATCTACTTACCTTCCCTACCGGTTCAGAAGTGCATGCATAACATGTGGTTTTGGATGCGCAGAGGGTAAAAAAAAGGTTACTTCCTGGTTAAAACCAAAAAGTAACGACAATCAGGCGCATGGGCGGAGCCTCACGCTGCTGCCGCTACCACTTCGGCCGAGCTGGTCCTAACCGGTAGCATTTCACCCCTGCTTTGTAGGCTTTGATTTTTTTTTTTTCATTTTAATGAAAAAAAGCTGCCTTGTAAAATACACACACATTTAAAAGGGGTAAAGGTAAAGATTCCCCTTGCACATATGTGCTACTTGTTCCCGACTCTAGGGGACGGTGCTCATCTCCGTTTCAAAGCCGAAGAGCCAGCGCTGTCCGAAGACGTCTCCGTGGTCATGTGGCCGGCATGACTCAACAACGCCAAAGGGACACAGAACGCTGTTACCTTCCCACCAAAGGTGGTCCCTATTTTTCTACTTGCATTTTTTTTTACGTGCTTTCGAACTGCTAGGTTGGCAGAAGCTGGGACAAGCAACGGGAGCTCACCCCGTTATGCGGCACTAGGGATTCGAACCGCTGAACTGCCGACCTTTTTGATCGACAAGCTCAGCATCTTAGCCATTGAGCCACCGCATCCCCCTTAAAAGGGGAATCAGCTTTTAAAAAAATCATTGTCTTAACTTTCCAGGTTGAAAAGACGATCTATGCCAGTATTTATTAAACTTTTTTTGTCTTCCCACTTTTCAAAATTATGGAGGACCTCCAAAACATTTCACTTCTCATCCAGGAAGCTTCTGAATGAGAAGCAAAACTTCTTCAAGGGGAAAAAAAAACAAAACCCAAGAAAGTCCAATTGCTTTTTGGAAAAGCAACTTTAGGAACAACCAGGACCTCGATGATTGAAGATCTCCAGACACATCTGACTCCAATTGTGGTTGAAAGTCAAGGATAGCCTGTGTAGGTCACTTGAAGAAGATTGTGTTTATTTTGCAACAGGTATACAACCTGTTTTCCATCAGGATTTGTTTAAGCACTGTTTAAACTTGTCCATTGCTTTCCCAACTTTTCTCCATAAAACCCTTCTTGATGTCTGTCATCTGCTGTTGGGAATGACATCAGTGATGGTGGTGCAGCTCTGGCAAACGGGGAAGTCTTGGCTGGTGGCTGCCCTAAAACAATGAAAGTCCCTTCACACAACATCTTCAATTGAGGTCAGTATTTCTCAACCTTGGAAGCTTGAAGATGGGTGGACTTCAACTCCCAGAATCCCCCAGCCAGCGCTGCTGGCTGGGGGATTCTGGGAGTTGAAGTCCACCCATCTTCAAGCTTCCAAGGTTGAGAAACACTGAACTAGGTTAACAAAACTTAACTGCTCTATTTGCTTCACATGATAGGCCCAAACAAGCCATAACTTTTATTAACTTGACAATGATATGCATATAGAGCCATGGTGGCGCAGTGGTTGGAATGCAGTATTGCAGGCTAAATTCTGCCGACTGCCAGCAGTTCGATTCTGACCATCTCAAGGTTGACTCAGCCTTCCATCCTTCTGAGGTCAGTAAAATGAGGAGCCAAAAGTGCTCTTCTGAAAGGCAAATGGACTTTCTTCCCCCCCCCCCCATGTAAATTGTTAGGCGCAATATGCTGACCGCTTAGAGAGGGCTGTGAAGCGGTATGTAAGTGCTATTGCTACTGATAACAGATTTTTTTAACCGGATGCTATTTTAAGATTGTTTTTGCTTCTTACAACTTCTCACTTTGCCTTTGTGGTTGAATTATATATATATGTATATATCATCATCGCGTGCACTATGCATGGTTTCCTTTCCTTTCACTGGCAGGTTAGCAATGTTTAAAATGTCAGTATGAAATGAGGATGGGGAACTTAAAATACGATCCAAATTTGCATGCTCTCTTCATTCTCCCACAATTCTCCCCAACAGCAAAACTGGCTGGGAAATGCATGCAAATTTCTACAAAAGGAACTTAACTTGTGGGAAGCAGCATAAAACAGGTGCACTTTTGAAAAAGTTGAAAGCGCCTCAGTTTTCTTCTTTTTTTAAAGAGTGCCCTAATCCAGGGATGACAAACTCGATTTCATTGAGGGTCGTATCAGGCTTGTGTTTGACCTTGGAGGGTTGGGGTGCCTGGGTGGCATGGCTGGGGTGTGTGGCCATGGTGGGCATGACATGGAATTCTTATCGGGGGCACCTGTGGTGGCCAAGTGCTAACGCAGGACATACCTGAGACCCTCCCTCACTCTCATTATTATCTCCCTTCCTTTCTTCCTTCCTTCCTTCCTTCCTTCCTTCCTTCCTTCCTTCCTTCCTTCCCTTATTTTTCCTTCCTTGCTCTCTTCCCATCTTTCCTTCTTTGTCTTTGTCTTTCCTCTTCCTCTTCCCCTTCCTCCTTTCTTTCTTTCCTTCCTTCCTTCCTCTTTTTTCCTTCCCTCTTCATTCTCCTTTCTTCTTCCTTCCCCTCTCATTTTTCCTTCTTTGCTCTCTTCCCATCTTTTCGTCTTTGTCTTTCCTCTTCCCATTCCTTCCTTCCTTCCTTCCTTCTTTCCTTCCTTCCTCTTCTTTTTCCTTCCCTCTTCATTCTCCTTTCTTCTTCCTTCCCCTCTTATTTTTCCTTCCTTGCTCTCTTCCCATCTTTCCTTCTTTGTCTTTGTCTTTCCTCTTCCTCCTTTCCTATCCCTTCCTGCATGCTCAAATGCAAAAGGGGAGGCATTTCTTCTTTTGTTTTGTTTTTAGTATGTTTTGATAGCCCCCTGCCAGCAAAAACGGAGCCTGGAGGCTGCATGTAGCCCAGCCGTGGCCCGTTTTCGGCTGCAATAGCCTCCTGCAGCCCCTTGCATATGGGCCCCAGAGCTACATTTTCGCTGGCAGAGCCACCAGGGCCAATCCTTTGCCGTGGGCCTTTGAGTTTGACACCCCTGCCCTAATCCCTTTCAGCAAGCAAAAAAATCAACTTGCAACTAGATTTTCCTTCCATGTCAGGAGAGTCAGGGTCTGCCTTGCAACCCCTCCGCTGGTTCCACACCATTTTTATGGGACCCGATTGTTTTATTCTGCCTTATGAAGGGCTGCATCTTGAAAGAAATAAATGCTGTTGAATCATTATAAAACTTAATTCAGAACCAACAAAGCTCTTCTCAGATTTGCTCCACACCCACTTTCCAATTTTATTTTCGGATGGAACAAACTAAAAGAGCAAAAACCAACCACCTCCCACCAGTTCTAGCCCAGCAAGATGATGTGATAGTTCTCACCTCGTTCTGCTAACAACTAATCTGTCTTTCCCACCATCGTGTCAGGTATGGGAAACCACAACTCAAAGGAACAGTGACAAGTAAGAGCTGCAATAGGAAACAGAGATTACATGTGCCTAGGCTGATGCTGAAGGCAGGAAACAAATGTGAGATGGCACATGTTACTACAATGTAGTCATGTGAGATATGCTGTGTCTGAGAACAAGGCCGTTTCCCCTCTGAGACACCTAGCAATGTGTCCTTACTTGTGGTTTCTGTGTTTCTTGGCTATTTTGGCAAGAGGAAGAGAGAATATCAAAGATCTCAAGGCAACCAGTAGAGACCTTTGCGAGAAGCTCATATTATTTACCCAAGCAATATGGCAAGCTTCTTTAGGAGCCCTGGTGGTGCAGTGGTTAGAATGCAGTAATGCAGGCAAACTCTGCCCACAGCCTGGAGTTCGATCATGACTGGCTTCAAGGTTGACTCAACCTTCCATCCTTCTGAGGTCGGTAAAATGAGGACCCAGATTGTTAGAGGTAATATGCTGACATTGTAAACTGCCCAGAGAGTGTGAAGTGGTATATAAGTCTAAGTGCTATTGCTTCCTTACAATACAGAATCACAGAGTTGGAAGGGATGTGGGAGATCTTCTAGGCCAACTCCATGCACAAGCAGGAGATCCTACATCAGGGGTCTGCAATCTTAAAACACTCAAAAAGCCATTTGGACCCGTTTCCCACAGAAAAGAAAACACTGGGAGCCACAAAACCCTTCCCGTGCCTAACTATTTAGGACCTGGTTATCTACGGGACCGCCTACTACCACCAATAGCCTCCCACCGGCCAGTACGCTCTCATAGAGAGGGACTCCTCCGGGTGCCGTCAGCCAAACAGTGTCGGCTGGCGACCCCTAGGGGGAGAGCCTTCTCTGTGGGGGCACCTACCGTCTGGAATGAGCTCCCCCCAGAGATACGGAGGATCCCGGATCTGCGCACCTTCCGCCGCACTGTGAAGACTTTTTTATTCCATCAAGCGGGCTTGGCCTAATCTCCTCCCTCTTTTAATATGTAAATTTTTTTTTTTTTTTTTTAATTTGATTTATATGCCGCCCTTCTCCGGAGACTCAGGGCGGCTTACAGTGCGTTAAGCAATAGCCTTCATCCTTTTGTATATTTATACAAAGTCAGCTTATTGCCCCCACAAACTGGGTCCTCATTTAACCTACCTTAGAAAGGATGGAAGGCTGAGTCAACCTTGAGCCTTGGAGAGATTCGAACCAGCAGTAAATTGCAGGCAGCTGTGTTAATAACAGGGTGCTTTAAACCACTGTAGTACCAAGGCTCGTAAATTTTAATCTGTTTTTAAATTATTGGGGTGTTTTAATCTGTCTGGGCCAAAATGATTTAATTTGATTTTATCTGGTTTTAAATTTTGTGTATTTATGTATTTTATTGCTTGGCTGTTCACCGCCCTGAGTCCTTCGGGAGTAGGGCGGTATACAAATAAATAAATAAATAAATAAATAAATAAATAAATAAATAAATAAATAAATAAATAAATAAATAAAAATTATAGTTCAAAAAAATAGAAACAAAGACAAATGCATAATAGTTTTTCTATCACGGTGTAACATCACCAAAATATCCATGTATACACCAATAACCAGAAAGTAAAAATAGAAAATATTTACAGATTCTTATATACAAATTTACATTTCCAATACTTGATTATCATAATTATACCATCATCTATAATTATAATCCAACATTATCCTTTGTCTCTCTCGCATCGTTTCTGGATCCAATCATACCACATGTTCCAACTACTATAAAAATCTGAATCCCTTTTACCCTTGATCAGTTTTGTAAGTCTGTCGGACTCCGCACATTCCATGATTTTATAAATTATTTTTGAGTCCGTTGGCAAGTCCTCATTCTTCCATTCTTGTGCGAATGCCAGTCTCCCTGTAGTGATTATGTGCAGCATCAGATACCATTTAGACAATCCAATATTTACAGGTCTAACCCCCAACAAAAAAGTTTCTGGTTTCAGTTCCACTCTACAGTGTGTAATTTCAAGTAACCATCGTTGTATTTTCATCCAATATTTAGCTGCCAGCAGACATGTCCACCATTGGTGGAAGTAAGTTCCATTGCTATGCCTACATTTCCAGCACTGTGGAGATGTCCCAGGGAACATTTTAGCTAATCATGCTGGAGGTAGGTGCCATCTATAAACCATCTTATAAATATTCTCTTTATAAGAGGACGCCATAGTTAATTTTAAATTTTTAAGCCAAATCTCCTCCCATTTTTGAAAGTCCAATGAATAACCCATATTTCGCCCCCAGGCAATCATGGAGTCTTTAACGACTTCCTCCCCCACTTTCAATGATAATAGGTAAGAATAGCATCTCAATAAAACTTTCCTGTCATTACCTAATAATATTTTATCCAATTCTTGTCTCCCATGATATATCCCTTCATTCTCCTGATCTTTGTTCCACCTTGAGTGTATTTGGGTGTAGGCCCACCAGTCTATATTACACCCCTCCGACCTCAGTTGTTCCCGTGTCCTCAGTCTGCCTTGAGTATCCAAAATGTCTTCATAGGTCAAGACCTACTTTCCTTTATATAACGTCGGGTATACCAGGGCCTCCTGAGTCGAAATCCAACATGGTATCTTCAGGTACAACTTTCTCCTGAGTCTTTCCCAGGTATCTCCTAGGGTCTTACGTAAATAATGATTACGAAAATACCTTGGTTGGGTTGACTGTCCTGGCCATAAAAAGTTGTGCCAACCGTCATATTCTTAATTAATATTTTCGTTTTTTCCTCATTAATTAATAATCCTGCTACTCTCCCAAAATCCCTAAGTACCTGTAATAGCTTTGGTCCTGATTCTGATGGATCCTCCAGTATGAAAACTAGATCATCCGCATATGCCTGAACTTTCACTTCCTCGTGCCTAACTCTCATTCCTCTTATTTCCGTATTCCTCCTAACTTCCCTAAGCAATGGTTCTAGTGTTAGCACAAATAATAGTGGAGAGAGTGGAGAACCCTGCTGTGTACCCCTACCAATCCAAATCTTCTCTGTTTCCTCCCCGTTGATTAATACTTTTGCTGTCTGTTCAAGGTAGATTGCTTGCACTGCTCCCATAAACCTCTCACCGAAATCCATATATTTCATTTGGGAAATCATGAAATCTCAACTTACTCTGTCGAACGCCTTTTGGGCGTCGACAAAAATCAAGGATAACTGTTTATCCGGACAATTTTCATAGTACTCTAAAATGTTCATCACCATTCTCATATTATCATGTAGCTGTCGGTTGGGCAGGAATCCATTCTGATCTGGGTAAATAAATTGGTTAAGAAAACATCCAAGTCTCGTGCCTAGAAGTGCCATAAATATTTTATAGTCCGAATTAAGCAATGAAATCGGTCTGTAGTTTTTAATAAGTGTCAAATCAGTGCCTTCCTTTGGTAGAATAGATATATAGGCCTCTGACCAAGATGCCGGTATTTGGAAGTCTTTCATCACCCCATTAAATAGTTCCACCATTGTTTTGTTAACCGGGTGCACGAATTAATGTGTAGGGGTGAATTCAGCTATGATCCTCTCTTCTGGAACTATCTCATTGTAGGGCCATTCCATTGTTGTATTCAATAGCCAGCATAATTAAATGCCCACCCACAACCATGTTAAAAAATAGTACCTCTTGTTAGGAGCACGCAAATATTTTGCGTCCTATGTGGGTTGTAAATTGTGCCAGACACATGGCAAGTGTTAACACCACTTCTGTGTGAGCTGCATTGGTTACTGGTAAGTTTCCAGGTGCAATTTGAGGTACTGGTGAGTTTTCTTTAAAGCACTGGATATCTGGATATCTCTCGTTCATTTACTACAAGTAGTCCTTGACTTATAACCATTTGTTCAGCCATGCTCCAAGTTACAACAGCACTGAAAAATGTGACTTAAGACTTAGAACCATTGCAGGCAGTGGTGAAATCCATTTTTTTTTACTACCGGTTCTGTGGGCATGGCTTGGTGGGCGTGGTGTGGCTTGGTGGGCATGACAGGGGAAGGATACTGCAAAATCTCCATTCCCACTTCACTCCAGGGGAAGGATACTGCAAAATCCCCATTCCCACCCCACACCTGGGGGAAGGATACTGCAAAATCTCCATTCCCACCCCAGTCTGGGGCCAGCCAGAGGTGGTATTTGCCAGTTCTCCGAACTACTCAAAATTTCCGCTACCGGTTCTCCGAACTGCTCAAAATTTCTGCTACCGGTTCTCCGAACTGCTCAAAATTTCCACTATCAGTTCTCCAGAACCTGTCAGAACCTGCTGGATTTCATCCCTGATTGCAGGATCCCAGGATTATATGATGAAAATTTGGACAGTTTGGCAATCAAGCGCTTACGATGGTTGCAGTGGAATCGAAATTCTGATCCCAACATATCATCTGATCATAAGTCAAGGACTGCCTGTAATCAAGCCTAAGCTTGCTTAGCTTCCCTAATCAATCAACATTGACTAGATGATTATTTCCTGAGCTTTAACCTGTACAGCTTTTTAGAGTGCATTATCCACCCACCCCAATGGCAGGCTGAGACATCTTTTTAATTCATTGTCAGTTCGTCAGCTCAATTCAGAACACAGAACATTTTCCACTGTCTTGGCCTGTGAAGTTGGCGCAGTGACTCACTCTACAAAGGAAGGAGACAAGCTCTCATGATTCAGCTAGGCGGAGAATCCTCTTGTGATGGCCCCAGGCACCATTGCAAAATTACAGGCACTAAAACGACTTCTCCTTGTTGGGTTGAGAGAGGACAGGCATTATGGTTTGTGGATTAGGGATTGCAACTTCAACTGGGCCTCGATGGGACCATCTATTGGGCAGATGTTTTTTACTTGGTTTGAAGGTTAAAGGGAGGGGATAGCAGCATTTTGTCTTACAATGAAGTTACACTCCTGTTTATGTCTTTAAAAGACGCTCTGATCCCAAAGAACACAACACACACAAACTCTGAACAAAACTTAGTTTACTCACATAACACAGTTTTAGCAAATGCCGGCTGTTAATAAGCGTTCTTAACAGCCTGCCAGAATTCCACAGATAAGATAGTCCAAGTCTTACTGGAGTTGGCAGAAAGCCCAGAAGCAAGATTGCAGTGACATCCCAACGCGATGATTAGCGAACTAGAGTTGTTTCCTGCAGCTTGTTGCAAGCTGCGTCCTTTCTTAAATAGGCTAAGGGAGTGGCCAATTAGCCCCAAGCCTTACTCTCGAGGAGACCTCCTTCTGAGGAGCCACTCCTGCCTTTTGGCAGCTCTGCGCGCCCATGCATTGAGAAGAGGCTCCTCCTCTTCATCCTCTTCACTTAAAGGAGCCTCTGGAGGTTCTGAAGGCCCTGGCTGAATCCCCGCCTCTGGCACCACATCTTCTTCAGCCTCCTCACTGTCCGACTCGAGCGCCGGCTGCACAGGCTGCTGGCGCAGCACCACACCAGCCTCCTCCTTGTCGGGATCAGCAACAATCCGTGCAGGCCGCTGGCGGGCCACAACAACTGGTGGCCAGCGGAGCTGCCAGCAAGTCGGAGAGTGAGGTGGTTGGGGAGGAACTTGGGCAGTCCTGGGGGCTGGGGAAAGCTCGGACGAGAGCTCTGCGTCAGAGGCAGAGAGGGAGATAGACAGCAGGGAGGCAGAGGAACAGCTGGAGCCCGTTCCCAGTGTGCACATGTGCAGAGCTGCCAGAAGACAAGAACAACTCAGAAAGCAGGGTCAACTCGGGAGTAAAGCCACACCTTGGAGGTGATTGGCCCCTCCCACAGGAAATAAAAGAGGAGCAAACAGGGAGTGGCCTTTTGCAGGAAACAATTCGTTCATTCCATGACTCTGAGAGACTCTGTTCCAAGTTTTGCCTTGTACTGCGATTGGGAACAATTTACCTGGCAGCTTGCCAAACGAGATGTGTTGAGAAATATTCCTTTGAAAAACTATTTGGACAAACCTTGCTGACTGAATGAACGTAATTCACAGTCGTGTAAATAAATGAGGTTTTGCCAGTAATTCCTGCCTCCTGCTTGTTAAGGGAGCCTAGGTCAGAACAGATAGTTCTCAGTTTATGACCATAATTCAGCCTGGAATTACAGCCGTAAATCGTTGCAGTTATTAAGCCAATCCCCACGTGACTTTATTACCACGTTGGTGTCAATTGTTAAACACAGTTGTTAAGTAAATCCATTTTATCCGATGCATGTCTTCTTGTTGTTTTTTGCCAGAAAGCAAAAATAAAATGTAGAAAACCAGCAAAAAAAAAAAAAAGAGTTGAAAAGTATGATCACCCAATTGTGGGAAACGTAAATGGCCCTAAGAAGAGCTGTGATGGCCCAGTGGTTAGAATGCAGTATTGCAGGCTAATTCTGCCCACTGCCAGCAGTTCGATCCTGACCGGCTCAAGGTTGACTTAGCTTTCCATCCTTCCGAGGTCGGTAAAATGAAGACCCAGATTGTTGGGGATGGGTGAGACATACGTTGATTCTGTAAATCATTTAGAGGGCTGTAAAGGGGGGGGGCACCATAATATCAAGACTGGGTTTTAACTACTTTGGTGGGAGATCTGTCATACCTTCAAATGAACTTTGGTCATTAAGTGAGGACTGCTTGTAATGTGACTAAAAAGCGGCCACTTGCCTGGAGAAATCCAATAGTTCAAGCTGGGAATACAGGCAATTCTCAATTTACAGTGGTTCATTTAGTGACCATTTGAAGTTACAACAGCACTGAAAAAAGTGACTTATGACCATTTTTCACACTGATGACCGTTGCAGCATCCCCATGGTCACGTGATCAAAATTCAGATGCTTGGTAACTGACTCATATTTACGACAGTTTCGAGTCCTGGAACCTTCTGATGAGCAAACTCAATAGGGAAGCCAAATTCACTTAACAACCGTGTTACTAACTTAACAACCGAAGCGATTCACTTAACAAGCGTGGCAAGAAAAGTCGTAAAATGGGACAAAGCTCACTTAACAAATGTCTCACTTAGCAATGGAAATTTTTGGGCTCAACTGTGATCGTAAGTCGAGGACTGCCTGTGCTACTGTAAAATACTGTTAAGGAATTTTAGGTTGTCATGCCAGCAAACTGGTTGGCAATATAATAGAAAGCACCTGGAGGACTAAGTGCGTGTGCAACGCATTTCTCCCTGTGATGGATGCTCACTAACTCGGTCATTGACCTGCTGAAAGATAATAGTTAACAAGAAAATGTCAACGCAACATCTACCCTAAAAATATCTCCCAACGCCCCCAACATGTCAAAAAGTCATCTTCGAGTGGGTAAGAAAGATGTGAACATTCAATTTGCACTTCTCAGAGGAAGTGGAACAGAAACTTTATTATTATTTTTTTTAATTTAGGAAATTCTTGTTGAAACCAAATATGCAAAACTGAAATAACTGACCATAAAGTGGTCCTGCGCTGGGCTGTTTTTACAAGATGTTTCATCCTCGCTCCAGTCTCAATTTTTTTGCAGAGTTGTAGAAATGCCATGCACAATCGTACACAAAAGTGTGTTCATATGCAAGATTTGGCTGTAACCAGAAGATATGAGTTATTTTCATTTCAGCTTTTAAGTGACACAGGAGCCATTTTGTGTGTGTGTGTGTGTGTGTGTGTGTGTGTGTGTAAACCACTGAGCAGGTTATTGCTTACCATTAAAATATACAGCATGGCTACTGGACTGCCACTGCAGAATCTTTCATGCACCTTTGAAAGTTTTAGTAGAGTTTTCCCCTTTTTCTTCTTGCAAACATCTCACAGATCTTTGTGTAGCTTTCTTGGTGAAAAACCAGCTGCACGTGAGAACAGAAAGTGATGGTGTACCGTATGTATGTATGTATGTGTGTATGTATGTATGTATGTATGTATGCATGTATGTTATTGGTTCGATTTATATGCCGCCCTTCTCCGGAGACTCAGGGCGGCTTACAATGTGTTAAGCAATAGCCTTCATACTTTTGTATATACCTGCTTAGTAGGGCTTTTGGCCCCCTCCAAGCAGTGTTCTTTTTTATACAAAGTCATCTTATTGCCCCCACAATCCGGGTCCTCATTTTACCTACCTCGGAAGGATGGAAGGCTGAGTCAACCTTGAGCCTGGTGAGATTTGAACTTGCAGTAATCGCAGGCAGCTGGCAGCTAAGTGCTACTTAACAGCACTTTAGTCTGCTGCGCCACCAAGGCTTATGTTGCAAAGACACTGGTCAATTTAGCTAGGTAGAATGCAAAGGACCATTGATGATCAGTGGCAGATATGTATCTAAAACCCCAGTGTTTATTTTGAATTATTGGGCCCTGTAGTAATGTTTGTTTGAGTTTGTTTACTGTTACAATAGTCAAGGTAAGAGTTACACTTGGGAAGAATAGGCACTGCATTAATGGAAGTTTTTGTTTTGTTTTGTTTTAAAAGCACTTGCCACAATGCCACAATTGTGGCAAGTGCTTTTTTTTTTTTTTTAATTGTGGCAAGTTCTTAAAGAGATGGGAGTACCAGACCATCTTATTTGTCTCTTGAGAAACCTATATGCAGGTCAAGTAGCAACAGTGAGAACTGGACACGGAACCACTGATTGGTTCAAAATTTGGAAAGGAGTCCGGCAAGACTGTATCCTGTCACCCTGCCTATTTAACTTATATGCATGAGAACGGCGGAGCTAGATGAATCAAAAATTGGAATTAAGATTGCCGGGAGAAATATCAATAACCTCAGATATGCAGATGATACCACTCTAATGGCAGGAAGTGGAGAGGAACTAAAGAGCGTTCTAATGCAGGTGAAGAAGGAGAGTGCAACAGTTGGCTTGAAACTCAACATTAAGAAAACTAAGATCATGGCTCCCGGCCCTCTCAATGCCTGGCAAATAGATGGGGAAGAAATGTAGGTAGTGACAGATTTTATTTTCCTGGGCTCCAAGATCACCATAGATGGGGACTGCAGCCAAGGAATTAAAAGATGCTTGCTCCTGGGGAGGAAAGCTATGGCAAATCTAGACAGCATACTAAAAAGCAGAGACATCACCCTGCCAAAAAAAGTGTGTCTAGTCAAGGCTATGGTTTTCCCAGTTGCAATGTCTGGCTGTGAAAGTTGGACCATAAGAAAGGCTGAGCGCCAAAGAATTGAGGCCTTTGAACTCTGGTGCTGGAGAAGACTCCTGTGAGTCCCTTGGACTGCAAGGCGATCAAACCGGTCAGTCCTAGAGGAGATCCACCCTGACTGCTCTTTAGAAGGCCAGATCCTGAAGATGAAACTCAAATACTTTGGCCACCTAATGAGAAAGGACTCACTGGAGAAGAGCCTAATGCTGGGAGAGCTCCCTTGAAGGAGAAATGCTCCTGTGAATCCCTTGAAAAGGCAGGGATTCTCGATTCAGTTCAGACCCCTTTATGAATTTTCAGATTGCTCATTGACTCTCCAAACAATTGTATAATTTTTTAATGCTTTTAACTAATGGTACTATAAATATTAACCCCTTGGTGTCCATATTTAGGGAACTATTTAGGGGAATAGCTATCAAGGTCAAGGTATCAATTGGGCAATGTATTTCAAGGATTTGACACTTCTTAAATCAAGGATGCGATTCTCCCGGAAGGAAATCTATTAAAGACAGCTTGCATTTTGAAAGATAACGTGATGGTCCGTGTCAAGATAGGTGAATTATTCCCTCTAGCTATGCTGGACTACATCTCCTGTTCTTGCCAACTGGCAAGTTATTAAACGGCTGCAAAAATGGAAAACCAGACCAGAAGGAATCTCTTTGTTTTACATGGCTTACAATGTGCATCAATAAGCCAACACGCAAATCAGAATTCTAACGGCAGGTTGGGCTTTGGGCTCCTTCAGGTATTCTCTTTTATTCTCCTACTAGCTGATGATCCGGCGGTGCCCAGGTATTTTTTCATCCTAATCCCCCCCCCGCCTCGCGCACATATGCACACGAACCACTCCCCCCCCCAGGGCCTGTTTTGTGCCTAGTAGGCCTCCCTACAGCCTCCTTTGAGCCAATACGGGTTGCGGGAGGGCCGTGCCCCCCACATGCCGTTTTTGGCCTAGTACACCTCTCTGCAGCCAAAACAGGCCATGGGAGGGGCTCACGCCGCACCCCACTGTGCTCCCCCCGCCCCCCCACACATACATGGCAGAGACCTGAATATCAGCTGGCTGGCAGGAGATACACGCGCATGCGCGGTGGAGCTGAGCGGGGCTCTGTGTGCCACCTGCGTGCCAGGACACACACACACACAAAAAAAAAAACACTGCAAAGGGTGTTCAGGGTGTCTTACCCCCGCAGTATTTTTTTCCAGAGTAAGTCATCTGTGTACCAAGTTTGGTTGAAATTGCTCGAGGCGTTCAAGAGTTATGCTGGAACATACATACATACTTAGATAAGACAGACAGACAGACAGACAGACAGAAGATGATGATTAAAGAAAGCAGAGATTTTTTGGAGCTGGTGAACAAGCTATTTTTGCACCGTGTCAATGGCTGAAGGATGAGGAAGAAAAGGCTTCTTTTTCATTCTCTTCTAGCACTAGCTGCTCTGGGGATCTGATGAAATAGCTACAGAGATCTATATCTCTTTTAGCCCCTCGCTCCTTTTTAGATCATACTGATTATTGTGACTATTTGAATTGATCCTCTGATGGAGCTACAATTCTGCCTCCTAAACTTTCAGCGGCCAGAGGCCTTCCAGAAAATTACAAAGGTGACCAAAAGGTCTGCCCAGATTTTTCATCCAAGTCATGGTTGTCCCAAAGCTTTGGAAATCCTTCTATTCCCCACCATCCAGTCAAGAGCTGAAGAAGCTTCTTAGAGGAGAAGCGAAACGTCTTCAAAGAAAAACCATAAAGTCCAGTTCCTTCTTGAAAAAAGCACCTTTGGGACATTTGAGAAGGTTTTTTTTTTTTAATTATCCTTTTTTCATATATAACTCAGGGCAATGAACATAGTTAACTCACCTTCCACTTCCCGTTTTCTTCACAAGTGAGGTGAGCTGGGCAGAGGGAGAATTGGTCCACGGTCAACCCAGCCACCTTTCATGCCAAAAACAAGACTAGGAAAGTCCCCTGGTTTCTAGCCCGATGCCTTGATCGCTAAATCAAACTAGCTCTTTTGTCTCGGTGCACAATCTCTATTCAAAAGAATTGAATTTTGTTATGTTACAGTCTCGAGGATTGGCAGTGGTGGTGGTGGGTAGACCTAGTGTTCAAAATTTCTGTTGCTAAGCAAGATAGCTGTTAAGTGAGTTTGGCCCCATTTTACAACTTTCCTTGACGATCCTTCCTGGATCGTTGCAATTCTAAAGTTAGTAACATGATTGGAAAGTGAACCTGCCTTTCCCATTGACTGTCAAGTGGCAAAAGGTGACTGATCACATGACCCCAGGACACTGCAACCGTCATAAATACATGCAAGTTGTCAGGCACCTGAATTTTGGTCAGCTTGCTAGAGTTTTATGTGTGAAAAACAGTTGTCACTTTTTGGAATGCTGTTATAATTTCAAACAGTCACTAAATGAAATGTTGTAAGTTGAGGACTACCTTGTTTTATGTGGACAAGGACATCTACTCCTACCTTCTCAAGATTACTTGCCTTTAGTCAAACTGTTTTTTTGCATTTACACCCTGCCACACACTATACTTACTGGACCTCTTGTTGGTGAACACAACTCAACTACGTTCACTGAACACACAATTGATTTCCCTTTTGACTGCCAACACTGCCATCTAGTGGGCATGCAGGATTTTTTTCCCCTGCTTGAATGTTGGGCCTGGAGGAAAATTATAAATTATAAAGCATGTGAATGACATGCTGAGCAGACAAGTTCCAGCAAGAGGACTGCCAAGAATAATCCTCTGCAGTTATTACTCCAAGAAAAAAAATGACAATATAACCAGAATGGATCCAGAAACCATTTACCTGCAGCAGAAGGTCACTGTTGTCTTCTGTCCATGGACAAAAAAAAAAAAAAAAAAAAAATCCCTTGAAAATTCTCCTGGAATGTTACAGGAAAACCCCAAATTTAATTCCATCCCACATGAATTGTTGTTTGCAAAAAAAAAAAAAAAAAAAAAAAAGTTATATGCAGCAGTTCATAACTCACAACTACTTGGAAGGCACTGGCTGCTACCCCTTCAAAAGATGTCTCAAATTATGATTAGGTAAAGGTAAAGGTTCCCCTCACACATATGTGCTAGTCATTCCCAACTCTAGGGGGCAGTGCTCATCTCTGTTTCAAAGCCGAAGAGCCAGCGCTGTCTGAAGACATCTCCGTGGTCATGTGGCCAGCATGACTAAATGCCAAAGACGCACGGAACGCTGTTACCATCCCACCAAAGGTGGTCCCTATTTTTCTACTTGCATTTTTATGTGCTTTCGAATTGCTAGGTTGGCAGAAGCTGGGACAAGTAACTAGAACTCACCCCACTAGGCGGCACTAGGGATTCGAACCAATGAACCGCCAACCTTTCGATCGACAAGCTCAGCATCTTAGCCACCACGTCCCTCAAATTATGATTAATAAACGGTAATTGTTTACAGGTTCTACACAATAGGCACCATGTAACAAAAAACATGAGATTTAATTAATTCCCTTACTACCAAGACTACGCACTCCCAATACAGAAGTACCATCTGGAATTACACTAACATCTTTTTAAAGGGCCAAATGAAAGCATACAGCTTAGGAAACTCGCACGCTCTGTTGTGACTAAGATGGCCTAGAGGATTTTGCATTAGTATTCAAGAAAGGAGATGATGACGCAAATCCACTGTAGAGGTTTTATGGCTAACAAATCACAGCTCTTCCCAACAGAAAACTGAATTCTGCAACATAAATTGTACAAATCACAAAGGCACGCTTTTTTTTTTCTTGGAACTATCCACTAGTGCAGGGGGTCCCCAACCTCTGGGCTGCAGCCCACTACCAGGCCATGACTTAGGAACTGGGCTGCACAAGAGGTGGGCTGGCGCATATGTGTGTAGCGCCACTTGCGTGAGATGGGCCAGTGCACACACTCCTGCACACAGCTTCACTTGCGTGAATGGCGACCCGGCTCCCATCGCCCTCCAGCTGGGCCACCAAGCAGCAACGGTTGGGGACTGCTGCACTAGCTTCATTTTTGAAATCCACTGAAATGGAAATCTAATACTTAATGATTAGAGGTTTTACTCGGTCATTACTTTGTCACTGAAGAACTAAGCAATAACTTTGGAATGAACAGAATATCCCACTACAGCCATGTGCACCTTTCAGGAGCCTATGGACTCACACTGAAGTTGAAACTCGAAGTTGTCAATGGACAACTAAAGAAATCCGAGACCCGTGTCAATGCTAGAACAGTTCACAAACCTTGTTAAATAGGCCCTTTCCCCAATTTTTCGCAGTCAGAACAAAATGGAAGCCACCACTATCATCTTAAGAGAAACATTTATTAGAGGGTTGCACAATCTGTGTGAAATATAAAGTCCCTTATAAAATACTCAGTTTGCAGCTCTCTAGAAATCCCTTTACCAACTCAGACCACAATCCCAAACAAGGATAAATTCTCTGCAGTAATAGTGGTAACTTGCTCGTAAGCTCTGCTCTAGAAGTTTCACAAGATAGGAATTTTATAGTTATGGAAACACTGAAAACTGGACCTAATAAAAATGTTAATCGCATACCTTTGTATTTAAGATGTTAAGTAGGTCCAGTAACCCAAAATACCAATGTAAAAGCTTTTAAGAATAAATGTGCTTGACTATACAACTAAATATCACAACAAACAGGAGGGAGGAATTAAAAGTAATAAGGTCAGCTCAAGATAGGCTCCAAATATACATACAAATTTAATACAGTAATTGCACAAAATGAAAAAAGCAATGTTAGCTGCTTATGATTACCAAGGTTAAAGTTACATGCTTCACAAATGAAGTTTAAATAAAACCCTTAAAATTTTGGTGTGTCTTTTACTTTTTGTTTCCCTAATGGAAAACCAAGTGCAGAACAATTTTATGAACCTAGAAACCAATGTGCAAACTAGATTAATGTATTAGTTTTTGTGAAAGAGTCAAGTAATGAATTGATTACATGTTTATGGAGGAACTGGTATTTGGATTTCAATTTTCTTCAGTCTAAAACAGACATACAGATGTTTTAAGAGGATAATCCATTTTAAAATGTTACTATTCAAAATTGAAGGAGCTGAAAAAATTAGCAGCACCACATATTTCAAAAAAAAAAAAAAAGCCTATTGTGGATTTAAAAGGGTTTTTCTTTTCATCTAAGCAATTCACAGAAAGGAAACATAAGGCTTTTGATTATCACTGCACATTTAATTTTGAAACTGAAGATGTAAAGCTTGGATCTTGAATGAAGATGCGTGATTGTCATTTTACGCCCTGTACTTTTCATTGCTGACAGAACTTGGTTTCAACAATAAACACGTTTTCAAAGTGTCGGATTATGTGGCACTTTTCAGCGGAACGTTTTTGAAGGCCTAGAAAGACAGGGGGAAAAAAACCCAATGCCAATTTATTCAGGGAACAGGAGCAGGTCAGATAGAACAGATTTCTCTTTCCATAGACTACAAGATGTTGTTTTAAATTCAGTCATCCAGCATGAATGGCTTCCCAAAACATGCAGACTGTGGAATTCTGGAAACTGAAGTCTATACATTTTAAAAGTTAAGCTTGAAAAACTGACTGAAATTGCTTAGGGATGCATACTGGAGCTATAGGTCAATGAAGGAAAAAATACCCAGGAAAACTATGTTCAGTTATTGTTAAAAGTGTCATCACCATAAACATCATTCTTTGGACATTGGTGGGGCTAAGATTGCAACATGGAATGCAAAGTGGCATCTTTAAGCTATCATTAGCTTTTTATTGTTTCCATCTTAATGGAATGTTAGAAGCCAGTGAAGGGGCTCAAGATGCCGCCTGTAGTTTAATTCCCCAGAAACAGAACAGAATGGGAGCAAATTGGAGGTAAAGGAAGAAGCCCAGCAAAAGAAAAGTGGAGTTTAAAAAGAGGTCTGTTCTGATCAGGAATTGCAAAGAAAAACATCCCTCCAATGTAACTCAGAATTTGCTGATCCACAAAATAAACCCCCATTATGTGTTTGAAAGCAAATCCTATGCCGCCTGCCCTTTGTTTCCCAATGCACATACACTCATGTAATGTACAGAAAACACATTAATTTAACACAGAGAAGGGAAAAAAAAATAAGTAATCCCTTCACTGCTGGTAAAAGGGGTAGAAAGAATTCTAGAAATCATACTTTGCAAATTTCCCCTACTTTGTTTTTCTACAGCACTGGTGATCACAAGCAAAATCTCGCAAGAAATGGTCATCTATTTAAGAGATCCTTAAATGGCACTTGAGGATAGCATGTATCAAAATGTCCCCTACTGCTGACCCTTGTAGTAAGAGAATGAACATGAACTTGCAAATATGGCCATCGCTTTTCTATATTATTTCGTATGCTGAAAGTATGGTGCTATTATTCAGTACTCACAGTGACTTGACTGTGACCTGCTAATTCAATCTGGCAGGAGTGACTCTGCAGTGAGCCTAAGTCCACTCTCAAACATTAGCTTTCAAGAGGCAAGTGGCAATTTTCAGAAGGGGATGGATTAAAGTACTCAGCAAGGATGCTGAAAGGATTTAGGGAAGCCATCTGGGGCATGAATATGAGTGCCCACATGGGCAAAATGGCTGTGTAAATCACCTCAGCTGTTTGGAATACATATGTCCACATTAAAAGTATTTAAAATAGGAGCAAGCAGGATTACACAGGTAATTAAAAAAACCAACTCTAGGTCAATGTATTTAAAGCAGAACCAAACACTTTGCTCTTAGTTTAAAAGTCTTTATAAGCTGACGGTGCAGAATGGTATAAAATTGGGTGCTCCAGTATTATGTAACATGCCCTTCCCTTCATTTCGTTAGCCAATACTAAGGAAACCAAGTTACATTCCTTCTCACCACACCCTATCCCATACCCAAAAAAGGATCAGCCAGGAAATCACTGCTAATCTATCTGGCACCACTATTTAAATCTTATAGCAGCCTCACGTCCTGAGAACATTTGCTCTCTTCTGTCTGACTGAAGATATAGAAATGGTTCTTTATTCTGTAAGGCTTGACTGCGCCTAGAAAGCAGAATTTGGGGTTAACTAAAGTTGAATTTAAAGTTTAGGGCTCATCAGGAATAATAGCTGGGCCCTAGTGGGTAATTCCTGGTGGAAAATCCCTCCATTTAACAAACTCCCTTGTTTACTGAACTTTTATTATTCCCATGGCAGCTTTCCTCCTTAAGATAGAAAATCATACAAAAGTCGATTCTCAAATGCTCGTCAATTTTCCCTTTTCCTTTGGTTTCTTTTTCATATCCTGAAATGCAGTAACAATTCAAAATAAAATACTCACCAATGAGCTTCTCTCTGCGCTGAAGTCTGAAGGTTTCCTTCCCTACACAGAGCTGATAAATGAAGACACCCAGATCCGACACATTATCAATCTCTTCAGTCACAACCATTTCCTCACGAACAAGATAAGTCTGAGGCAAGTAGGAACCCGTCTGTGTGTGTGTGGGAAAAATACCATTCTTAATACAGACATTTGTGATTATTCAACCAAGAGCAGTTACACATGAAGGGATTGAGGACACTCTAAAGAGCCTTGTTGGCGCAGCAGACTAAAGTGCTGTTAAATAGTACCAGCTGCCTGCAATTACTGCAAGTTCAAATCTTACCAGGCTCAAGGTTGACTCAGCCTTCCATCCTTTTGAGGTAGGTAAAATGAGGACCCGGATTGTGGGGGCAATAAGCTGACTTTGTATACAAAAGAACACTGCTTGGGGGGGCCGAAAGCCCTATTAAGCAGGTATATACAAAAGTATGAAGGCTATTGCTTAACGCATTGTAAGCCGCCCTGAGTCTCCGGAGAAAGGGCATATAAACAAATCAATCAATAAACAATAAACAATAAACAATCAATCAATCAATCAATCAATCAATAAATAAATAAAGCAGGGGTGTCAAACTCATATCCCACACCGGTGTAGTGAAGGGTCCCAATACGTCACACGACGCTTGTTTGACACCCCTGCTCTAAAGGAACCATGCTTTAGAGTGCCCACAACTTCAGATGCTTCAGACTTTTATGATTTAAAAATGCCAACTCATCAGCTTGCACAAGATCTTAAAGGTCACAAGTTGGTGACCTTTCATTACAGCAATTCTGGAAATGACGCAACATGGTTGTTCTAAACTTTCGCCATACAGATGTGCACTGCAGTAAGAATACACATATATTTCCATGCTCCATCTGAGTGATACCTACCGCTAATTTTGCGAAAAGATCTATCAGGTTCCGTGGTGGCATAACAATAGAGGTGTTCAGAGGAATCACATAGCAATTACCAAGCTGGAGATCAAGGTAGGCTGTCAGGAGCTACAAGAATATAAGGAGAAAAAAAAGTCCAGTAAGAGAGGATGGATTTTCAGTCCTGCCAGTTGTTTCAAACCAGCCCTTTGTAAAAGAGAAATATGTGTTTTACTGCCACAAAATTAATAATTGATTTGAAAACAGAAATAAACTTTGAAGTATAATGCTACATCCCCAAATTGTTCTTTTTTAATGCGAGAAAGTTCTCAATAGGAAGCTATCCTCACAAGGAGCAATCTGTAAACACATTTCATTTTTGAAACCCAACACCGGCCAAGAAAATGATAAAACTCCTGAGAGAAATGTTGAAGACTTGCTTTCTGTAGATCACATGAACTTTGACTTAAAATTCATGTTTAAGGGGGAGAGAATTACGTTATATCAGTAGCACTTTTATGTAAAACAGCCAGCTGAGAACTGCAGATCCAACATATATCAAGGTGCCAGGAGGGACAAGCTGCATTAAGGGTGTGGGATGGTGTATTTAAGTACGGGATTATCACAAGATCCAATTGTTGAATGAGAGCCTACATAGTATGAAAATCCAAGACAATTGACTGATCAAGAATGAATCAGGTTAAAAATAGAGGGTAAAATGGAGGCCAATACTGGATCTTTTCCACTTGCAATATTCTCAGATAATGAAAAGCACTGAAACTAACCTGCCTTTCTAATATGCTAGGGACTAAATTACAAGAAACAAGGAAGTAAAGAAGAGAACCATATCTTTTCTAGGGTTTCCAAACTTGTAATTTTGCTTTGCAGTTATCTTAACACTGACTGGAAATGACTATAAATATTTCACAGGATTACTGCTTAGACATAATAAGGCAGCAGTCCCATATAAGGCCTGCTGGTTAATTGGCTGTGCTAAGCATGTCTAAGCCTGTGCACAGTGTATTTTTGTGAACGGCAACTGTGCTTTCAGAAATAAGCGCTTGTTATTCCCAGCCAACTGCATGTAGAACTGGGGTTTCAGCCCTTTAAGGTAGACCAAATGAGGAAACAAGATTCCACAAGACTAAAACTACGTTTTAATAAGACAGGCCATAAAATAAGTTTTGAGAATCTCTGCAGCTTGCCTCTTCTCCCTCTTATACTCCGGGGAGGGGAATCTCTTTGTAAGACTCTCCCCTTCTGGCCTTACTGCATGCTTCTTCTGCACCTGGTCTTTTCCTAGCAGCCTCTAGGTTCTTTCCCCAAGGCATTTCCCTGCCTTTGTATCAATGGGCAATGCTATAGGCAAAGGCAGCTATCCCAACTTGGCATGTTCCCAACCTACACCCACCAGTTCCAGCAATGATTAGAAATGATGGGAGTTACAGGCCAAACTCATTGGGGGACATCTGTTTAATGAAAACCTCCCTTCTGCTTTGAAGAAGGAATCGTTTCTCCTCCATTTGGCAATACAAATTTTTCTTCGAATTTGTTTGTGCAATTAGGGCTCTTACTTTGAAATTTCTCCCAGAAAGCACTAATAAATATTGTTTTACATTTAGCACACACATTGCTGGCACTTAAAAATGGGGGGGGGGGAGAGACTACCAGACTTTAATCCTGAAAAAAAAGGGGGGGAGCATAAAAAGCCAATCACATATTAAGAAGACTTCATCAAAACTTTTACCAAAAGAAAGAATAAAAAGAACCCACAAGGAGGACTCACTCTGTCAAAATCATGCACTATCGCTGCTGGGTCACTGTCAGAGAATTTTGGAACAGGTACATCAATGATGGCAATGTTATCTGTTTCTCTGATATCAGCTTCTTCAGCGATGGGCAGGAAATATGGCTCCGCTGCCTGGTTCTGATTGTCTTCTCCCACGTAACACATTTGACCACGGAACATTTTGTTCTTTAAAAAAGGAGAAATCGCCAGCTATAATACTCATTTAAATTAATTTAATTCAACTGTCCTGGAATTGCTGAAGCAGTTTCCCCTGAATGAGCAAAGAAAGTGCTACTAATTCCATTTTTCCCACAACCTCTGCACATATCAACATTACTGGATTCTGGAAGACCACAGGAGGGATCTGCCATGATGGGCACTGACCGCTATCTGGAAAAGGACAGGAATATGTTAACAAGTAAGTTTTTTTGGCTCACCAAACACAAAGGAGGAACATAAAGGAAACTTCCTTCTCAAGCCATTTGCTTATGCAGAGAACATAAAATAGGGGAAATGACTGGTCACACAAAACACTGTAATTTGCTTTATACGGAGCTATCCTTAAAGATGATCCAGAAATTTCAACAGGTGTGGCATAGAGCTGACCACTGGATAACACTGCAGCATGGAACATTTGTTATAGCATGTTCTTTGCTGCCACTTAAGGTACGAGTTATCACCTATAAAGCCTTGTGAGACTGAGAACTGGCTACCTTTGGACCCACCTATTTGGGGAGAATCTGCCTTCCAATATACACTATATGAACATTAAGGATCTCTTATCAAGGAACGACCACCCAAAAGGAGGCATTTTTATTGGTATCCCGCTCCTAAGAAGTAGTTTATTCCCTTTGATCATGATGGCTCCTTCATTTCCTTCCAGGAGATTGTAAAAAGTAGATTATTTTGGAAGATCTTCAAGGACTAGCTTCCCATCCTTACTGTGCATATTGTTGAATATATGATGCCTAGAGTCAGACTAAAGCAATTAAAAATCGGGGAAATAAGCTCAGAAATAAGTGGGATAATAATCAAGTCTCCAATACCTTTGGCATGAAAAATTTGTAGATGCAGGCTCCCCCAACCACTACTCCAGCTAAAATGAAAGCAAGTCCCAAAAGAGTCAGCAGACATCTTCCAGAGGAACCTTCACGGTTGTGTGTTGCAACTTCTGGGTCCTTGAAAACATAGAGAAAAAGTTGTTTTAAATTTTCTATTGTCTTAAGAGATGAAATTACTATTTTCCTTGAATCAATAGGGTGACATTACCCTCCCAAGTGAAAGATAATATGAGACACAACAGGATTTTGGCTCAAGGTTACAGTGTTTGCCCCAAATACAAAGATAAGATTCAACTCGCATTCCACTTGGTGTGAAAGGTCTTCTTCGAAGAGGACAAGATAAAGCAAAACAAAACAAACAAGATAAAACAAAAGAAAAAACTATTTCTCATGCTTCACAAATCCAGCTGCCAAGTCACGTAATGTAAATGCTTTTTTCTGATTTTTCCATCAAGAGACTATAGATTTTTCACCATGGCACTGAGTGAGAATTAGAATGAATTTTTGACAATTAGATTATTATCACAAAAGTTGTTGAATTTCTATTCATCCTCCAGGATTACTCAGGCTTTTAAAAAATGTAAGTTTCATTAGAATACTTCGTTGCAATTTGAGGCAAGAAATAGTTGTTTCTAGTTCAGAACAGATACTCCATTTCCTACAATTACTGTCTGGTTTCTATCTATCTTTAACTATCCATCCTACAGCACAAGTTCATGATGGCTGTGAAGAGGAAGCATTTTTAGAATTCTTTGTAATTATGTGGGGGTTTTTTGCAACTGGTTAAAAGAGGAACTGCAAATAACCAACAAAAAAGAGTTCTATGAAGCAAAAAAAAAGCTACAGTTCTCTAGCACCCAATATATGCTGCTCACGCAGATTTGTGTTTCAATGAACAATGCTAACCATTGCAATTATTTGAGCTTCAACAAATTAAAGGCCTAGATTTCACTTGAATTTACCATATTAAAACAATTGTACATGTATTCCACAACTATCAACAACTCATGAAGAGTCCATATGGCTAAAATACAAAGTATGAAGGTGATTTTATTCAGATAACTGATTATCCTGAAAAAATCGGTTTTTTTTAAAAAAAAATGCTGCTTTAAATGTGATACTGGCTACACAAGTATTGTAATCAAAAGTCAGGCATTAAAAAAATCATGTTGCAACTTGTCTGGAACCATTAAGCTGACCTAGAATGAAACAAAATAAAAGCTATCTGTGTAAGCAAGAAACATAGAATTCTTTATACTTCACTAGAAATTCCCAACCACAACTTCTTTATCAGCAACTGACACAAATGCTAATACAGCATTTCAACGTTCAAGGTAGTTAAGTATCCCTGCCTAAGAAATATTTTATTACTTGGATCATTCAATCTGAAAGTCTCTGATGATTTATGAAATAGAACAAAGGCTCCAAAAAGTATATTTGAAGATCTGTAACAAAATTCCCACAATAAACATTTGAAGATTAACTTCTTTTTAATTTTCACTTTCTGTAAGGCCTTTTTTTTATGAAGTTAGAAAATCCAGTATTATAAACATTATCAGAACAAGATTGGCATAGTGGTTAAGGCCTCAGGCCAGAACAAGGTCGGGCAGGGAACTGGGAGAGAAAGCAGCTGGACAAATGGTTGTTGGCACTGGCTGGGGCGCTGTGCTTTCCGGCCCCCAGCAAGCAATCCCAAAACCACATGGTCCTGGGTGCTTGCTGTCCCTCAAGGCAGGCTGCAGGGCAGCCAAAGGACAAAGATGGAAGGGGGGGGTGGGGGAGAGATAGGAGGGTGGAATTGGAAGATCCAAGACTCTTGCCTTATTATGGATCAGGACTGGGAGCAACCAAGCCCAGAATGGTTCGGATTGGGGTACATACCCACTTAACTCGTAATGCTCTGATACCTATCCTAATAGGCAGTGCAGGGATTACTATTGTCAATCCCTGTGATATCCTGATTTAAGATTGCATTGTTTTGCGATGGAAATTCCAGTCCAAATTATGGTCAGATGTTGAGGACTATTTTATACCGGTACTTCCATATCCTATGTCTCAAATGTTAAAGAAATGTCTTCTAATATTTATTTAGTAGCTTTATCTTATTCTTTATTCAGAAACTCATCAATAGACAGTGTTTTCTCACCACCATAGCTGTGAAGTAGGTTCAACTAAGAGAAAACAACTTTGGCCACTGGTGAGAAAAACGGAAGTTTATTGAACACCATGATACTTTAACTGCAGCTCTGTTTACTTGGAACCCAACCCTGTCCTATTGCTGCCACTGGTGATTTGTATGAAAACTCACAACTGCTAAATTGCTAAGATAAACCAGAACAATGCTTTTGTGCTTGCAGAAGCTTCAGATTGAATTGCAACATACTGGAAAAGCAGGTCTCCTGATTGTTATTGGAGGAGATTTGGGGGTGGGGAGGGAGAGAAGAGATACTACGTGCACATTTTGGCTCAGCAGGTTGTCATTTGATTTAATACAAAAGTAGATTAGGCGCACAGGAAACATCTGTGACAACAAATAAAGCAACTTTCCTATCTGATGTTTGACAGGGCTCCCTAAACCCAAGTTGCCTCTTGTCTGGCCACCAGACAGGAAACTAAGGCTGTCTAATCAAACTACTACTGGGTTAAGTAACATTTGATCTTTATCGTGTTCTGCTAAGGGAAATCCTGGGTGTGACACAGAGCTGGCCTTCGTATACAACATGCTTAGGTACACAGCTTAAGACTGATGTGGCCAACATAAAGTCCAAAGGCATTACTGTGCTTGAAGATACCTCTCTAGGCACTGCCAACATGTCTGGCCCATCCCACTTTACATGCAGTAATTTATGACTTTAAGATGGGAAATCTGCCTACTGCAAAACAGAGATCCAACTTCCAGTTTCATCTTCGTATCCAAGACATACCGTACATTTAGGAAACAAAAAAAAATTTAAAAAAAAGAGAGGATTCAACCATTGTTTTGTTTGGAAAGCACACATCTGTCCAGAAAAAGAATAAAAGAAAACAACTTGAAAAAAAGTGTTCAAATAGTTGCAGCATTTTGACAATACTGCTTTGAAATTGAGATTTAACAGGGATTCTGTAAATAGGCAAGTTGATCAAGGATTTAAAAAAAAAATCCCAAGAGGCCCACCAGTTGAAAAAAGTTGAATGTCCCCATTTTAAAATATGGATCTATATATAATACTGAAACACCATTGTGTATTTAAAGTTATATAACAGGGGTGTCAAATGCAAGGCTCATGGGCCAGATTTGGCCTACAGGGTACTTAGATCTGGCCCGCAAGGCCACCCTGGAAGTAGCAAAGGACCGGCATGTGGTGCATCTGCCAGCAAAAACAGAGCTTGCAAAGGCCGCGCATGACCAAGCTCTTTTTTCTCTGGCGGAGGGATGCAGGAGGCTGTCCCAGCTGAAAATGGAGCTTGGGAACCTGTTTTCGCTGGCAGAGCACTTGGGCTGCCACAGGCGCCCCCCCCAAAACAAGTGATGTCATGCTGGCCACGCCTATCCTGGCCCCCTGAGGTTAAACACAACCCTGATGCGGCCCTCAATGAAATAGAGTTTGACACCCCTGATCTATAAGGTTAGAACTAATCCCATATAAGTCTGATATTAAACCATGATTTTCTTTTTTCATTAAAACTGTTACAAGGCAATCATCAATAGTGGAATTCTTTTTCAAAAATCATGCTACATCTAATGGGGCTTATGAAGACTGAGACTAAAAAAAACCCTTCTCTTTATTGTGAATGTTATGCATATTATGGTTGGATTTAAAACATCCTGTAATCCACTATGAAATTGGCCCAGTTTCTTCGGTGCAGGGATTTTACTTTGCATAAGCTGAAGTATTACAATGAAAATAAAACCAGTTCACTAATATCTACACACACACCCACACACACACACACACACAGAGAGTGAATACATATAACTAGTCCCTGTGCAGTTCTTTAGCCCACTAGCCTATATTTTGGTACCCAGTTGTGACTGCTAAATTGCTGTCCTAGACCTTTTCCTCTTTAAGCAGTTAAAAATTGATGTTACACAACCTTTACAATTTCCTGAGCTTAAACAGAACTTTACAAGATAGTGGAATGAGGTTAGTGTGCACCAGCACTCTGAAAAATGGACCAATGGTAAAACTATTTCATATTTGTACTTCTTATATGGGTTTAGGCATGTATTTGGACAAGATGAAGGAATTTTAAGCACCCATCACAGAGCAATTTCTGTGCACTTGGCAGTAGAAACATTTTACATGGCATTTTAAAGAGAACAGCATGTAATATCAGTCAAGTATACAATCTCAGCCATTAGGGACAAACCATCAATGCTTGTCACAAATCAGGCGCTTTTAACTGCCTGAAATTATCCTGTATATACAAGCAGCATGAAAATAATGTTTTGAGTAACTTCCAAACATAATCAGTCACAAACATGTACACTGTCAACAAACCAGCTGTTACTTTTTATAAACTGGAATGACTCAAGAGTTGTTTTGAAGCCAGACACAGGAAATCAGATAATTTTGCAGATTTTATATATATATACACTAGCATGCCTACTGAAAATAAGCACATCTTAGACTCCTTTAACTGTTCAAACCAAATGCATGATTAGACAGTTCTGAACTTTGCATGTGCATGCAGAAAGAATGCCTAATCTGCATGTTTGCCTAATCTTCTCTCCCATCAGAAAGCAGAACAGAATTAGGCTTCCTTTGTGCTGCTAGTTATGTGCCTTATAAAATCTTTCAAACTTCCTTCCAATTTTGGTCAAAAATCCCCACCGGCATGCATCCCAAAATCCTTCAACATGTGGGATCATTTCTGAAGGAGCACTACCAAGGTTTCAAAGCGAATTGCAAGTTTTGATATAGGCCTTCAAATTTATTTAAACATGCTAAGGCCAAGATAGAAACCACTAATTTCCATAGTTCCCACCTGGAGAATTAATATGTTCAATGAGATTATATCTTAACCCAGCCTTGCCATCGCTAACTTTTTAATAGGTTTTTTAAAAATGATTTTTAATAGGTGAAATAGTTCCTAAAATACCTTTTGAAACAAATGTAAAGATCACATGTTATTCTCATATAGGGTCAACTAAAGTATTTGATTGTAAAAAATTTTTTTATCTCTTTCATGCAAATAATTAGCATTTTGCAAAACAATAGGAACAAGGATAATCTGGAAACATTTGAAGTGGTTAAAGCTGTTACAATGGAGAGATCATTAATGAAATTGCTAGGATCTTAAAAAGCTGTTAAGGAAATGCTACAAACCAGGAAGAAAGATGGAAATCCACAGTATCCTCATTCTATTTTCAGACCAGGAACTTACTTCTATATAAGCATGAAAAGGATTAAAGTGTTTTTTAAAAAACTTTTTGTAAGAAAAAAAATTAATACCCGACTCCCCATAACATGTTTCATTATTTTAGATTTTTATCTTTATTTTCACTTCAAGGCAACATGTTACCCCCCTCTCCCATTTCCTACCTTTCCATGCCTTACTTTTTAAAAAGGAACTTTAATTTAGAAAGGAATGGGAAGCTGTTATGATGTAAAATAATGCACCACTTTCAAGCCTAATTTATATCTCCCAAAATGCCTCTAGGCCCCACCTCTAGACAAGGCAGAACTGCTACCACTCAGCATAAAAAAACAACAACCCAGAACTAATTAACAAAAACTCCACCTGCAATTCCGGTCTCTTCACCCATTTTATTTATTAAATTTATATGCCACCCATTTAGCTAAAGGCCCTTCTCTGCCTTCTTCCTGGAAGAATCAACCACCCATCATCCACCAGGGCAGGTTCACTGGAGAATTAAGAGAGAGGGAGGGAGGGAGAGAGGAAGGGAGGGAGGCAGGGAGATCCTCAAATTAGGCAGAAGGAAGTATATCCTACCAATGAAAATGTATTTATGTCCTTCTACCCTGTTTCCCCCAAAATAAGACATCCCCTGATAAGAAGCCCAATCGAGCTTTTGAGCGTATGGCAATAAGGCTAAGCGCTTATTTCAGGGTTCAAAAAAAAAGTAAGACGGGGTCTTATTTTCAGGGAAACATGGTATTTATAAGGCTCTTCTCTGTGACTCTATTCACACCAATAGGGGATTAGTCATACTAACACTGAAGTCTGCTTTGTGTGTGTGTGTGTGTGTGTGTGTGTGTGTGTGTGTGTGTGTGTGTGTGTGTGTGTGTGTGTATTATAAATATCTAACCAAAGTACCACCTTCCCCTTTCCCCCACTAAATCCTGCAGGCAGAACACAAATCCACCAATAATAGGCACAGACGACTATGAAGTGGGGGGAAAAGATGCCCAAGCAAAGAAAGGTGCCATGGTGGCTTCGTTAAATACCACTTTAAAAAAAGACATGAATGAGCCTCCACGGATCCCCAACGGGGGGAATCATTTTGCAGGCCATGCAAACAACGGCAGGCCTTTTATTCTCGCTCACTTTCGAACGGGAAGCCCCCTTTATACGCGCAGGCCCGGCTCTCGGATTCCTTGTTGGTGTCGGCCTTTCGGTTCCACACGTTACGTGACGTCCCAGAACTGCACGCGTGACGGTGCAAGGCGCGCACGCACGTCTTGCACGCCCGCATATATACACACGACCCGCTTTGCCTCCCCAGCCAGCAAAAAGGGGGAGGAAGAACCATTGCCCTATTGGCCGGCGGACTGGGGGGTGGTGGAAGGAAAGGGCTGAGGAGCCTTATTATTTTATTGCCGTTTATCCAGTTTATTTCACTCACTTGTATGCAACGTCTGCACCGGCCAAGCGGGAATTTTAACGAATAAAAATGCAATTTATTTTCCCCACCCCCCACTTTCCGTGTGGTGTTTCGGTCAACGAACCAGTCACGAGACCCTCGTCGGGGAGGGAGTCCCTCATTTCCCCCACCGTCTCACACGGAGGACTACAAAGCCCATCCCTCACACACACCCTCTCTCTCCCTGAGGCGTCTGAGGGAAACACCGAGGGGTCCCGCCGCCATTTTGCCCCGCGGGGAGGGGGGGGAGACAAGGCGCCGGGGGGGGCTGCCGGTAGCCCCCGACACAAAATGGCGTCGCCTCAGCAGCAGCGGCGGCGTCTCCTTCTCCTCACCTGCTCGGCCACCAGCGCCTCGGCCGCCTCCTTCTTGGGATCGTCCTTGTGGGCGAAGGGCGACTGGAACGCGATCTTCACCATGGCGGCGGCGTGAGGGGCGTGAGAGGCGGCGGCTGTGAGGGCTGTCGATGAGGGGAAAGCCTCCTTCGCACCGAGGCCGCTTCTGCCTCTGCCGAGTCCAGCCGCTGCAGTCGATGCCTCTCCGAGAACTGCGCAGCGGCCCCTCCCTCGCTGGGTGGGCGGAGCCTGCGGCCGGAAGCAAGGAGAGAGAGAGAGAGACAGAGAGAGAGAGGGAGGGAGAGAAAGGCCAATAAAAGGTGAGCTTTTATGCGCACGCGCGGCGAGGACCCGTTCCCTGGGAACAGGGAAGAGAAAGGCGGGCCTTTCGCCTCGTCTTGGCTCCCGTCCGGGTTTGGAGGCTTGAAGTGCGCACGCGCGTTCAGTCTCCCTCTTCCTCCCTCCCTTCCCCCCCCCCCCAGCGCGCGAGCCAGGAAGGGAAGGAGGAGGGAAAAACCAAACCAAAACAAAGGAAACCGACCACCGGACGCGTGCGCACTTCGAGCCCAAAACAAGGCGAGAGGAGCGCCCCCTTCAGGCGGAAGAGGTTTTTTTTGTTTTAATTTTCAACTGGTTCGTCAGACCTAGGAAATGGGGTCGGGGGCTTTGGGTAAGCTCGCGGTGGTTTTGGTGGCTGGAAAGCAAATAATGATCCGCCATTCAAACTGCAGATTCAGAAGAAGAGGAGGAAAAGAGGTATATCTCCCTCTATAGGTTTGTATGGATTCTCCAGCTTGAGCAGGGGGCTCGACTAGAAGACCTCCAAGGTCCCTTCCAGCTCTATTCCTATTCCTATTTCAATTCCATTCTATTCTAGCCCAGAGTCTACAATACCTTAGAGCAGTGTTTCTCAACTTTGGTAGCTTGAAGATGGGTGGACTTCAACTCCCAGAATCCCCCAGCCAGATGGATATTTCTTCCAACACTACAGTAAATTCTGATGTATTCAATAAACCCAAGATTAAATACATCGGTGAAGCTGTTCAGTTACGGATGTCAAGGCGAAAACAAGTCCTCATCTTCTAACTTCCCAATACTTAGTTTGTTAAAGGAGTTACACTGTTAGGATAGGTTGTTCCACGCGAGGATAAAGTTGAGAGAATCCGTATCCAGCATGAAGAAATGGCTGTTGTGAAATGGATTTGGCAGAAAGCAAATGTGGCTGGCTGTGTTTCATTACTATAACTGTTTTGTACCCTTAGCATTTGTTAAAATTTGTGATGAAATACTGGAAGGTTGGTGGTAGGGTTAGGCAACAATAGCACGTTACAACACATTGTGTGAAGAATCAAGATCCAACAGCAATTCTATTCCATCTACAACTACTGAAAAGCCGTCTTTCTCCCTAAACTTTTCTCTCCCCTCCAAACCCCCCCTGCAAAAATCTAACATTGCATCCCCAAGTAATCTGATTTACTTTACTTGTTCTTTATTCATTCCCTGGATGAGTTCCCAGGCTGTATTAAGATATGTTTTTCTTCAACAGGTCTTCAGAGTGAACCAAAATTGGATAGAGAGATGTAAACCATAATGGAAGACAGGGTTTACAAAAAAAATAAATAAATAAAATAAATCGCTGAGTTTGTACCATATAGCATGCAAAAGTAATCAACCTTTGTATGTGAACAAAAGCAGTTATCTTCTGTCTGATTTTGGCTTAGCATACCAGGTGACTCAGTGATTGTGGTTTATCCCTATCATGTGAACTCTGCCAAATGTAGCTTATTCGAAAACATGGAACATATCTTCAAATAAAGATATTGTTATAAAGTTGGAATTTTTTCCCCAAACCCTGTTATGAGTGGCATCATTGGACGAAGACTGACATTAAAGGAATTCCTTCCTTCCTTCCTTCCTTCCTTCCTTCCTTCCTTCCTTCCTTCCTTCCTTCCTTCCTTCCTTCCCTTTCCTGATTTGCAAAGTAGGAAAGGGACTATTTCAGCTTTAATTTCCACCCTTAAGCATCTTCCATCCTGAACAAACTAAAATTACATGGCTTGTTAGCCAAGTGGCCAAAATTTAGCCATGTGATTTTAGGTTATATTTGAGGTTGGAGAGAAAAGAGTTCATGGCATCCGGCCCTTTCAATTCCTGGCAAATGGATGGGGAAGGAATGGAGGTAGTGGCAGATTTTATTTTCCTGGGCTCCAAGATCACCGCAGATGGGGACTGCAGCCAAGAAATTAAAAGACGTTTGCTCCTGGGGAGGAAAGCTATGGCAAATCTAGACAGCATACTAAAAAGCAGAGATATCACCCTGCCAAAAAAAAGTGTGTCTAGTCAAGGCTATGGTTTTCCCAGTTGCAATGACTGGCTGTGAAAGTTGGACCATAAGGAAGGCTGAGCGCCAAAGAATTGAGGCATTTGAACTCTGGTGCTGGAGAAGACTCCTGCGAGTCCCTTGGACTGCAAGGCGATCAAACCGGTCAGTCCTAGAGGAGATCAACCCTGACTGCTCTTTAGAAGGCCAGATCCTGAAAATGAAACTCAAATACTTTGGCCACCTAATGAGAAAGAAGAATTAACTGGAGAAGAGACTAATGCTGGGAAAGATTGAGGGCAAAAGAAGAAGGGGACGGCAGAGAACGAGGTGGCTGGACGGAGTCACTGAAGCAGTCGGCGTGAGCTTAAATGGACTCCAGAGGATGGTAGAGGACAGGAACGCCTGGAGGAACATTGCCCATGGGGTTGCGATGGGTCGGACATGACTTCGCAAAGAGTTATGTACTAAACATGGGAAAAATTAACTGCAGAGGATTCCATTTCTGTCTTGAAGGACAGGGGGAAAGAATCATTTTGCAAAAAATCAGTCATTTTGGACATGCAAACTTAGGGTGCTGTGAGGTGTTGTGTTTAGATCAAGGCTTAGAGCCATGTCTCTTAGATCACCATTTAAACAAAGTTTTGATGAGTGCATGCACTCTTAATTAATTTAGCAATTATGATGGGCGGATTATTCTCAGCTGCTATGTACTTTCAGTTTTTAACACTTAAGTTTGAAGTATTTTTGCAATTGTGTTTATTTTTAAAATGTTTACTGCCTAGAGTCACACGGTGAGGTGGGTGGCCATACAAATTGAATGAATAAATAAAAGCTGTCCAGAGATAGAAAGAGCTGGAGGCTAAGAACCTTTCAGCATGCTCTTCTATTTGCTGTACTCTAACCACCGTTTTTGACTTTGAAATAAAATTTATCTATTTTTGACTTTCTTGTATTTGCAACCCAGGAAGTGGAAAATTACTTTAGAACTGTTGAGAAACAAAACAATGCATCAGTTGCAAATGGCTTATCACTAAGGAAACCACAGATCAAGTGTGTGGTCAGGGAGGAAAGGCATATTATATTTAGCATTGTGTGACTTGTGAAGATAGCGTAACAGATTGAGGCATATCATATTGTTATCCCTAAAGATCTCCCATACCTTCAGAGCCTACTTTTCAGTCTGAAGTAAGAAAGTAATAAAAAGAGAAGAAATTTGTGAAGTTCAACTCCCAACAATCTCTCATAGGGCATCTGAAGAGCAATGGGGTTCAGATATTATGCTAAGCCTCAATGGAAGTCTTGGTTCAACCATGGTAGCCCTTATAAACCACAGATAGGCTTAGCACAGTGGTTTGTTCAACAAATTGTGGTTAACAAGTTATAGATCAGGGAAGTATGAAACATCCCACTGAAGGGGTTGAATCTCAGTTTAAGCTGTGTTCATATCACATACTGGGGGTCCTCCATTTACAACCAGCATTGGGGACCAGAGTTTCCGTTACTAAGCAGGGTAGTTGTTAAGTCAGTCATAGATGAATAGAACACAGCGCAACATGATATGGAATAGAATAGAATGAGGAGAGGAGAGGGAATAGAATTAGGAGTAGAGTAGAGTAGAAATAATAGGAATAGGAATAGAATAGAATAGAATAGAATAGAATAGAATAGAATAGAATAGAATAGAATAGAATAGAATAACAGAGTTGGAAGGGACCTTGGAGGTCTTCTAGTCTAACCCTGTGCTCAGGCAGAAAACCCTACACCAGACAAATGGTTATCCAACATCTTAAAAACTTCCAGTGTTGGAGCATTTACAACTTCTGGAGGCAAGTTGTTCCACTGATTAATTGTTCTAACTGTCAGGAAGTTTCTCCTTAGTTCTAGGTTGCTTCTCTCCTTGATTAGTTTCCACCCGTTGCTTCTTGTCCTGCCCTCAGGTGCTTTGGAGAATAGCTGGACTCCCTCTTCTTCCCCTGAGATATTGGAACACTGCTATCATGTCATCTCTAGTCCTTCTTTTCCTTAGAGTAGACATACCCAATTTTTATTTCATTTCATTTCATTATTTTATTTTATTTTATCTATTTTATTTTATTTTATTATTTTATTTTATTTTATTTTGCCATGGTTGAAACAGATTGTTGCAATTAAGGAAATCATGCAGTTGCTACGGGAATCTGGCTTTCCCCATTGACTTTGCTGTCAAAGCTGGCTGGGAAACTCACAAATGGCAGCCCCATGACTCTGATACCCTGCAACCGTCATAAGTACACGCCAAGCCAAATTTTGATCATGGGACCATGGGGATTTTGTGACGGTTGTAAGCACGAAGACCGGTTGCAAGTCGCTTTTTTCCGGGCCGTTGTATCTTCAAACAGTCACTACACTCATGGTTGCAAGTTTGAGGGCTACCTATACTGAATCATAAACGAACATTTTATCTGCTTATTTTTTGTGACTGTCAGTTGTGTGATTATTGTTCTGTGTGTCAGACAAACTTAGAACATTGAATAAGCCTTGATTAAGATAACTGAGTAGGCATATAAGTGCAACACTGTCCAAATTTTTCTTTAAAGCAGCAGCTTCCAACTTTTGCGGCTTGGTGGCCTGTCTGTGGGGCAAGGGGAACTGGCCGCACGAGCCGCGGGCTGGCACACCCATGCGTTCGCAGCTCGACTTGTGCAAATTGAGCTGTGTGCACATGTGCATGCCTGCCAGCCTGCCATTCACACAATTCGAGCTGCACGCACACATGCATACTAGTCACAACTTGTGCACCCCATTTCTGAATAGGCCACGACCTAGTAGTGGGCTGTGGCCCAGGGGATGGGGACCCCTGCTTGAAAGGATTTCGACTTAAACATGAAACCCACCAGTGTTATTTCCAATGTGGCTTCAATCAACTCACCTATTTTAAATATTCTAGAACCGTGATGGCGAACCTATGGCACGGGTGCCACAGATGGCACACGGAGCCATATCTGTGGGCACGCGAACATTGCCCTACCTCAGTCCAGCACGCATGTGCGTGCTGGCCAGCTGATTTTCAGGCCCTCCGGGCCCACTGGAAGTCAGGAAACAGGCTGTTTCCGGGCTGCCAGAGGGCCTCCGGGGGAGTGGGGAAGGCTGTTTTCGCCCTCCCCAGGCTCCTAGAAAGGCTCTGGAGCCTGGGGAGGGCAAAAAACTGGGCCCACCGGGCCATCGCATACCAAAAGAGGGGGGAGAGCGGGGGGGTCACACGTGCATGCGTGGAGGGATGGGGCGCATTGAATTATGGGTGTGGGCACACGCGCATGCAATCCCCCCCCACTACCCCCGCTTTTGGCACACGACGGCAAAAAGTTTAGCCATCACTGTTCTAGAATATGTTTCGGTTAAACTATTGTACCCCAGAATCTATACATATATAAAAGCGAAATACCACTCACACATCATCAAGAAATCTCCAGAACCGTAAAACCTACAAACTTGAAATTTGACACGTATGTTCCTCTTGGCTTCTAGGTGCTTGCTAAGAAAGGATTTTTTGCAATAACCATCAGATCATTAGTATTTCTTATATTATTATTAACACGCTCTGATGCTATGGAGTAAGGCATTGTACTCCCCCTCCCCACCTGAAAAGAACTGTTCCAACTGCCACTTGGGCATGGGCGTGGCCAGCACGTGACTCATCCAGCCTGCGGGCTGGGAGTTTAGACATTCTACTCCCCCATCTGAAAGGGAGAGAAGGGGATAAGATAGGAGAGGCCTCTGTGGGGCAAGCCTGAGGGAGAGAAGGGGATAAGATAGGAGAGGCCTCTATGGAGCAAGCCTGAGGGAGAGAAGGGGAGAGGAGAGGCCGATCATAACTACTCATTAATGTTCAAGCTTTAACTGTCAATTTATCAAGCCCGATCACATAGTTTCATAGCAAAGCACGGGTATCCAGCTACTAGTATAGAATAAACATGTCCTCATATACTGAAGTAAACATGACTTGGCTTTTTTCTCCAGTCACAAGGGAACCACCGGAAGTAAGAATTTCAGATTTTACTGAGCTTCTGCAAACTTTGTGTTCTTTGTCCTCAATTATTTTGTGGCATCAAGCTCCCAATCTTACCCTTCGGTCTTCCCTGACTTGTTTTGAGCAAACATGACAATCAAGCAGCTTACAAGCTTGGTTTCCCTCAAATCTACTTTTGGATTTCATTCCTTCTCTGCAAGATATTTTAAACTTCAACTGCCTTTACTCTAAATCTACATATTTCAGAGTAAGCATCTAAGCTCAGTCAGAATTATTATTTTGTCGCAAGGCACAAAGAAAAAAATGAAATCAAGTTCCAGGAGATTATTTGAAGGGGCAAAAGATCAAATTGGTTAAAAGTAAAAGGAAGAAATACAAGGTCTTTCTCTCATCAGAATTAAATAGGTTGTTATCTGTAGTAACCCTTAATGGACTTTTGCTGATCAGGGCTGAAATGATGATATTCTAAGGATTTGTTTATAAATAAGAGATGAAATAAAGGAAAAAGAGATTGTTTTGTTTTAAGGAAATGTTGTGATCAGTTACTAAAATTGTTTATACCATATTTTTCGGAGTATAAGATGCACCTTAGTTTTTGGGGAGGAAAATAAGAAAAATGCTGATTGGCAGGTGGATCAGCCTCCCGGAATACCCCCAATCAGCTGTTCCCAGAGGTGAATTTTAGCAATAGGTTTCTTGGTTGTGAGCTCTGTGCCTTGCTTTTTTTTTGCTTTTTTTCCTGCCTCTGAAAGCCTCCAAAATGGAGCTTCAGAAAAAAAGCCTCTGAAGCTCTGCTTGGGGGCTTTTTTTCTGAAGCTTCATTTCAGATGCTTTTTTCAGCCTCTGAAACCTCTGTTTGAGAAGCTGGGCGGGGCTACATTCGGAGTATAAGATGCACCCAGATTTTCACCCTCTTTTTTTGGGGGGGAAAGGTGCGTCTTATACTCCGAAAAATATGGTACTTGTTTGTGATGAAGGGGTAGTCACTTCTTTATATATTTTCTTTTTCTTTACAATATACTTATTCATTCTTTTCTATTTATTTGCCACCTTCTATTTTTTTTAGTTGGTATTTTTTTATTGTGTGATTTATAATAAAATTACTATTAAAAATATGTTATATACCATTCCTGCGTATGTGATCTATTGGTCCAATGCAGTGGTGGAATTCAATTTTTTTTACTACCGGTTCTGTGGGTGTGGCTTGGTGGGTGGGGCAGATGAAGGATACTGCAAAATCTCCATTCCCACCCCACTTCAGGGGAATGATACTGCAAAATCCCCATTCCCACCCCACTCTGGGGGCAGCCAGAGGTGGTATTTGCCGGTTATCTGAACTACTCAAAATTTCCGTTACCAGTTCTCTAGAAGTTGTCAGAACCTGCTGAATAGCACCCCTGGTCTATTGGACTGATTTAATGGTAAACTGTTCCCAGAGATGACATGGGAAGCAGTATCCAAATCTTTTAAATTCAAAAAATAAAGCTGCAGAATTTGAGGGAACATTTTTATAAAATGTTTTATAGATGGCATTTAGATCCTAAGAAATTGTCGTGCATGTACCCTAATGTTCAACCAAAATGCTGGAGATGTGATTGCTTAGATGCCACATATTATCATGTGTGGTGGACTTGTAAGAAAGTGAAGGCTTTTTGGATAAAAATTTGGTGGGTTATGCAGAATGTTTTGAAGAAAAAAATTCAGTTTTCTCCACAATTGTTTTTATTGGGTATAGTTAAGGGTTTCACATTGGGTGAAACAAAGTTGATATTGTATATGATAACAGCAGTGAGATTACTGATAGGTCAATATTGGAAAAATGAAGCTATGCCTACTATTGAAGAATGGACTTTGAAGATGGCCAGTTTTGCAGAGATGGCGAAGATTTCAGCATATTTAAAAGATCACTCACAAGAGACTTATGTATGGGAGTGGAAAAAGTGGATAGATTATGTGCAGAATAAATATCAAACTAGGAAATATCAGATAGCTTTTAACTGAAAGTATATATAGGGATAGAATAATAGAATTTTGTGAAGATGTGAAAAATATACAGGGGGTGGAGGGATTCAAGTTTTATAAAAAGGGGATTTTGATTTGGATTATATTTTGTGGAAGTCTGGGGGGGAGGGGAGGGTTAGGGAGGTCAGGGAGGGTTGTGGGGGGGAAATTGGGGAGAAAATGTAATTGTAAAACTTTTTCAATAAATAAAAAATAAAGCCAAACTCACCGACTCTTGGTTGGCTGTGTTGTGAAGCAGCCCAAAAGTTGAGTTGGGACCTGCAAAGAACCTAGGTTTCTCATTTTCTCCACGGAAATCAGATGTACATAGAAATCGGATGTCAGAGATGCAAACTTTTGCTGGCTGTAAATAAAAACCAACATTGCAAAATGTGAATAACCTTCCAGGGTCCTCCTTCCAAACTTGGGAAGGGGTTGTATATCTGAAACATTTCACTGTTTAGAGAAAAGAGGCAGGTGGAGATAAGAAATAGGCTATATCTATTTTATGTTAAGGGACGCGGTGGCTCAGTGGCTAAGACATTGAGCTTGTCGATAGAAAGGTCGGCAGTTCAGTGGTTCGAATCCCTAATGCCGCATAATGGGGTGAGCTCCCGTTACTTGTCCCAGCTTCTGCCAACCTGGCAGTTCGAAAGCACGTAAAAAATGCAAGTAGAAAGATAGGTACCATTTTGGTGGGAAGGTAACGGTGTTCCGTGTGCCTTCAGCATTTAGTCCACATGGCCACATGACCATGGAGACATCTTCAGACATCATGGCTCTTTGGCTTTACATGGCTGACACCGCCCCCTAGAGTTGGGAACGGCTAGTACATATGTGCGAGGGAAACCTTTACCTTTATTTTATGCTGGCTACAGATGGATCTACACTTTGATTAGTCTACATTTGCAGTTTCACCTTTTAAGAATTCTCCTTCTCAAAACAGGGTTGCTTCTCTGCTTTTGCACCCCAATATCATAACTGCCTTCCCAAACACCCTTTAATTGATTCCATTTTCTAGATGCGTAATAATACCTTGAAACATAACTAACTAAACAGGTTTGGTTTGCCCAACCAGCGACGCTAGCAAAAATAAAAACAGAAAAACAAAAACACTCTCAGAAACCAAAATAACTAAGGTAAAAAAAAACTAACCCAGTTTAGCATGTTGTGCAAATAGAATGGCTAAACATTTTTTATTGACTCTATTAGGTGTAGTGAGCTGATCTTGCGATGTAAATTCTCACAATTGTTTAAATGCCATATGGGACAAGGTTGCTCTTTCCTTTTCACCAACTTATTAAACCTGGAAGGATTTTGTCCTACCAAGCGGCTGAGATTAAGTAAATAAATTAAACCTTTTTATTTGGTGTGAAACCGGCAAAGGGTAGATTACAGTAGTGGCCAAAATTGTGGAAACCTTTTGGGGAAAGTATTTTCTAAAACTAACTAATAACACCACTTTTTTTTTTGGCATAGTAGTACCATAAAATTATATATCAATGGAAAGATAACTTAATCAAGAATGTAATGCAATCACTTTTATGAAGGATTTGCTATTAGAATAGCAGTTACAGTATAAAGATGAAAAGTGAAACACGTAGAAAAAAAACGAGATATACAAAAATTATCACCCTAGAAAAAAACAAGATATACAAAAATTATCACCATGTCAGTTAATAGTTGGGTAACCTTTAGCATGAATGACAGCCTTACAACATCTTCCCATGAAGTGAACCAAGTCTTTTAGTTCTGCAGCTGTTATAATGTAAAACCAAGATTGAATGATGGCTTCTATTAACTGGGTTTTATTGCTGGGTCGCTTCTGACTAACAAGTTTCTAACAATCCATAGATTTTCAATTGGGTTAAGGTCTGGGCTATTCCCAGGCCATTCCAGCAGTGGAATAGGATTATCTTGAAATCAAAAAAAAAAGAAAAAGTGGTGTTATTAGCCATCAAACCTCAAAAATACATTTTCCCCAAAAGGTTTCCACAATTTTGGCCACTACTGTAGAGTACGAGGCTGTTGATCAATCAGGTATCAGTACAACCTCATCTTAGCTGCTACTCTTTATGGTATATGTCTCCTTACTCATTCTCCTGCCCCAATCCATGCTACTTCCAGAGTGGCCAAAGTAGACCAAGGCTCCTGTTCTTCATCTCCTTTCTTCTCACTAAGAGCAAGTGTGACGCACCATTGATGATATAACTAGGAGATATCTAGGAGTCTTCACATACTGATGGACACCTCTGGACTGAGATACAACATTGGCAGTGCCCAATAATGTCCAATGACAGATTTGACCCAGAGTTTCATTTGAAGCTTTTTTTTCAAGATTTCTCCCGTTGGGAAGATATAGCTATGAACAAGTCATTTTCTCACAGCTGCCTTGAACCTAGTCCTATTTTTGTGCTTGGGAGAAATGACTCCAAAAGACTTGTTTTTCACACGTCTTCAGCTATCTAGTGGTGGAAGAAAACAAGGCGAGAACTTATCTTTTCAACCCACACCACGTACAAGTGGCAATTAAGTTCTTGGAAATGGAGAGGAGAGTGTGATGGCGAACAGTTAAAACTATGTCAGAAGACCAGTATTTTCTGCTAAGCAACATGATCATAGTAGCTACTCACCTGCTTTCTTTTGGTATTCACAAGTGCTGAGTGGGGGATTCTCATTTTCTTCCTGTCAGCCGCAACTCTTGCTGGAGCCACCCTCAAAGGCTCCATACCTGGAGGGAAAAATTGGTTTCCTCAACCAGAGATCATTTGGGAGAAACCACTTATTCCATGGTTGTTCTGAAGAAAAATAGCAGATGTTTCTTCTGCTCCTCATATGCTAAGTGATGTTTTTTTAGCTAAGGAAATACCCCAACATAATCTTCTTTGTCCTTAGGCTGACTGCTTTCACTTGCTCAGGAGCTTCCTTGCTTATGTGGTGTCTAACCTTTTGCCCAGAGTGAAAAATAACCTCTTGACCAGTTTGTTGAGTGCTCAGGCACAAAATTGTCTGGAATGTGGAGTAACAAAGAATAATGACCACTGTCCAACCATGACCAAATCTGGGGACTTTTTTCTTTTTCCTTTATTAGATCCTTCTAAATTTCTTTATACTTGGAAATGTAACCTTTAGCTGATGGTGCAGATTAGCTAGGACCGTGATGACAAACCTGTGGCACACGTGCCACAGGTGACACGTGGAGCCATATCTGTGGGCACATGAGCCGTTGCGCTAGCTCAGCTCCAGCTGATTTTTGGCTGGCCCCACCTACACTGCCCCTTCCCTCCCAGGAGTCTCCATGCGGCTCGTTTTGGATGCCAAGTAAGTATAAGGTTTGCGTGGAGGCTCTGGGAGGGCACTTTTAGCCTCCGGAGGGCGTCTGGGAGGGTGGGGGAGGCCGTTTTTGCCCTCCCCAGGCTCCAGGAAAACCTCTGGAGCCTGGGGAGGGCAAAAACAGGCTGCCGGGCCCACCAGAAGTCGGGAAACAGGCTGTTTCTGGCGTCCAGAGGCTTCAGGGAGGCCTGCTAGGCCCAAAATTGGACATGGGGGTTGTGCACACATGCACAGAGGGACGGGGCGCATGGGGAGGCATTGAATTATCGGTGTGGACACGCATGCATGCACTATCACGCGTGCGCGCACTTTCAGCACCTGAGGGAAAAAGGTTCACCAACATTGAGCTAGGAAGAGATAAATAAATAAAATGAAAATTCTGGAAAATTCTCATAGATGTATTGTATTTACTTAGTGATAAGGTTTCCCTGAATATGGTTGCATGTTCTATCTTTTATTGACCAATACATTGACTGGACAAGTCGTCAGCTTCCTGGCTTCCCATTCCCATCTCGAATAAATTCCTCTCTTCACCTTCTTGATATGTGGGAAGCAGAGATATCTTTCTATGTGTATCAGCTACAAAAAGAGATTCCTGTCCATTGTATATGTGCATGAAGGGATCCTTGGTGATCTCTGAGCTTTGTGGTTTGCTTGCAGACGTTTCATTACCCAAACTAGATAATATCGAAGCTCAGAGAGCACCAAGGATCCCTCGGTTCAACTCTGAGCTACAAATATATCTCCTTTATTGTATGTCCATGTCAGGTGCAAAGAATCAAGGCGATCCGTTAGGTTGCAGCATAGATTTTTTTAAGTCTATATAGAAGAACAGAACAGAAAAGCAGAGTTGAAAGGGACCTTGGAGGTAGTGGTGAAATTCAATTTTTTTTACTACCAGTTCTGTGGGCGTGGCTTGGTGGGTGGGGTGTTGGTGGGCATGGCTTGGTGGGCGTGGCAGGGGAAGGATACTACAAAATCTCCATTCCCACTCTGGGACCAGCCAGAGGTGGTATTTGCCGGTTCTCCAAACTACTCAAAATTTCTGCTACTGATTCTCCAGAACCTGTCAGAACCTGCTGAATAGCACCTCTGGTCTATTGGATTGATTGTTTAAAAAAATGCTTTTAAAAGCCTCTGACGATCCCAGCTGAGCCGCACGATCATCAGAGGCTTTTTTTTTTTAAAGCATTATTTCCACTGAAGAGGTTGTAGAAAAAATGCTTTTAAAAATAAAATCAAAAGCCTCTGATGATCGCACGGCTCAGCTAGGCGGGAGCAGCGGGGCAGGGACTTTTGCTACCGGTTCTCCGAACCACCCGCCTCCATTGCTACCAGATCAGGCGATCTAGTCTGAACTGGGAGCATTTCACCCCTGATTCCATACAAATGGTTATCCAGCATTTTCTTTAAAGTCTCCAGTGATAGAATAGCCACAACCTCTGAAGGCAGAAGTTTAGTTTAGTAGAAGAATCTAGTCAACTAAAGTTCAACACTAAATTGGAGCCACATAAGGTCAAGAGGATTCAGGAGGGCTTGGGCTTGGACCACTTATGGAAACGCAATGACTCTAAACTGCTGATGCGCTTAACTCTGCCTGCTCTTCTCCTACAGTGCATGCACACCCAGCATTTCTTTCCAAGGATGTATTCCTGACCAGCTTGCTTGTTTGTTAATTTATTCATGAAATTTGCATAAGGTAAAGGTAAAGGTTTCCCCGCACATGTGTGCTAGTCGTTCCTGACTCTAGGGGGCGGTGCTCATCTCCGTTTCAAAGCCGAAGAGCCAGCACTGTCCGAAGGCGTCTCCGTGGTCATGTGGCCGGCATGACTAAACACCAAAGACTCACGGAACGCTGTTACCTTCCCACCAAAGGTGGTCCCTATTTTTCTACTTGCATTTTTTACATGCTTTCGAACTGCTAGGTTGGCGGAAGCTGGGACAAGTAATAAGAGCTCACCCCGTTACATAGCACTAGGGATTTTTGCAAAGTGACACAGTGGGAAATTTGCATAGCCACACAAAAAGTGACTCTGGGCAACTACCTAATAAAACAACAAGTGTAAAAACTACAACTATATCAAATATAAAATCCACATTGAAAGATAAATATGATAAAAGTGAATATACAACCTCCCTCTTAGAGATTACAGTCCCTAAATATAGGAGAGGGTTTCCCTTCTTGGCTTGATTTGAGAACCTTCACTCTGCAATCCTACAAGGGTTCAAAAATCTAAAAAAAACTTCAAAGTCTCACAAAGCTTCCAAAAGTCCAAAGCTATTCCAGTTGGGTGAAGGATTTCTCCATGCAATGAGGGAGCGATTGAAACCATTAAACAATTTTTATTATGTGGTTTGCTTTATGCTAGTACACAACCATTTAAGTAGATTTCTTGGTCTTTCTGATTAACTTTACGTATAATGTTTACTTTCAGATATCCATAACTCTTTTTTAAAAATCCCAGGCTAGGTCTGGGAGAGAATGATGGACATAAAGGCATACAGCTGTCCCCCATGGCCAATAGAGGGCTATCTAAATCAAATTTTTATTACAGTCATAGATCATCTTAAAAGAGAGGACTGCAGATACAGATTAACAGAGTTGGAAGCAGGGCTGGGCTGCTGGGGGTTCGCAGGGGTTCGGGAGAACCTCTAGCTAAGATTCTATGCAGTTCGGAGAACCCCCAAATCCCACTCCTGGCTGGCCCCGCCCACCCCGCCCCTCCCAGGCGGGGTGTTTTGGATGCAGGTAAGTGCAGGGCGCGCACAAAGGCTCAGGGAGAGCGAAAAACGGGCATACCGGAAGTTCAGAAAGGCTGGAAACGGGCATGTTTCCAGCCTCCAGAGGGCCTCTGGAGCCTGAGGAGGGCAAAAACACCCGCCCCTGCCATGGTGCAGGAGCCCGAGTAGGCCACGCCCACCATGGCCATGACCACCCAGCAACCGGGAAGAGAACCCCTTGCTAAAATTTTTGAAGCCCACCCCTGGTTGGAAGAGACCTTGTAGGTCATTTAGTCCAAACCCCTACCCAAGCAGACCTTACACCATTTTTATTTATTTATTTATTTATTTATTTATTTATTTATTTATTTATTTATTTATTTATTTATTTATTATTGGATTTATATACCGCCCTACTCCCGAAGGACTCAGGGCGGAGAACAGCCACAGAATAAAACACATAAATACAAAATTTAAAAACAGAATAAAACCGAATTAAACAATTTGGCCGAGACAATTTTAAAACACCCAATAATTTTAAAAACAAATTAAAATTAAAATTAAAATTAAAATTAAAATTAAAATTAAAATTAAAATTAAAATTAAAATTAAAATTAAAATTAAAATTAAAATTATTTATTAGTTTGATTTAAATGCTGCCCTTCTCCGGAGACTCAGGGCGGCTTACAATGCATTAAGCAATAGCCTTCATACTTTTGTATATACCTGCTTAGTAGGGCTTTCGGCTCCCTCTAAGCGATGTTATATTTTATACAAAGTCAGCTTATTGCCCCCACAAACCGGGTCCTCATTTTACCTACCTCAGAAGGATGGAAGGCTGAGTCAACCTTGAGCCTGGTGAGAATTGAACTCGGAGTAATTGCAGGCAGCTGGCAGCTAAGTGCTACTTTAACAGTAGTTTAGTCCACCGCGCCACCAAGGCTCTTTTTCTAGACAGATGGCAGTCCAGTCTCTTCTTGAAAACTTCCAGTGATGAAGCTCCCACAACTTCTGAAGGCAACTTCTTTTCCATTGGTTGATTGCTCTCACTGTCAGAAAATTTCTCCTTATTTCCAGGTTGAATCTCTCCTTGTTCAGTTTCCATCCATTATTCCTTGTCTGGCCTTTGGGTGCTTTGGAAAATAGCTTGACCCCCAGCCCCTCAAATATTGGAACGCTACTACCATCTGTCCCCTGGTCCTTCTCTTCATTAGACTAGCCATGCCCAATTCCTGCAACTTGGGTCTCCCTGTTCCAACTCCAACACCTTAATCACTGCACCAAAGTAGCTCAGAAAAAATTGTGCAATCAGTAATTTTCCCTGTTACATGGATGAAGAAGAAAGAGTATAGAAAGAGTATTAATGTTTTTGAACTACGGTGTTGGAGAAGACTCCTGAAGAACACCATGGATAACCACAAAAACAAAGCCATGGATTATAGAACACCTCAGTCTAGTGTTCTCCCATAAGGCACAAATTACCAGGCTCAAATTATTTTCTTATATACAATATACAAAGAGCCGCTCCCTTGAGAACTCCATTATGGTGGAAGGAAAGAGAAAACAAGGACAGTGAATGTACACAATCCTTGTAGAAATGGTTACACCATCAGAAGACCTGATAAACCAGGCTGAAGTCAGATCATCCTGGAGAAGATCTAGTCACTAAGACACCAGTCTGATAGCACATAATGCTACCAGGCCAGTTTGGTCTAGTGTTGGCCTAGAAACCAGGAGATAGTGAGTTCAAGTCCCACTTTAGGCATGAAATATGGGTGACCTTGGGCCAGTCATTCTCTTTCAGCCCAACCCAGGGGTGAAATCCAGCAGGTTCTGACAGGTTCTGGAGAACCAGTAGTGGAAATTTTGAGTAGTTCGGAGAACCAGCAAACAACATCTCTGATTGGCCCCAGAGTTGGGTGGGAATGGAGATTTTGCAATATCCTTCCCCCAGGAGTGGGGAGGGAATGGGGATTTTGCAGTATCCTTCCCCTGCCAAGCCCAAGCCACACCCACCAAGCCACGCCCACAGAACTGGTAGTAAAAAAATTTGAATTCCACCACTGGCCCAACCCAGGGTGACTGTGGGGAAAACAGGAGGAGGAAGGAGTATTAGATATGTTCGCCACTTTGAGTTATTTATAAAAATAACAAAGTGATAAATACAATAAATGAAAGGGGAAATGTCTATGGAACCTTTAGAACGGAAGAAGCTTCCTGGATGAGAAGCAAAACATTTTCCAAGAAAGAAACCATGAAAGCCCGGTTGCCTTTTGGAAAATAAATATAAATATAGCCAGTCCTACACAAAAATCTGCTTGCTAGCAGAACAGGTCATCCATCTTCCCCCACAGGGCAGAAGGTGACAGACGAGGAGAGTGAAGTGGAATCAACCATTTTGTTGTTTGGGGAACATACTGAAAATAACCTGCTACCTTGTCAAAAATAGAAATACCGCTAAACACCTGCTCTATCCTTCGATCTTTGTTTCCACGCAGCAAAGGACATCAAATGCCAGGGTTATACACTCCCACCTGTTTCTTGCCTCTTGTGTGATGTGCTTAAAAACCTGGCCTGACTCTTAATGAGTACAGTCAATTTCCATCTACTTTCCCAGTTGCAATGTACGGTTATGAAAGTTGGACCACAAGGAAGGCTGAGCGCCAAAGAATTGAGGCCTTTGAACTCTGGTGCTGGAGAAGCCTCCTGCGAGTCCCTTGGACTGCAAGGCGATCCAACCGGTCAGTCCTAGAGGAGATCAACCCTGACTGCTCTTGAGAAGGCCAGATCCTGAAGATGAAACTCAAATACTTTGGCCACCTAATGAGAAGGAAGGACTCACTGGAGAAGAGCCTAATGCTGGGAATGATTGAGGGCAAAAGAAGAAGGGGACGACAGAGAACGAGGTGGCTGGATGGAGTCACTGAAGCAGTCGGCGTGAGCTTAAATGGACTCCAGGGGATGATAGAGGACAGGAAGGCCTGGAGGAACATTGTCCATGGAGTCGCAATGGGTCGGACACAACTTTGCAACTAACAACAAGTTCTATCTGCTGCACTTTGTAATTCATGTAGCTATATTGCCATTCCACAAGGGACTTTCCCTTGTGCTTCTGCTGGCACATTTTTTTATTTCTTGCTTTTGTTTTAAAAGATTTTTGGTCACCACACTATAAAAAAGATATTAAGACTCTAGAAAAAGTGCAGAGAAAAGCAACCAGGATGATTAGGGGACTGGAGGCTAAAACATACGATGAATGGTTGCAGGAACTGGGCATGGCTAGTCTAGTGAAGAGAAGGACCAGGGAAGACATGATAACAGTCTTCCAAATATTTGAAGGGCTGCCACAAAGAGGAAGGGGTCAAGCTATTTTCCAAAGCACCTGAAGGCCAGAAAACGAATAATGGATGGAAACTGATCAAGGAAAGATTCAATCTAGAAATAAGGAGAAATTTTCTGACAGTGAGAACAATCAACCAATGGAACAGAAGTTGCCTTTGGAAGTTGTGGGAGCTTCATCACTGGAGGCTTTCAAAAAAAGACTGGACTGCCATCTGTCTAGAAATGGTGTAGGGTCTCCTGCTTCAATGGGGGGTTGGACTAGATGACCTACAAGGTCCCGTCCAACTCTGTTAATCTGTAATTAGGTCCCTTTCTCCGTTTCTTTGGCAGCGGCCAGCAGAACATATCCACAAGTGAAAAATAAACAGGGAAAAACACCAAGCTCTGGAGGAAATTAGCCCGGGAAAGTTCCATCTGTAGCAAGAAACCAGATCTGTGAGCTGAACAGGTTTCTCATAGTCTCCCCCCCCCAACGATGTTTAGGTATTTGCATGTCTATCACCGCCAACGGAGGTACCTCTTTCTGGAAAGGGAGCTAAGAGCTACCTTTTCAGCATCAGTTGTTTTTACATACAGTGCAAAGCACTGCGATGAAATCATAAATCTGTGGCATTAGAGAGTTGAGATGGATGCTCTACATGAAGCGTATGTCGCGGTTTCTGACATTTGTGATGAAAGGAAGTGTCTGGTTTTGAAAGACACAGGTGGTTTTCCTTCTTTTGGGAGGGGTCATTTTTAAAAGAAGAAAGAAGCAGAATAATAGATAAGATGATGAGATAAGACAAGAGATAAGATAACCTTTATTGGCACTTTTTTCTGTGAACACCTGCACCCATTAGTTTAGTTTAGTTTAGTTTAGTTTAGTTTAGTTTAGTTTAGTTTAGTTTAGTTTAGTTTAGTTTAGTTTATTTATACTTATATGCCGCCCTTCTCCCAAAGGACTCGGGGTGGCTCACCAAGATAAAACAAAAAAACAGTAAAATTTCCGGTAGCGGAAATTTTGAGTAGTTCGGAGAACCCGTAAATACCACCTCTGACTGGTCCCACCCCCCATCTATTCTCTGCCTCCCAAGTCCCAGCTGACCCCTGGAGTGAGGTGGGAATGGAGATTTTACAGTATCCTTCCCCTGCCATGCCCACAAAGCCATGCCATGCCCACAAAGCCACACCCACAGAACCGGTAGTACAAATTTTTGAAACCCACCACTGATGATAGATAGATAGACAGACAGACAGACAGACAGACAGACAGACAGACAGACAGACAGATATAGATATATATGTATACACACAGAGACATCATCTAGTATTTTTTAGACTTTGGGCATGTCCACCACATATGGTAATACGAACCAGATGATTGATTACACTTCCAACATTTAGCAGATCTATCTTTATACATTTTTGCCGATCTTGCCAGTGCAAAATGCCATCTATGAAACATTTTATACAGATTTTCGTTATATGCAGTTGACATAGTCAATTTAATATTTCTATCCCATAGTTTCTGCCATTTATCTAATTTTATTGCATATCCAAAAATTTTTGCCCAGTCTGGTCATGTTTCTTGTCTGGTCTGCATGGTAAGGCTGACAGATACATATACAAAAATGCTTTTCTTTGAACTGGTTCTTTTGATCAAACAGATTTGGTAGAGTTTGAAATTCTGCAAAAAAAAAAAAAAAAAAAAAATCCTGCTGAATCTGTTTCCTGGGACCAATCCTATCCTATCTAGAGAAAGACGTTCTACAATTCCTCATTTAAGAAAGTTTCTCTTTTCTGGGAACTGAGAAACAATCTCTTGGATTCAGGCTATCTAAAGGTGCCATCTTGTGGCAGGCAGGAGGAAGTATAAGTACTGTAGACCGTATCCTTGTTTTTATTTCTTTCTTTATATTTTTATTTACTTAAGTGAGTCTGGGCAGCTTACAAGTTTAAACACAAACACGTTTCCTGCTAGAATGAGGCCGCTGGAATAAGAATTCAAGTCCATTCCAACAAGTCGATCTAAATGTTCTGATAGAAGAACGTCTAGCCAAACTCAGGGAAAGTTATCTGTTGGCTTGAGAAAGTTGTTTATTGGAAGAATTGTGGTGCATATCTTTATTTTTCTTTCTTTTGTAAAACAAAAATTATCCTCTAGGGAAAGGAAAGATATCCTTCAAGTCAAGGTCAGTTGCTGGTATGTACATGAACACACCCAGGGATGCATACTTTCTTTGGGGGTTTGTGGAAGATTTGCACGGAGGTGTAGGTTACGAGTGGTGAGGATATTTCATTCCACATTCCAGCAAAGCTTTAACAGTGCAACGGTCCAGAAGTGGGACTGCTGTGTGGGGTCTCACAAAGCAGGGGAAGAGTGTCTGTCTAGCGAACAGGGCCCATTTAACAGACTAAGAGACTAACAGAATAGCAGTATAACAGTATAACAGAATAGCAGAATAAAGAATAACAATAGCAGAATAAAGAATAATAGAATAAAGAATAAGAACAGAATAATAGAATAAGGACAGAGTAACAACAGAATCAGAACAGAATAAAGAATAACAGAATGAAGAATAACAGAATGAAGAAAAACTACAGAATAACAGAATGAAGAATAACAGAATGAAGAAAAACTACAGAATAACAGAATGAAGAAAAACTACAGAATAACAGAATAAAGAAGAACAGAATAAAGAAGAACAGAAGAACAGAATAACAGAAGAAAGAATAACAACAGAATAACAGAATAAAGAATAACATAATAAAGAATAACAACAGAATAACAGAAGAAAGAATAGCAGAAGAAAGAACAGAAGAAAGAATAGCAGAAGAAAGAATAACAGAATAAAGAATAACAGAATAACAGAATGAAGAAAAACAGAATGAAGAAAAACAACAGAATAACAGAAGAAAGAACAGAAGAACAGAAGAAAGAATAACAAAATAACAGAATAAAGAATAACAGAATAAAGAATAACAACAGAATAAAGAATAACAGAAGAAAGAACAGAAGAACAGAAGAAAGAATAACAAAATAACAGAATAAAGAATAATAGAATAAAGAATAACAGAAGAAAGAATAACAACAGAATAACAGAAGAAAGAATAACAGAAGAAAGAAGAACAGAAGAACAGAATAAAGAAGAACAGAATAAAGAAGAACAAAATAACAGAATAAAGAATAACAGAATAAAGAATAACAGAAGAAAGAATAACAGAATAAAGAAGAAGAACAGAAGAACAGAATAAAGAAGAACAGAATAAAGAAGAACAACAATAGCAGAATAAAGAAGAACAGAAGAACAGAATAAAGAAGAACAGAAGAACAGAAGAAAGAATAGCAGAAGAAAGAATAACAGAATAAAGAATAACAACAGAATAACAGAATAAAGAAGAACAGAAGAACAGAGTTGGAGGGGACCTTGGAGATCTTCTAGAAGGAGCCCCTACACCATTTCAGACAAATTTAACCCAAGGTCAACTGATGAAGTTATTCTACCTTCTCCATCTCCCATTTCTACCCATGTAGAATATTCCATATTTTGTCCTTTTCTCTAAGCAAAGGGGATATTTCCAAGCAGCTACCAACATTTTTTTAAAAAAAAAATTCTAATGGCATAATGGGTACTTTCTGATGTACTCTGCCAATATCTTTTTCCCCCCCTCTCTTTCTGTTTTGTTGAAAGAAGCTATAGAAACCGTTTGGGGGTTGTGGGTCGGTCTGTTTGTCTGTCAACATGATAACTTTCTGAAAACAGAATCGTGGGAGGGGTTGGCAGGTTTCTCTTCTGGGAACATCCTCCTTTGATAGCTCCTGAGAACAGACGGGAGGAGACACAGCAACAGACCCAGGAAACCGTGGCAGCTTTATTTCCTTATCACGGGGGAGAAATATTACTGCTAGGAAACAATTACCGTATTGAAATATCCTTCCCTCTGTTTGCCTTTTCATTTGCTCCTCCTGTAATATTGAGTTACTAATCAATGCAACATGGCACGAGCAGTTAGTAAAAGGCAAGCTCCCTTCCCTGCCCTTCCACGTTGTACTTCACATTGTACACCCTTAAAAGATTCCTGCAGGAAGTGCTTACCTTGAGATTTTTCCATATTTGTTTGTTTGTTTGTTTGTTTGTTTGTTTGTCAAGCATATATAAGATTACAGATAAAAATATAAACATGATTATGAATACATGAAATGTATAAACATGATTATGAATACATGAATACAAATAAAAGGGGACGTTAGGATACGAATAAATGGGGGCAGTAGGACAGGGACGGAAGGCACGCTGGTGCGTTTATGCCTGCCCCTTACAGACCTCTTAGGAATAGGGTGAGGTCAACAGTAGACAGTCTAAGGTTGAAGTTTTGGGGGTTTGGGGAAGAAACCACAGAGTCAGGTAGAGCATTCCAGGCATTGCGAGACTACCTTCTGCCACCGATAGCCTCCCACTGACCAGTACGCTCCCACAGAGAGGGGCTCCTCAGGGTGCCGTCGGTCAAACAATGCCGACTGGCAGCCCCCAGGGGGAGAGCCTTCTCTGTGGGGGCACCTACCCTCTGGAATGACCTGCCCCCGGAGTTACAGTGGATCCCAGATCTATGCACCTTTCGTCGCGCCCTAAAGACATTTTTATTCGAACAAGCCGGGCTGGCCTAACTCTTTTAAATTGTTTTAATTTTTAAACTATTTAATTATGGGTTTTAATACAGGGGTGTTTTTTTAATTGTGGGCCAAATTAATTTAATTGGATTTTAATATTGTTTTAAATTTTGTATTTCTGTGTTTTATCTGTTGGCTGTTCACCGCCCCGAGTCCTTTGGGAGAAGGGCAGTATATAAATATAAACAATAACAATAATAACAATAACAAATTGACCACTCTGTTGCTGAAGTTGTATTTTCTGCAATCGAGTTTGGAGCGGTTTACCTTAAGTTTGTATCTATTGTGTGCTCTTGTATTGAATGTGGTTGAATCATCCTGAATCAGACAAACTGGACATCAGAGAAAATAGCTTTTTGAGAGGTGTGTGTGTTTGTGTGTGTAATTGTGTGTTTTCTATGGCTTTTGTCCAATTTATAAGGTCAGAAAAGCATTATAAAGTCAGAAATTAAAAGCATTACAGTCAAGAGACAAATTCTGGAACCAAAGAAATCAGATGGATGAATCCAAACTTTAGAACAGGTGTATCCAAATGGTGGCCCTGGAAAGGTAGTAATATGTGGCCCTTCAAGATCGTAAACTTTTAAGTTTATTATGTGATTTATATACATTAACTATATTACAAATTTTATATGCCACCTGAGACAGTTCTTCACTCAATGCAGCCTAGGGAAGCCAAAAAGTTGGACACCCGTGCTTTCTCCTTTCTTTCTTTCTTTCTTTCTTTCTTTCTTTCTTTCTTTCTTTCTTTCTTTCTTTCTTTCTTTCTTTCTTTCTTTCTTCCTTCCTTCCTTCCTTCCTTTCTTCCTTCCTTCCTTCCTTCCTTCCTTCCTTTCTTTCTCTCTCCTTTCCTTCTTTCCTCTTTCTTTCTTTCTTTCTTTCTTTCTTTCTTTCTTTCTTTCTTCCTTTCTTTCTCTTTTTCCCTCCTCCCTCCCTCTTTCTTTTTTCTTTCTTTCTCTCTCTCTCCTTCTTTCCTTCCTCTTTCTTTCTTTCTCTCTTTTTCCCTCCACCCTCTCTCCCTCCCTCTCTCTCCTTCCTTCCTTCTTCCTTCCTCCCTCCTTCCCTTTCTTTCTTTCTTTCTTTCTTTCTTTCTTTCTTTCTTTCCTTCCTTCTTTTTTCTTTCATTAGCCTCACAATAAATCAACAAATCGCATCCACACAATGACATTTCCGTCATCTTGAAAGCGCACCGATCCCTGCCTTGTCGGACAGCCTGTAAAAGTGGAAACACGATGCTCAACGATGCTAAACCTTCCGTCATTTTACATTTTCCATGCCTTTTGTCCCTCGGTTGCTTTGTAATCACAGATGGCTGGCAAATAAACACTTGGGCCAGTTTTCCCTCCCCTCCTTCCAAAGGTTGGGCATTTCCTTGTTGAGGCTGGTCTAGCTATCAGCAGCATGTTTAAGTGCTTTTGAAGGCTTGTATACAGGTTCCTTTTACAGTGTATTTGAAGTTTGTAATCCTGCTTAAATGCACATAAATAGGAAGGATTAACAAACTGCCACGCAGAGGCCAAAGGAAGACAGAGCGAGCGGCAATCAATGGCCAGCCTATCTGAGGAAGGGAATAAAACGGAGGAGAAGTGGGGGAAACTGTCAACAAAAATAAAATGTTACCGATCCTCAGTCTTTTCTGTTTATACTGGAGGAAGCTTAAAATAATCTGTGGTTTCTGATGCTTGATTTAGTTTTCCACAAGCTTAATTAGCACCAGATTAAGTTTGCTGCCACTCTCACTTAGGGCCGAGATTGACAAATCCTTGCTGTTTATTTGTTTTCCAGGAAAGAGGACCAGGGAACATAACAAGACGACACATTTAATAAGGCTGAAAGCAACGCTGGGGGAATATTACGGTACGCAGAACCGGTGCCAATGGGACGAGATGGCATGAGAGGCAGGGGGCATTTCTTGGAACCCAACTTCTTTGATCAGAAATAGATCCCGTTGATGGATGGCTTATGATATCCCAGTGAGCTCGAGATTTAAGAGGTTCCAAAGCTGGTTTTATGATCACTGCTGGTGGGTCCAGATCAGTGGTGAAATGTAAAATTTATTACTATCGGTTCTGTGGGTGTGGCTTGGTTGGGGGAGGTAATGTGATTAGGTGGGCGTGGCCAACTTTTTTTTTAACTTTTAAAAGCATTTTTTACATGTAAAACCATGTTAAAAAAATGCTTTCAAAAGGCTCGCTCAGCTGGGCATGGGGGGCGGGGGCAGGGATTTTTGCTACTGGTTCTCCGAACTGCCCGCCACCATCACTACCTACTCGCCCGAGCTGGTCCGAACCGGGAGCATTTCACCCCTGCTCTGAGGATTGCGCGGCTCAGCTGGGATCGTTAGAGGCTTTTAAAAGCATTTTTTTCTGCAACCTCTTTGGCCGAAGAGGTTGTTAAAAAAATGCTTTTAAAAGCCTCTGACGATCCCAGCTGAGTTGCCTGATCGTCAGAGGGTTTTTTTCCTTTTAAAAACATTTTTTCTATAACCTGTTCGGCCGAAGAGGTTGTTTTAAAAAATGCTTTTAAAAGCCTCTGACGATCCCAGCTGAGCCGCGCGAACATCAGGGGCTTTTTTTTTTTACTTTTAAAAGCATTTTTTCGGCCAAAGAGGTTATAGAAAAAATGCTTTAATTTTTTTTTAAAAAAGCCTCTGATGATTGTGCGGCTCAGCTGGGCATGGGTAGGGCAGGGATTTTTGCTACCGGTTCTCCGAACCACCCACTGCCGGATCGGGCAATCCAGTCTGAACCGGGAGCATTTCACTGCTGGTCCAGATTTTCTAGGTTGCTGTAATCTTGTCTCCACTTCTTTTCGATCTACCATCTGTGCTGGTTTATGGAAAGCAAGAGCTGGGGTCATATCATCCATGCTACCACTAGCATCTGCTCTATGCTACTCTCCTTCTCTCCGCTGCCTTTGAACACCATCCAGAGAACCATCAAGGGGTCAAAAATGCTGCCACCTGTCTGTCAACAAGTGTGATCCAGCAGAAATAATTTACGTCGGCTGTTCAATAGCTTTCTTCAAACGGATTGCCTTCAAAGGCTTTGGACCACAACTGTCACTTTTAATGTCCAAAAGGCTTTGTCCTTGTTTACTGTCTTCTTTTAAGGGCTGCTAATCATACCTATCCGAAAGCAGTTTCCCGTTCCCCAAAAGTTTGTAAAAGAATTCAAGAGCTGAAAGTCTGTAGAGATTCTCAGTCCTCCAGGTCCTGGTTGTCCCAAAGATGCTTTTTCCAGGAGGCGACTGGACTACCTTGTTTTTTCTTTGAAGATCTTTCGCTTCTCATTCAAGAAGCTTCTTCAGCTCTGACAGGATAATGGGGAATGGAAGGATTTATATTCCTTGCAGACAGCTGGTTATTTTATACTCATTTATACCCTATACTCTGCAAGGAATATAAAACCTTCCATTCCCTACTATCCTCTCAGAGCTGAAGAAGCAAAATGTCTTCAGAAGAAAAAACAAGGCAGCCCAGTTGCCTCCTGAAAAAAGCACCTTTGCGATAATCATGACCTGGATGACTGAGAACCCCAACAGACTTTTAGCTATACAATTTGGGATGGTGTGGGAGTAGGAATGGATTTCCAGAGGAAAAAATAATTTGCAGACTACGGGAACCAGGAGCACCACTCAGGTGACTCAGGTGACACAGATAAACCTCCAAGTGCTTCAACGACCCTCTAAAAGGATGCAGATGACCAGCTGTCTGCAAGGAATATAAACCCTTCCATTCCCCACCATCCTGTCAGAGCTGAAGAAGCTTCTTGGATGAGAAGTGAAACGTCTTCAAAGAAAATAAACAAGAAAGTCCTGTTGCCTCCTGGAAAAAAGCACCTTTGGAACAACTCAAGAACTGCCAATGATTTATTCTGCTGTAGGAGATGATCAGGCTGAGCCTGAGAGAGGAGTCAAAGATGTCATCATTCATGAGTCCCTTCATGCCCAGAAGAGATCTAAGTCGAGCCCACATTGAATTCCTTTGACTCTTACCTACCACCAAATTAGTTTGGCCATTAGAATAGAATAGAATTATTTATTGGCCAAATGTGATTGGACACACAAGGAATTTGTCTTTGGTGCACATGCTCTCAGTGTACATAAAAGAAAAGATACGTTCATCAAGAATCATAAGGTACAACACTTAATGAGAGTCATAGGTTACAAATAAGCAATCAGGAAACAATATCAATATAAATCGTAAGGATACCAGCAACAGGGTTACAGTCATACAATCATAAGTGGAAAGAGATGGGTGATGGGAACGATGAGAAGATGAGAAGATTAATAGTAGTGCAGACTTAGTAAATAGTTTGACAGTGTTGAGGGAATTATTTGTTTAGCAGAGTGATGGCGTTCAGGAAAAAACTGTCCTTGTGTCTAGTTCTGGTGTGCAGTGCTCTATAGCGTCATTTTGAGGATAGAAGTTGAAACAATTTATGTCCAGGATGCGAGGAGTCTGTAAATATTTTCCCAGCCCTCTTTTTGACTCGTGCAGTATGCAGGTCCTCAATGGAAGGCAGGTTGGTAGCCATTGTTTTTTCTGCCGTTCTAATTATCCTCTGAAGTCTGTGTCTGTCTTGTTGGGTTGCAGAGCCAAACCAGACAGTTATAGAGCTGCAGGTGACAGACTCAATAATTCCTCTGTAGAACTGGATCAGCAGCTCCTTAGTAGTTCAGATTCTTGTAGAGAGCTTGCAATAAATCTTTATATCCATTTGAACTGCCTGGATCTTCTGAGTTCCCTGGTGCCTGACACCTGTGTTAAGAGGGGCAGCTAATAAATTGGATAGCTAAATAAAGAGCCTGGTGGTGCAGCAGACTAATAGCCTGTTATAGCCTGTTATTAACATTCAGCTGCCTGCAATTACTGCATGTTCGAATCTCCGCAGGCTCAAGGTTGACTCAGCCTTCCATCCTTTCTAAGGTAGGTAAATTGAGGACCCAGTTTGTGGGGGCAATAAGCTGACTTTGTATAAATATACAAAAGTATGAAGGCTATTGCTTAGCACATTGTAAGCTGCCCTGAGTCTCTGGAGGAGGGCGGCATATAAATCAAATAATAAAAAAAAAAGGGCAAAATTTTATTACAGTCACAAAGTCAGCCAAACTAGCACAACACGCAAATAGGTATAAAGAGACAGACAATTCTTATAGAGAGAACGTAGTAGTCTTCCTTGCCCTTCTTCTTGAAGCATTCACCATCCACTTCAGTGGTGGGATTCAATTTTTTTTTTTACTACCGGTTCTGTGGGCGTGGCTTGGTGGGAGTGGTATGGCATGGCTTGGTGGGCGTGGCAGGGGAAGGATACTGTAAAATCTCCATTCCCACCCCACTCCAGGGGAAGGATACTGCAAAATCCTCATTTCCTCCCAATCAGTTGGGACTCGGGAGGCAGAGAATAGATGGGGGAGGGGCCAGCCAGAGGTGGTATTTGTCGGTTCTCTGAACTACTCAAAATTTCCGCTACCGGTTCTCCAGAACCTGTCAGAACCTGCTGAATAGCACCCTTGCCCTGGATGATACCGAGTTCAGGAAGATTCAGGCTGATAGGAAAAATGAACAGTCCTTGGTGTAAGAACCTCCGGAACTTCCGTAAAGCCCTGAAGACGTTTTTATTTCATCAAGCCGGCCTAGCCTAAATGGTTTTTTTAATTGGGATTTTAAATTTTATGGATTTGGGGTTTTAAATTTGGGTAGCCAATGATTTAATTTCTTTTAATTATCTTAACTTTTGCATTTGTATGTTTTTTAATTTTGGCTGTTCACCGCCCTGAGTCCCTTCTGGGAGAAGGGCGGTATACAAATTAAATTAATAAATAAATAAATAAATAAAAGGATCTCTCAGGGTCCCAATTTAGTTGAGGAGATGCAAGCTGAAGGACTGCCACAAAGAAGTCAACCTATTTTCCAAAGCCCCTGAAGACAAGAAGCAATGGTTGGAAACTAATCAAGGAGAGAAGGAACCTGGAATTAAGGAGATATTTCCTAACGGTGAGAACAATCAACCAGTGAAATGCCTTGCCTTCAGAAGTTGTGGGTGCTGCAAACTGGAAGATTTTAAGAAGAGACTGGACAGCCATTTGTCTGAAACAGTATAGGGTTTCCTGCTTGAGTAGGGGGTTAGACTAGTTGATCTCAAGGTCCCTTTCAACTCTGTTATTCTGTTACCCCTGAGTCATGACTTCTTCCCATCTCCATCTGATTCCAGCTAGAAACCTGGAGCTCTCTCTTTTTCTTTTTTTTTCCTTTTCCAAACCTATCAACAACCGTTATTGCACACTTCTGCCCATCTGCATCTTCCCTTCGGTGGGAGATATGTTGCTTTTTTAAAAAAAATCCCTGATGACTATCATTGAAAACCCAAAGAGGCTGTGGGGGAATCTAACAAACTTCTTTAAGTGAACACGGAGATTTGGTCATGTAAGAAGGGCACCATATGTTCTGCACACTCTAATGGATTGTTCGGCACACCAATTGGTGATGTTGAGGATCTAACCATATGAAGATAGGGCCTCCCAAGTGCCTTTGAGAAAGTTGTTGATGGATCCTTTGGAAATTTTCCTGGGAGGAAGGCACAAGGGATTCCATGAAAACTCCTTTTTTTAAAAGAAGCCTTTTATCCTTCCTTAACTCTGTGTCAGTCCAAAAGACACTGACCTTTACAACATGGAAAATATGAAAATAGGCATGGCTGTTCTCCATATTTTTTAAAATTCACCTAAGCAAATTTTATTCTAATCTGGATTAGAACCTGTATATGAGGGAAAGAAGAAACCAGAACGGAGGAGGAGGGAGGGGAGGTAAAGGGAAGGGATGTGTGGTGGAGGGAGTGGGAAGTAAGTAAGAAAGTCAAGAAGGGAGGGAGGGAAGAAGCAAGGAAGGAAGTTAAAAAAAGAGACGGGAAAGGTGAGAAAGGGAAGGGAAAGGAAAAGGAAGGGAAGGGAAGAAGAAAGAGGAAGGGAAGGGAAGAAGAAAAGGGAAGAGAAGGGAAAGAAGAGAAGGGAAGAGAAGGGAAGGGAAGGGAAGGGAAGAGAAGGGAAGAAGCAAAGGGAAGGGAAAGAAGCAAAGGGAAGGGAAGGATGATGAGGGAGGGGGAAGGGAAGAGTAGGGAAGAAGGGAGGGAGGGAAGAAGGAAGGAAGTTAAAAGAAGAGAGGGGAAAGGTGAGAAAGGGAAGGGAAGAAGGAAAAGGAAAAAGAAGGGAAGGGAAGGGAAAGGAAGGGAAGGGAAGAAGAAAAGGGAAGAGAACAGAAATAAGAAAAGGGAAGAAGAAAAGGGAAAGGAAGAAGGAAAAGGAAAAGGAAGGGAAGGGAAGAAGAAAAGGGAAGGGAAGGATGATGAGGGAGGGGGAAGGGGAGGGAAGAAGGAAGGAAGTTAAAAGAAGAGAGGGGAAAGGTGAGAAAGGGAAGGGAAGAAGAAAAGGGAAGGATGATGAGGGAGGGGGAAGGGAAGAGGAGGGAAGAAAGAAGAGAGGGAGGGCGGAAGGAAGGAATGGGAAAGATTGTAAGCCATTTCAGATGTCTGCTTGATAGAAGCAAAACCCAAGGACTTAAAAGGCTATTTTTTTTTTATCACATTCATTCCACAAAACAATGCAAAACAGCGATTGAAACAGCTTGCGGTTCTGAGGTATGACATAAACGAAAAAACATTTCCTGAAATTAAGGTGCTACTTGAACTCTTCCAAATTGGGAGGGGGGGAGAGAGAGGGAGGAAGGGAGGGGTGGGAGAGAGAGGGAGAAAGAGAGAGAGAGAAGGAAGCCATCAGGCCAGGATTTCTCAAAGACTCACACATCCACTGAAGAAAAAACACTTTGGCTTGTGAGGAAGTGGAGAAGGCTGTTCAGAAGGTACCAATCTTATCTAGGGATTGAGTTCCCATTTATGGGTGGGAGCAGAAGGTAGCAAGGATGTGTGTGTGTGTGTGTGTGTGTGTGTGTGTGTGTGAGTGTGAAGAAACAAATGTTCCGGTCTACTCAAAGGATGTTGATTGGAATTTATTGAGGAACTGGGAAGGGGAAGAGTGAAGTCGGTGATAAAAGAGCTGGAATACTGGAATCCATCCAGGAAATATCTGATGATAGCCATCACCCAAAAGAAGTAGAGTGTAGTAGATGAGAAAGAGGATAACCTACAGGCAGGAAAAAGAACTGAAGTGGCATTGGGTATGTTCACACTTACCCTTAGTGACACCGGAGGAATTGCATCAGAATCCGATACGGAGATAATTAGTTCAGTTTTCTTGGAGAGAGCCAGAGCTTTGTTTCCAGTTGTCTGCCTCCCAGATGTGATGGAGTTCAACTTTCAGCCACCTCTGCTGCCTTCCTAGGACATGTTTACTAAGGAAGGAACTTCGGAAACAAGGGGCCCAAATTATTTGTTTTAATCATTTAGAGTCACATCGTACAGATACTTACAACAGTCCATTTAGTGACTGTTCAAAGTTACAACGGATGGAAAAATGTGACTTACGACCGCTTTTCACAATTACGACTTTTGCAGCATTCTCACAATCATGTGATCAAAATTCAGAGGTTTTGCCACTGGTTCACATTTATGACCGTTGTTGTGTCCCAAGGTCATGTGATCCCCTTTTGCGACCATCTGATCAGCGAAGTCAATGAGGAAACCAGATTCACTTAACAACCGGGCGACTACCTTATGAACAGCAGTGATTCCCTTAACAACGGTGGCAAGGAAGGTTGTAAAATGGGGCAAAACTCGCTTAACAAATGTCTCATTTAGCAACATAAATCGAGGGCTCAATTGTAGTCGTAAGTCGCGGACTATCCTCAACCACAATTGAGCCCAAAACTTCTGTTGTTAAGTGAGACATTTGTCAAGACAGTTTTGCCTCATTGTATGATCTTTTGGGGCACTGTTGTTCAGTGAATCGCTACAGTTGTTAAGATAGGAACACGGAGAAACACGGAAGAAACTGTTATTAAATACATATGTGAACCCACATGCACAAGTATGCATGTGTACACAGACCCACATAGAAACTCGAAGGGATGGTAGTCTTGATGGATGCCAATGGAAGCAACTGTATCTCGTTACTGGTGGATAACCTTTTGCTAATTACTACACTGGAGTGTTTGGCCTTGATTGACTGTGAAATGCACACTGTTCAACCTTTCTCCCTTGTCTACTGGTAAGTTGGAAGGTTAAGAGCCTTGGTGGCACAATGGTTTGAATGGCTCCAACTGGCGCAGAGTGCGGCCGCGCGGGTGGTAATGGGAGCGACATGGCGCTCCTATGTAACACCCCTCCTGCGTGAGCTGCACTGGCTCCCGGTGGTCTTCCGGGTGCGCTTCAAGGTTTTGGTTACCACCTTTAAAGCGCTCCATGGCTCAGGACCTGGGTACTTGCGGGACCACCTACTACCACCAATAGCCTCCCACCGGCCAGTACGCTCCCATAGAGAGGGGCTCCTCTGGGTGCCGTCGGCCAAACAATGTCGACTGGTGGCCCCCAGGGGGAGAGCCTTCTCTGTGGGGGCACCTACTATCTGGAACGAGCTATCCCCGGAGATACGGAGGATCCCGGATCTGCACACCTTCCGCTGTACTCTAAAGACCTTTTTATTTCACCAGGCGGGCCTGGCCTAACTTTCTCCCTCTTTTTAAACAATTTTAATATTTTAATATTTTTAATATCTTTTAATTTTCAAAGTTTAAATCTGTTTTAAATTGATTGGGGTTTTAATCTGTCTGGGACAAATTATTTAATTCGATTTTATTTCTGTTTTTTAAATTTTGTATGTATGTATTTTATTGTTGGCTGTTCACCGCCCTGAGTCCTTCGGGAGTAGGGCGGTATACAAATCAAATAAAAGTAAAGTAAAGTAAATGTAGCACTGCAGGCAAACTCACTGCTCACTCCAGCAGTTCGATTCTGACAGGCTCAAGGTTGACTCGGCCTTCCATCCTTCCCAGGTTGGTAAAACGAGGTCCCAGATTGTTGGGGGCAATATGCTGACTCTGTAAACCACTTAAAGAAGGCCGTAAAACACTGTGAAGGGGTATATAAATCTAAGTGCTATTGCTATAACCCTGTGATAGTGAACCTTATGACATGCGTGCCACAGGTGGCACACGAAGCCATATTGGTGGGCACGTGAGCTCAGCTCCGGGACACTGATTTTCGGGCCTTCTTGGCCCACCAGTCAGCAAATAGGCCATTTCCAGTCTCTGGAGGGCCTCTTGTGGGGTGGGGAAGGCCGTTTTCGCCCTCCCCAGGCTTCTAGGAAGGCTCTGGAGCCTGGGGAGAGTGAAAAACAGGTCTACCAGGCCCACTGTGCCATCACATGCTAAAAGTATAGGGGGGGGTTGCATGTGCATGCGCGGGGGGTGGGGCACATAGAATTATGGGTGTGGGCATGCACGCACATGACCCCTCTGTGCTCCCCCCACTTTTGGCACACAATGGCAAAAAGGTTAGCCATCACTGCTATAACTTTTCTGGGATTCTTCTGGCCCTTGAAAGGGCTGCTCAGAGTCGACTTGCAATGTTCTTCAGTGCCATTCAGTTGACTCCAACATTTCTTGAGGGAAGCCACAAAAGAGGGTTGGAGGTGAAAGACAGCTGCACGGACACAATAATCTAATTCACCAATGAGAAGAAGGAAAATGCAGTTGCACTGAATAGCATTGCTTGCTTCAGAAAGGTAGGTTGATCAGCACACCTGGAGATGCTTCAGGTTTTCTCTCCTTGCTGGGCCTATCATCTGGCTCTGCTTAGGAGCCTGGATAGCTCTGCAGACTAAGCACTGTAATTTAACACCAGCTGTCTGCAATTAAAGTAAGTTCGAATCTCGCCAGGCTCAAGGTTGACTCAGCCTTCCATCCTTTCTAAGGTAGGTAAATTGAGGACCCAGTTTGTGGGGGCAATAAGCTGACTTTGTATAAAATATACAAAAGTATGAAGGCTATTGCTTAGCGCATTGTAAGCCGCCCTGAGTCTCCGGAGAAGGGTGGCATATAAATCAAATTAAAAAAAAAAAAATACAGGTAGACCTCGACTTACGGCAACAATTGAGCCCAAAATTTCGGTTGCTAAGGGACACGTTTGTCGAGTGAGTTTCGCCCCATTTTACAACTTTCCTCGCCACAGGGATCACTGCGGTTGTTAAGTGAATTATGCGGTTATTCAGTGAATCTGGCTTCTCCGCTGACTTTGCTCATCAGAAGGTCATAAAAGGGGATCATGTGACCCCAGGACACTGCAAACCGTCATAAATATAACTCAATTGCCAAGCATGTGATTTTTTTTTTGATCACGTGACCAAGGGGATGCTGGAATGGTTGTAAGTGTGAAAAATGGTCATAAGTAACTTTTTTCGGTACCGTTGTAACTTCGAACAGTCACTAAACAAAGCTGTTATAAGTTGAGGACTACTTCTACAGTCATCCTGGAAGGGCAGAATATCATTCTTTGCTGGTTTCTTTGCTTCCCTCTTCCTTGCTTGGTTATTATTTTTTAATATAAATGTTATTAATTTTCTATTGTTTACATTTGTTTGTTTTTTTTAAAACAAGTTTTATTGGTTTCTCTCCCCCCCACACACACATTTACCCACATTTTTTTTGAACAGAGTATTGGCCATATCTTATCTTATACAATTAATCAAATTCAAATACATTTTACTCAATTACAGTTTTTGCCAAAATCTTTTTCCCCCTTTTCTTTTATCATGTCTCAATATTTCTATGCTTGCTTACATAACAACATCTTCATTTGCCCTTAAATTCTAACTATTGCTATTTATTCATATTTATTCTCTTTTAGTCTTTAAACATTCTTTATCTTAATAGCTTTATATTTGTTCGGGGTTGCCTTTCTTCCATTTCATCTTTTTTATTGTACAGCAATCTTTCTCCTCAAACGTACCACTTCTCTCTTTTCTTTCCTTCTTACTTTCTCTTCCCCTCCTCTTCTTCTCCTCCCTACTTCCCCTTCCTTTCTCCTTCTCCTCCTCTCTTCCTCCCTCTCTTACCCTCCCTCCTACTCTAATTTCCCTTCCCTTCCTTCCTCCCTTCTCTTCCTTCCCTCTCTCTCCTTCCTTCCTCCCTTCATCCCTCTCTATTTCTGCATTCATTTTCAATTTTATATTTTCCACTATGGAGTCCAGGCAAGCCCGGTCTTTCTTTCATTTATCAAGTATATTTCTCAAAATTTCCCGTCATCTTTTTAATTATTAGCAGTATATTTCATCTTAATCCATTGGACACACCAGGAATTTGTCTTTAGTGCATATACTCTCAGTGTACATAAAAAAGACAAGATGCATTCATTAAGAATCATAAGGTACAACACTTAATGATAGTCATAGGGAACAAATAAACAATCAAATCATACTAGGAGACAATATAAATTGTAAGGATACAAGGAACAAAGTTACATTCATACAGTCATAAGTGGGAGGAGATGGGTGATAGGAACGATGAGAAGATTAATAGTAATAGTAATGCAGACTTAGTGAATAGTTTGACAGTGTTGAGGGAATTATTTGTTTAGCAGGATGATGGCATTCGGGAAAAAACCGTTCTTGTGTCTAGTTGTTCTGATGTGCAGTGCTCTATAGTGTCATTTTGAGAGTAGGAGTTGAAACAATTTATGTCCAGGATGCAAGGGGGTCTGTAAATATTTCTTCCTAATTATCTCTTCATCTCCCGGTGCTTGCTTATTTAATTCATTGTGATTCAACTCCCTCTCCAATATTTCACTCGGCGTTTGTTTAGCCGAGTGACAAAGGATTTGAAATGACAGAAGAAAAAGTGCTGAAGCAGTTTTGATACCTACCAATTTAGAGCAGGTTGATGTTTCAAGAGGGGGGGGAAATCTTTCCCCAGAATCTCTGTCCCCTGGTTCTCCAACTCAATTTCACTTGTTTTGTGCTGTCAGTTGTACAGTGCGATGAATGCGTTCAGACTTTTCTTCTTCTCCTCCCATTTAATTGCCATGGAAATTTGATAATTTCATTCGAAAGGAAAGTGGAGGAAAAACTCAGGAAGGGCTCCAATTACTAGAAGGGGGGGGGAAGTAATCTTGATTAAAGCACTTCCCCCCCATGAAAATAGGGACCTCCTGAACTCTGCAGAGAGAGAGAGAGAGAGAGAGAGAGAGAGAGAGAGAGAGAGAGAGAGAGAGAGAGAGAGAGAGAGAGAGAGAGAGAGAGAGAGAGAGAGATATGACTGTTTGAAAACCTCTGTTGTCTTTTTCTTTTTCCTTTCTTAACGGACGTACAACTCCATGTATTGATTCTTCTTCTTTCCTTCCCTCCATCCTGTCCTGGGGATCCTTTGCGTAAGAACGCAAGAGAAGAAGGAACCTTCACATATAGTAAGAAGAAAGAATGTTGATAGTTCACGTCAATGTTTCACGGCAGATGGATTCCAAGGTTGCTTGCAACCTTTGCTTGGAGTCCTCTTTGGGATTAATCCTAACTTTTTTGCCCCTTTCTAGCATTCCCTTCCTCCTCCCTTTGATGGAAAGAGATAAGATGAGTCTTGAGACTGAATCAGGCCACAGAAACATCTACGTCCAGCCCAGGGGTGGTATTCACTTGCTTTTCCTACTGGTTCGCAAATGTGGGCATACACGTGGCCTTCTGCACATGCTCTTTGCTGGCACGTGTGCCTTCTGTGCATGTGCCCAGGCTCAAAAACATGCCTAAATAGGATGCACAGAGCCAGGGCGGGTGGGCATGCCCATCAGCAATTTCCGCTACCGGTTCGGGTGAACTGGTCCAAACCGGCTGAATACCACCTCTGGTCCAGCTCTTCTGTCTTTCAAGAGCTGATCAGCTGCTTTCAGGAAGCTCACTCAGGAGTGAGTCCTCATCCATGGTTGTCTTTGTCTATGGTTGCCTTCATCTATGGTTGCCTTCATCTATGGTTGCCTTCATCCATGGTTGCCTTCATCCATGGTTGTCTTCATCCATGGTTGCCTTCATCTATGGTTGTCTTCACCCATGGTTGTCTTCATCTATGGTTGCCTTCATCTATGGTTGCCTTCATCCATGGTTGCCTTCATCCATGGTTGCCTTCATCCATGGTTGTCTTCATCCATGGTTGCCTTCATCCATGGTTGCCTTCATCTATAGTTGTCTTCATCCATGGTTGTCTTCATCCATGGTTGCCTTCATCCATGGTTGCCTTCATCTATAGTTGTCTTCATCCATGGTTGTCTTCATCCATGGTTGTCTTCATCCATGGTTGCCTTCATCTATGGTTGTCATCATCCATGGTTGCCTTCATCTATGGTTGTCATCATCCATGGTTGCTTTCATCTATGATTGCCTTCATTCATGGTTGTCTTCGTCCATGGTTGTCTTCGTCCATGGTTGTCTTCATCCATGGTTGCCTTTATCCATGGTTGCCTTCATCCATGGTTGTCTTTATCCATGGTTTTTTTCATCCATGGTTGTTTTCATCCATGTCTACTTCCTAGCCACTGCTAGTTTTGAGTCATGCACATCTTAAATTTAAGAAGCAGTATATACTCATCTAGGCTAGAAGCCGTGAGAACCTGTTTACAAATGTTATTAGTTAATCAGAATATAAAATACAAACAAAAAAAATAATTTGAAACTTGGGGAAAGAAAAAGGGAAGGGAAGAGAACACGTGAGGTGGAATTGGGGAAAAGAAAAAAAAAGGCATTGACTTCTGACTCGTTAGCACAATACAAGTAGTCCTCAACTTACGGCAGTTCATTTAGTGACCATTCAAAGTTACAATGGCACTGAAAAAAGGGACTTATGACCGTTTTTCACACTGTTACAGCATCCCCAGGGTCACCTAGTCAAAATTCAGATGCTTGGCAACTGACTCATATTTACGACCGTTGGAATGTCCTGGAGTCACATGATCCCCTTTTGCAACTTACACATCGGGGAAGCCAGATTCACTTAACAGCCATGTTACTAACTTAACAATTGCAATGATTCACTCAACAATTGTGGCAAGAAAAGTCGTAAAATGGGGCAAAACTCACTTAACAAATGGCTCACTTAGCAATATAGATTTTGGGCTCCGTCGTGGTCATAACTCGAGGACTACCTGTAGAAGGTAATAACATTACAGCCTTAGCGTTTTGCCCTTACACCTTAATATATGCCAGCCATTTCTTATAACAACAAATATATCCAAATCAGCAAAACCAAAATCAAAGTTTCAATTTTTTTCCCCCTCATCACAAGCACAAAATTTGGAATTGATTTCCAAATAGACTGATTTTGGAAATATTTTTAAATAAAAGTTTAGTATTTTAAAATGGATGTTTAGTGGGTTTTTTTTCCATTTAAGGTTAAAGAATAATATAAATAATGATAGTTTATAAGGATTAATAATTGATCATTATTCTTTCTTTCTCTGTGTGTCTCTTTTTTTTCTCTCTCTCTCTCTTTCTTTCTTTCTTTCTTTCTTTCTTTCTTTCTTTCTTTCTTTCTCTCTTCTCTCTCTCTCTTTCTCTCTCCCTATCTGTTTTCCTTCTTCCTTCTATCTCCTCCCCTCCCTCCCTCCTTCGTTCCCTCCTCCCTTCATTTCTTCCCTCCCACCCTGCCTGTCATCTTTTCTCTTGTTTATTGTATTGATAATCAATAATTCCACAGCAAGGGGGGGAAAAAGCCTGAGATGGTTAAATCGATTGATTTATTCAAAGAAGAGAATATATCTAATTTTGTTTCTGTTTGGAAATCACCGCGGGAGTCTAATCCACCATGCCCTGCGCAGCCCTTTCTGAAAGCTCTCTGAAGCTCTGTCTATCCCCCATCACAATATGGCCAAGGCTATTGTTAAAAGTGCCTTGAACAAAATTGTGCTCTGTGCATGCTGGGTGCCATTGTGAAGATGCTACAAAACTCTGGTCTTTATGCATATCAAAGATCCTCCTGGCCTGTAGAAATGGAAAAGGTAAAGGTTCCCCTCGCACATGCGTGCTAGTCGTTCCCGACTCTAGAGGGCGGTGCTCATCTCCGTTTCAAAGCCGAAGAGCCAGTGCTGTCTGAAGACGTCTCCGTGGTCATGTGGCCGGCATGACTAAACGCCAAAGGCGCACAGAACGCTGTTACCTTCCCACCAAAGGTGGTCCCTATTTTTTCTACTTTCATTTTTTACGTGCTTTCAAACTGCTAGGTTGGCAGAAGCTGGGACAAGGAACGGGAGCTCACCCCATTACATGGCACTAGGGATTTGAACCGCTGAACTGCCGACCTTTTGATCAACAAGCTCAGCATCTTAGCCCCTGATCCACCGCGTCCCTTCTTATTACTTTAGTCTCTCCTAAATTAAATGTATTATTCCTTTTAATAGTCATTAAAAGTGATTCATGAACATCATAGACACCTTAGGGCTAATATAATCTAAAGGTTTAGATTAATATTAATAATAATAATAATAATAATAATAATAATAATAATAATAATACCACCACCACCACCATAAAGAAGAGAAAAGATGGCAGGAAGGGAGGGAGGGAAAGATAGAGGAGGGAGGAAGGAAGGAAGTTAAGAGAAGAGAGGGGAAAGGTGAGAAAGGGAAGGGAAGAGAAGGGTAGGGAAGGGAAGGGAAGAAGGGAAAGGAAAGGAAAACAGGGAAGAAGAGAGGGAGAGACAGAGTTAAAAAGAAAGAGAGACAGCGGAAGAAAAAGAAAAGGAAGGAAGGAAGGAAAGGAAGGAAGGAAAGAAAGAAAGAAAAAGAGAGAGGGAGGGAGGAGGGAGAGAGAGAGAGAGAAAGAAAGAAAGAAAGAAAGAAAGAAAGAAAGAAAGAAAGAAAGAAAGAAAGAAAGAAAGAAAGAAAGAAAGAAAAGGTGCCAATGAATGGTTTTTTCCCCTCCCTGGACTTGATTATTTCATTGACAGCAGTCAATATCTCCTTGCATAGGAATGCATTTACTTATAGGCGCATAAGTAATTCATTTATAAAATTGAATTATCCGACTAAGGGAGATTGTATGTTTTGATTGTGTTGCCGTCCTTCTGAAACTGACTTAAAATTGATAAAAGCCAGATGGGAAACGGAAACGGTCCATTTCATGACTCTTTAAATGTTTAAATTTCTTAACCCTTTGACTTTGAATATTCCCTCTCCCCTGAAAAAAATTAAGGGTATAGTGTGGAAGCAATTTGTTGGGAGGGTTCTTGGTATGCAAAACAGGTAATAAAGGACTTAGACCAGTGTGATGGGGAAATAGCACCAGGGATATTAGCCTGCAGCCCCTGGCTGAAATTAAATTCCTTTTTGGAGAGAGAGAGAGAGAGAAGTTTCGCCAAACAAGATGTCCTTGCAGGGAGGGATTTGTGCTCCCCCCCAAAAAATAAATGCCCAGGTGGTGATGCTTCCATGGAGGTCTTCAAGCCAGGGAAATGTGGTATTAGGGCTTCTTGTGAGAGTGTTTGGAAAATGGATTGTCCTCATTTTTGCTTTGCTTTGTTGGCTTTAAAAAAAAAATCAACTGTTTTCATAACAGGACGTGTAATCATGAGATGAGAGACATAATTAGATCATGAATGAGAAGTTATGGAATTGTATGGCTTATTGCTCAACTTTCTGTAAACCGTAGGAGTCCCCATGGAGTCAAGAGGTATATAAATGTTAGGATGGATGGGTGATGGATAGATGGACAGATGATGGATAGATAGATAGATAGATAGATAGATAGATAGATAGATAGATAGATAGATGACAGAAAATAGAAGATAGATGATGATGATGAAGAAGAAGAAGAAGAAGAGGAAGAAGGATAGAAATAGATAGATGAGAGAGAGAAGATAGATAGATAAATAGAAAGATAGATAGATAGATAGATAGATAGATAGATAGATAGATAGATAGATAGATAGATAGATAGATGATAGATGAAGGCTCTTCTAATAAAGTCCAGAGCATTTAACACGGCCAATCACTTCCTCATTCATTAATGACAGTAGGACAATAGTCTCCACTTGCGCCCTTTATAAATTTTGAAGACCTTAGAATGAACTGCTAGAACTTGCAGGTTTTCCCTCCAGCTGTCCACAGCAGAGTAAGAACCTCACCTCCCATGGTTGCCTTGCCTAACGGCAAGCGTGTTTTCACTGAGAGGAAGTCTTAAAGTTTCAGATCATTATTCAGCTGGGCAGTTGCCCCAAAGCTTGGTGTGAACTGGGAAGGCACTATGGTGGCTTAGCAGCTGTGGGAAGAGGAGAGAACATAGAAGCTGGTGAGAATTCCCACCGATGGGTAAGCAGCCTCCCCTTCCTAGCCCCAAGCTCTGCAGAGTTTCAGTGTCATGAATCACAAACAGAAGTTTTGTAAAGTCAAACTGCATCGCAACTGATTTGGAAGAAAGCAGACTCCGCTGCCAAGGCCAAGGAAGGCATGAGATCATCGGGGGGCAGTTCTGATCTGGGGATGGTATACATGCACAGCTACTTGGACAGATTTAAATATAGACTAGACAAATAAATAAAGTTGTGGAGAAGACCAGGGTGGGCTTCAAAAATTTTAGCAAGGGGTTCTCTGCCCAGTTTTTCACCCTTCCCAAGCCTCCACATGCACCCTGCACTTACCTGCATCCAAAACGGTCCACATGGGGACTCCTGGGAAGGGCAGGATGGGTGGGGCTCTACGTTGTATCCAGAGATAGAGTCCATAACAGTGTCTGAAAAACACAACTGATAAGCCATTACTGAATTCATGCTCCTTTTTTTTTTTTTTGCCCACTATGGCACTTGAATGCTGAACTAGATGAGCTTTTAATCTGGTTTATCAAGGTCTTCCTTATATTTCCAAGACAAGAAAAACCCTCATACATTTGGCTGGGTCAACTGGTCAATCTTTTTCCTTCTATGATAAGGCAATATAAAGAAAGGGGGAAGATTGAGGGTGAACATTCATTCTCCGAGCTTGCGGGTTGCAACATCCCAGGCTAGGTAACATCTTCAGCAGAGTTTAGGGGGAGTTTCCTCTAAACTCCGCTGATGATGTTATCTAGACTGGTAATGAAATGTTCGGAAACCAACTCGCAAGCTCGGAGAATGAACCTTCACCCTCATCTTATACCGAGCTACAGATATTCACCACTATTGCAAAGGGAGAAAAAAGCTGTGGTTCTCAAGATATTATTGGACTCCAGTGACCATCACTACCAGTCAGTAGATCTGGGGATGATGGAAGCTGTGGTTAAACCATATCTGGAGGATGACATGATACTGACCTCTGCAATAAGGGTGTTGTGGCTCCGTTACCTGAGCCTGTGTTATCGGAGGGAGAAGGCTCTGAACATGAAGGAGAGGAGTTGGCCAGGCCTCCCTCTCCAGGACCCTCCTCTCTGGCAATGCCTCAGGTGTCTCCTGAAGGAGAAGAGATTGGCCAGGAGCCAGGTATCTCCTCGCAGTCGGACAGTGACAGAGATTAGTCTTGGCTGGATCCACGCCAGCGTCGGAGAGACAGGCGTGCGCAACAGAAGAGGAGGTGTGCCAGAGATTAGGCTGAGTCACTGGACCACACCCCACAGGGGATAAAAGAGGGTGAGGTGGCCATTCAGACTCTGTGACAGACAAAACAAACTACTAGCGAGTCACATTGTATCTTTGAAACAACGTTATTTGCCTTGGATTTAATACAGACTGGACTTGACAATTCTTGAACTGTGTGTATCTTGTTTGGGTTTATCTTCGGAGGAACAACCCCTCCCTCTATGACTAAAGTTCTTGGCAAGCAGCTACTGGGTTGCTGCCAAGCCACTTATCGAAAGAATTTGTTGTCTGCCAGTTTTATGTAACCCCTGACTATCTGTTTGTGTGCATGTGTGAGACGGGGACAGAACAAAGGGGGACCTTAATGTTGTTTTATACATCTCTGGAATGACAATTTGGCATTACTGATTGATCTCCCGTATCTGTTAGAAGGATGTGGCCCACATTTCCTTTTTGCCATCTACAGATCCCTTCTACCATGTTTTCTGAAAACAAAACATATGTTAACTTTAAGAGCAAAGGAGAAACCAACCAACCAATCCCATGAAGGACTTGCTTACGTGCTACAACTCAAGCCACTTGGTCTTCCCCAGTCTCAAGGGTGTCTCATAACTGCCAGAAAGCTCTCCCACTCTATTCCAGATACTACTCGTTTTTTATTTTTGTGCTTGCCACTGGTAGTGGCTTTTTCCTGTTTTGGAAATGAAATCCCCCCCCCTTTTTAAAAAAATTTTATTTTTGCGACTGGAACAAATGAAGTTTATCAACAATGCAATTTAAGATCTTGCATTTCCTATCCCGTTCATATTTTCCAAAACAGTGTTCAACTTTGTGTTTTCATCCATTGCCATTCACGCAACGCACGCACACACACACACACACACACAAAACCACATGGCAAACGGTGAGATAAACCGCACAGTGCACACAAGGAAATCATCTGTTTTGATCTGGAGGCATTTGAGAAAAGGCTGATAATTTCCGATCGTGTGCAAACATTTTAACGTAGACCCTGCTGACATCTGCCGTGCTCATCACAACGTCTCCTCACTTCGCTTAAACTTCTCTGACAATGAACTCGGACGTTTGGCATGAAAAGGAATAAATTAAAGAGAATTTATTGCTCCTTGACTCGAACTGGATTGCCGAAGCCAACAGCTCAATTTGTGCAAAGCAATTGCATATGTTATTGTTATATGCTTTTTAAGTATTGTATTGCGAACGAAAAGTCACTTGCAGTTGTTACATGTTCTGTCTATGAAGTATCACCATAATCACCGATAAGTGATGATTAGCGTATCCATATTACTAACTGGGATGTGAAGAAAGACCTAGAAAAGATTCTTAAGGGGATTGGGTTGCAAAACCAGTCATGATGATCTCTGGAGTGGCCCAAGTGACAGCGCTCAATGGCCCTTACTGGTTGCATCTTCTTTTTAAACAATTACATCTTTTCCCCAACCTCTCCATATTTTTTTGAATGTGATGCGTGAACGGGGATAACAATGAAAAAGAAAAGAGCTTCAGGGAAATTTAATTCACAAGAACATGAAGAAAAGTGTTATACATTGTTTCTGGGAAAACACAAGGACAGTTTTTTCCCCCGCATGCCATCACTCTGCTAAACAACTAATTCCCACAACACTGTCAAACTATTTACTAAGACTATATTTCTATTCTTCTCATCCTTCCTATTACCTATTTCCTCCCACTTACGACTATAACCATGTTGCTTGCATCTTTACGATTTATATTGTTTTATTTAGTTTCCTAGTATGATTTGATTGCTTATTTAGGATCTTATGACTATCACTAAGTGTTGTATCTTATGATTCTTGGTGAATGTATCTTTTACATACACTGAGAGTTTATGCACTGAAGACAAATTCCTTTTGTGTCCAATAAATAATTCTATTCTATTCTATTCTATTCTATTCTATTCTATTCTATTCTATTCTATTCTATTCTATTCTATTCTATTCTATTCCATTCCATTCCATTCCATTCCATATTTTCTGTATTCTATTCTATTCTATTCTTTATTGGCCAATAAAGAATTCTATTCTATTCAATTCTATTCTATTCTATTCTATTCTATTCTATTCTATTCTATTCTATTCTATTCTATTCTATTCTATTCTATTCTATTCTATTCTATTCTTTACTGGCCAATAAAGAATTCTATCCTATCCTATCCTATCCCTATCCCTATCCCTATCCCTATCCCTATCCCTATCCCTATCCCTATCCCTATCCCTATTCCTATTCCTATTCCTATTCCTATTCCTATTCCTATTCCTATTCCTCTCCTGTCCTGTCCTGTCCTGTCCTGTCCTGTCCTGTCCTATCCTATCCTATCCTATCCTATCCTATCCTATCCTATCCTATCCTATTCTAAATCCTGAACTGTTATTGTACAAACATGGAGTTTATGCCATCAACAATTGTTAAAATAAAGCCCTCTTATTACAGATGCAGAAATTTATTTCCAGTTTGCACCTACCACCCTCCTTGTTTAAAAAGAAGACCTAAGTTTAAATACTGCAAAGTGGGTTGCAATCAACCAAATTATAGTCTGATTAGAACACCCATTTTATGATCCCCGTCATCCCTTAATTCAGGATAGAGTTGGGGCAACTAGTTGGAGCTGAGTGTTTACTAGCCAGATGCCCTTCCTAACGCCTATGGAGAGTTCACCAAAAATTAGAGTTCTAAATTGCATCAAACCAGAATCAGCCAAGAATGCAGATTTTACTGCAGTAATCAGAGACAATGGCTGAAAGCAGATTTGATGCGTTGTACATATTAGCACCCATATCCTTTTGTGTGACAATTTTCCAGTGTGCAAGAATATGTTTTGTCTATGTGTGTGTGTGCTTCTGCATGCACACACTGATACGCTTGCATAGCATTTCAAATTTTTTACCTTTCAAGTGTGTGTCACAAATGGTAAAAAAATCTGTTAGGGAACACCAAATCGTTCATGTGTTGGCTAAGAAGTTAATTTAAAACATTCTCTTTTTAAAGTAGATTGCAGGAGACACGGATCACCTGAGCAAACTAGAGAAACGTTAAAGGTATAGAAGTATTTCTGTATTTGATAATATGCAGATTCGTCTACATTTTAAATTGATGTCCTAGTTAATTTGCTGAAAGGCTGATGATAAATCAAGACTAAAGTCTTTTAACTGTTGTACAACCATAATTTTTTATGTATTTAAAATACAAAATACAAAGATTTTTTTATTTATTTCATTTTTTTTTTTACTTCTTTCGTTTTCATTTATTGCCAATGTTTTAACGTAGAAGGCTGATCATTTGGGGCTGTATTAAAGCTCAGATGACATTCAGGACACCAGAAGTCTTTTTTCTATTTAAAAAGAAGGAAAACCCTTCCAATTTTCTTTACGAAATTGACATTTCAAGAATCGTTTTAAAGATTTTTTTTTTTAATTTGATTTATATGCTGCCCTTCTCCGGAGACTCAGGGGGGCTTACAATGCGTTAAGCAATAGCCTTCATACTTTTGTATATTTATACAAAGTCAGCTTATTGCCCCCACAAACTGGGTCCTCAATTTACCTACCTTAGAAAGGATGGAAGGCTAGTCAGCCTTGAGGCTGGTGAGATTCGAACTTACAGTAATTGCAGACAGCTGGTGTGAATCACAATGCTATCAGTCTGCTGAGCCACCAGATCTTTTAATGTTCAGAAAAAAATAAGAATTAATTGAATAGCCATCATATTTAGCTTGAAGCGAGAATCTATCGGCGCTTGGTAGAAAGAAATCCAAATTTTAAAAAACCATATGCCTTAGGGGGGAGGAGATAATTCACATTTGGGGGAAAAAAATCCCCACCTCCACACCCACATGTTTTGAGTTCCACGATGACTCAAAAAATAAAACAATACAGTTAATTCCAGGAAATGATAAAGACATTTAAAAAAAAAACTTCTCCAAATATACGTAATTTAAAGGATCCCAAGCGATCATTAGCTGGGAATCCTGCAACACAGTTTTTCATCAAATATTCTGTCCAAAGGAGTCAGGGAGTGTAGAACTTGGATGGGACTTTTGGGAAGTGATGAGACTTTCGACCAGAAGTGATGTCCAAGAGATATATTAAGTGATGACAGGGAGATCATCTCAGAACAGACTACCGAGTGATTTCCCACTTGCCTGGCGTAGCCTGCCCTGATCAAGCAGGAGAGAGAAAAACCAGCCAAGAGAAATCATAAAACTTTATTGTTCCCTAGAGCAACATAACAGCACCATTGAAATTTTAGGAGTCTGGGAATGACAAGCTGTCCAGGGAAGCTTAGTATGTGAGTGTGCTTGGACGTTATTGTTCTAACAAGAGGCTAAATGCCCGCTAGTCTTAGCACATGTTCACCACCTGAAAACTTTATTGCTTCTGACAGCAAAGAAATGGTACAGATGTTTTTTAAAAATGCAATTTTTTTCAGCAAAGGAACTTGGGCTGCCAGAGCAAGAATGCACCATATACCATTACCATGTGTCTGCATACATTCAAAGTACGGCTGAGCTAAGATCTGCCTCCAAGTTCTAGAAAACTTTCTTACCATTTTAAAAAAAAAACAAAACCCTACTTTTCTACTTCAAACATTAAGGATGGATGGATGGATAGATAGATAGATAGATAGATAGATAGATAGATAGATAGATAGATAGATAGATAGATGATCTGTATACTGCACAAGTCAAAAAGAGGGCTGTGAAAATATCTACAGACCCCTTGCATCCTGGACATAAATTGTGTCAACTTCTACCCTCAAAAAGATGCTATAGGGCATTGCACACCAGAACAACTAGACACAAGGACAGTTTTTTTCCCAAACGCCATCATTCTGCTAAACAATTAATTCCCACAATACTGTCAAATAATTTACTAAGACTGTATTACTATTGTTCTTCTCTTCCTTACTAGAATCTATCTCTTCCCACTTATTATTATAACCATGTTGCTTGTATCTTTCAATTGATATTGTTTTTATTTGTTTCCTAGTACGATTTGATAGCTTATTAGTAACCCTGACTATCATTAAGTGTTGTATCTTTTTATTCTTGATGAATGTATTTTATTCTCCTTATGTACACTGAGAGCATATACGCCTAAGACAAATTTCTTGTATGTCCAATCACACTTGGCCAATAAAGAATTCTAGATAGATAGATAGATAGATAGATAGATAGATAGATAGATAGATAGATAGATAGATAGATACTGTAGATAGATACTGTAGATCAGGGGTGAAATGCTCCTGGTTCGGACCGGATCGCCCGATCCAGTAGCGATGGCAGGGGGGTGGTTCAGAGAACCGGTAGCAAAAATCCCTGCGCCCCCCCCCCCCAACTGAGCCGCACAATCATCAGAGGCTGTTTTTTTTTACTTTTAAAAGCATTTTTTCTACAACCTCTTCCGATGAAAAAATGCTTTTAAAAGTAAAAAAAAAAAAAAGCCTCTGATGATCGCGCGGCTCAGCTGGGATAGTCAGAGGCTTTTCAAAGCATTTTTTTCTGCAACCTCTTGGCCGAAGAGGTGGTAAAAAAAATGCTTTTAAAAGTCTCTGACGATCCCAGCTGAGTTGCCTGATTGGCAGAGAGGTATTTTTTAAAAAGCCTCTCTGACGATCCCAGCTGAGTTGCCTGATCGGCAGAGGCTTTTCAAAGCATTAGAAAAAATGCTTTGAAAAGTTAAAAAAAAAAAAAGTTGGCCACACCCACCCAGTCACATTACCACCCCCTCACCAAGCCACGCCCACAGAACCGGTAGTAACAAATTTTACATTTCACCCCTGCGATAGATGATAGATAGATAGATAGATAGATAGATAGATAGATAGATAGATAGATAGATAGATAGATAGATTGATTGATTGATTTGAAAATGTTTTGGTCTTTGTGTCACAAAAGGAGACACTTATTAAAAACAAGAGTACCCTTCTTTAATGAAATATAAATGAAACTAAATAAAATTTACTTTTTGACATGTAATTATTCTTGGTCTGCCTCTTTTTTACAACATGGCTCTAACACACAGTTTTTGTCTACAAAATTGTGGTCTTTTGCTTTAGAGATAGATAGATAGATACAGAGAAAGATAGATTAGATATAGACAGATGTGAGAGAGACTGGTGTGTGTGTGTGAGAGAGAGAGAGAGAAAGAGAGAACTAAAAGACATAGACTGAATTGATTAAATTACTAAGATTACCAATGATAATTACCAAAAGTAATAAAATTACATTTTAATTCAGTGGTTGCAAAAATTTAAGACTGCTGAAGTAATAGCTCTAGGAAGATCGGCCTGAATGTATTTAAAAACAACTTTGTAAAACCAGAAAATAACAGTCTGAAAATCCTACCCAGAGGGTCTTTTTAAGGCTGCAAACGGCAGAGGATAAACTGTCTCACCACAAACGGTAGTGGCAATCCTATTTCCATGCATTTGCATATATTAAAAGGGGTCTTATGCGGAGATCTGTCTCCAGTTCTCGAAAAATTACTTTCCCTGAGAAAAAGACTTCTGGTGTTTTTTTTTTCCTATTAGATTGTCTGGGGCTTTAGAGCAAGTTGTGTTTTTGTTTTATTTATTTTATGGCTGTAAAATAACAAAGATGTTGAAGTGCCTGTTGTGGATCTCTCCTTCGCTGCATAGCTGCTTCGGTGGTCCCTGCTTGCTGACTTGCAAATGTCTAATGATTTGTTCCTTTATCTTGTCTGTCTTAGGTTTCAATCAAGGGAGGGGAATCTTAGACGGTTGTAGAATAGAATAGAATAGAATAGAATAGAATAGAATAGAATAGAATAGAATAGAATAGAATAGAGAAAATATGGAACAGAATGGAATGGAATGGAATGGAATGGAATGGAATAGAATAGAATAGAATAGAATAGAATAGAATAGAATAGAATAGAATAGAATAGAGAAAATATGGAATGGAACGGAACGGAACGGAACGGGACGGGACGGGACGGGACGGGACGGGACAGAACAGAACAGAACAGAACAGAACAGAACAGAACAGAACAGAATAGAATAGAGCTGGAAGTGACCTCTAGAGTTCGGAGAAAAGCTTATTCACTGAATGACAGGAAATTCACACATCTCTTGGTTGCATTTAACTTAGGTAATGTAACTAACCTTGGCTGATCTCAGAAGCTAAGCAGGGTTGGAACTGGTGATGCCTTGGAGAGGGAATCATCAGATAGGTAGAAGGCTGAGGGTTAGGCTGCCCTGAGTCTTTGGAGAGGGGCAGCATACAAATTGAAATAATAATAATAATAATAATAATAATAATAATAATAATAATAATAATGGACCTTGGAGGTTTTCTAGTCCAATCCCCTGCTCAGGCAGGAAGCCCTATACCACTTCAGACAAATGGTTATCCAATCTCTTCTTAAAAACCTCCAGTGTTGGAGCATTCACAACTTCTGGAGGCAAGTCGTTCCACTGATTAATTGTTCTCTCAGTCAGGAAATTCCTCCTTAATTCTAGGTTGCTTCTCTCCTTGATTAGTTTCCATCCATTGTTTCTTGTCCTGCCTTCAGATGCTTTGGTTGACTCCCTCTTCTTTGTGGCAACCGCTTAGATATTGGAACACATCATGTCACCTCAATCCTTCTTTTCATTAAATTAAATTAGATATTTCATTAGATTAGATATTGACTGGATAGTTACTTTACTTAAAACAGAATCTTGCTCTCTCATCTGAACATTTCACTGAATTTTTATTCTCCTCTGAAACTTGAATGTTTGCAGAAGCCATTTCTTTTTCACTAAATTGATGAAGAATTAAAAAAGAAATTCAGAATAAGTTTTTGACAGAGCACCAATTGCAATACCAAGGATGGATCTCCACTCTCACAAAACATAGAATAATAGAATTGGAGGAGATCCTATACCATTACAGATAAATGTTGTCCATTTAAGATAAATGGCTGTCATCTTTCACTTCATCTAATAATAAAAATAAGAAGAAATTTTCTGACAGTGAGAACAATCAACCAATGGAACAGAAGTTGCCTTCAGAAGTTGTGGGAGCTTTATCACTGGAGGCTTTCAAGAAGAGACTGGACTGCCATTTGTCAGAAATGGTGTAGGGTGTGCTTGGGAGGGGGATTGGACTAGATGACCTACAAGGTCCCTTCCAACTCTGTTAATCTGTATCTCACTTTTGTGTTTATGCAATAAGTAGTAACCAGAACGTGCATTTCTTGGAGCACTTGGGATGACATGAAATAGAGAGTCCATTGTTATAATTTCTACTTGCTCTGAAATCAATGCCATGGGTAACCGACAGCTATCAGTTTTACTATTGGTCCATTAGCAAATGTTATCACTTGAAAGACAGGGATCTTATCTTTCCTGAGCATCAATAGAAACATAATTGAGATGTTCATGTTGCATCTTTACACATTTTATTTCCCCCCAATGCTTTGGAGAAGGCACCGTTTTAGAATATTTTGACATGAAAATATAATAGCAGTTATTGGGTTTTTTTGCATTGCGACTATAGGCAAGTTATGTTCCTCTGTATACTGCACGAATCAAAAAGAGGGCTGTGAAATATTTACAGACCCCTCACACCCTGGACATAAACTGTTTCAACTCCTACCCTCAAAATGACGCTATAGAGCACTGCACACCAGAACAACTAGACACAAGAACTGTTTTGCCCCGAAGGCCATCACTCTGCTAAACAAATAATTCCCTCAACATTGTCAAACTATTTACTAAGTCTGCACTACTATTAATCTTCTCATCATTCCCACCACCCATCTCCTTCCACTTATGACTGTATGAATGTAATTTTGTTGCTTGCATCCTTATGATTCATATTGATATTGTTTCCTGATTGCTTATTTGTACCTTATGACTATCATTAAGTGTTGTACTTTATGATTCTTGACGAATGTATCTTTTCTTTTATGTACACCGAGAGCATATGCACCAAGACAAATTCCTTGTGTGTCTAATCACACTTGGCCAATAACAAATTCTATTCTATTCTATGTTCCTCTATTTCATGTCAACATCTCCCCCATAAGTCAATCTCATATTTTCTCTACCACTACTTGGAGTAGCAATAAGTACTGAAATTGGAAGTGCAAGGATAAGTGTATCAAAGCAACAGGGAAATTAAAGTAACTTTATTTGCAAAAACAGAAAATTTTTGTAGAGAAAGTCTGCATTGAAGTCCCTCTTCCTACTTATAGCTCCCTACATCTCTTGACATTTGTTGGGTACTTAATGCGGATGTCCAATTTGTCAAGACAGAACATAAAGGTTCCCTCAAAGATGATATTGGATTATGAAATAAAAGGATTTTTTAAAAAAGAAAATAAATAAATAAATAAGAACAAATGGAAGAAATGGGTTGTCTTTCATGTTTGGAATTGATTACATTCAGCCAAATTTATGGATACTTACAGAAGTGAAGAGAAAAGAGCAACAAAGATGAATAGGGGACTGGGGCCTAAAACATATAAAGAATGGTTGGAGGAACTGGGTATGTCTAGTTTAATAAAAGAAGGACTAGGTGTGACATGATAGAAGTGTTTCAATATCTAAGGGGCTGCCACAAAGAAGAGGGGGTCAATTTATTCTCCAAGGCACCTCAAGGCAAAACAAGAAGCAACAGATGGAAACTAATCAAGGAAAGATCCAGCAGAATTTTCCTGACAGTTAGAACAATTAATTAGTGGAATGATTTGCCTCCAGAAGTTGTGGGTGCTTCAACATTGGAGGTTTTTAAATAGAGGTTGGTCAACCATTTGTCTGAAATGGTCTAGGGTTTCCTGCCTGAGCAAGGGGTTGGACTAGAAGACTTCCAATGTCCCTTTCAACTTATTATAAGTCACATGGTGCTGTAAGAGACATGTTCTGCATCATATTCTGTAGACATCAATGGACAAGGTCAACTTGCATCTATCTCTACCTGCTTCTGAAGGAAAGTCATTTAGGTAAACCACAGAAGCCGAACAAAGCAAGTTCATTTTCATTTTCATAAAGATATGCAGATATATGGTGTGTGTGTGTGTGTGAGAGAGAGAGAGAGAGAGAGAGAGGGAGGGAGGGAGGAGAGAGAGAGAGAGAGAGAGAGAGAGAGAGAGAGAGAGAGAGAGAGAGAGAGAGAGAGAGAGAGAGAATGAATGAGAATATGAGCTCTAGGGAAATGAAGGAATTCTATGATGAAATCTGCTCCAAGAACATTTGAGACTTCAGCTGCTATAGATTTCTCAAACATTAGGAGCACAATCCACTAGGGTTAAAACCAGAATAGACCCAAAAATCTTATCTGAAAAAAACAACAACCTATAGTTCTGAAAATAGATAAATAAATTTTGTAAATAATGATAGGTGCATGCAGAAGAAGGATTTGAGAAAGAAGGGTGTTTTGTATTAAAAAATGTTCCTCAGATAATGCAGATTAACAGTTACAAGAATTATGGAAAGAGATAAATGACTGAAGGAAAATATGCTATCCTTGGAGAATGGAAAAACACCTTACGAAAATGAAGTAACTCTTTAGCAATTTGTAATGTTAATCTTTAGTAAGTGAAAGTAACTCGGTGCACTTCTAATGGCAACAGACATCGAGAAATTTCTCTGCCAGGTTTTCAATTTTTGTGCAAAACAGAAGTAGCACCGCATTACGACAATATATGCCTGGGAAGCAAAAAGAAAATAAATGTAATTTGTTTGCCTTTCCTTCAGAACAATTGCTTTGATATAACTTTATTGACTTTTTACAGTAAAACTTCAAGATAAAAGCTAACAAAAGCAAATAGTCAAAGAGAAACATTGATAGAAAAGGGAGAGATAGAAAGAGTGAGACATAGAAGTACAAAAATATAAAAATGATAGAAAGAAACTAAAGTATAAAAGAAACTTCTAACTTCTTTTACAGACTATATAGTTAAAACTCTTCTTGAGCATTAAACTATAGCTTCCATTTTTTCAATCAATAAATTTTGCTAGTCATCAAATCCATGTCATAATTTGATTTTTTCCCGTTTCTTGTAAAAGCAACTTTAAAAAATTCAAAAGGCTTCTAATTAGTATTAAATTTTGCTCAACCCTTTTTTTTCTTCTAATGAATGCTGTCAATTTTGCCATCCTTGCTATTTTTATCGCCTTTATTAATCACACTCTTCCATTGTAGGTATTCTAAAAAAATCTTTCCAAAGATGAAAAATAAGAGTCTTGCCTTTGTTATCGTGCATAAAAAAAACGCCCCATGTAATTTTTCCAAAGTTTTGTCCATGAACCCTAACACGAAGGTCACTTCAAAACAACTGTGAGCAAAAGAAGTAAACAAAAATATAGAACCTAAAGCAATTTAAAAAAAAACAACGAATTGTGCAAGAGTTAAGGGAATATTATACTGATTAAAGCAAAATAAGGTAAAAGGCAAAGATGAATCTTACAAGAATATTTTTAAACCAATTAGTATGTTTATTATTTTTTGGAAGTCTGCCTTGCAATCTTCAAAATTTTTAAGATTGTTATTTATTACATTTATTTTGTTATGAATTTGATTTTGTGTTGTTATTATTGATTTTTATCTTGAGGATTGTGCTAGTTTTGGCCACGGGTTTTAATGTTTATTTTGTTGGATTTTGTCATAGTAAAAGTTTGTAGTAATAAGGCAGGAAAGGAGTTCAACAGTTTTATAATCAAGGTAAATAAATATACGCAGGGTTAGACTATTCTAGCTATAGAATTGCAGAACTTTTCACGAAGACATTTATAATTAATAAATATGATAGAGCCTCTGAATCTGCACTTGTCTTGTTGTGTTTCTTCTTTTTCTTGTCAACATATCAAACCTGAAGATATTATGAAGTTTTAGAGGCTTGTCATTTCTTTTTAGAATATCGCTCTTAGAGAATGTGTTATTAAATACAAGATCAAAATTGATAGGTGTAGCTAGGCTATTTGTAAAAATGGGTAAAACGTAGTAAATGACCATTATAGAGATGTGATTTGATCTGATTTGAACATAGAAAATATTATAAAGCCCTCAGCAGGAAAATTGCTGCTCCATGGACAGTTTTGTGAATAGGTTTAAAACAGTGTTGGACCAATAAAAAAAATGTGACTTTTTAAATATTGCATTAAAATTGTTTTCTCTTGAGAAAAAAGTCTCCCAGGATGCTTTATAACATCTTGAGGACTTTTTGTAGCAGTTTTTGAATATATTTTCTTTGTTATAAAATGGCTGAAGTGGTTTTCTTCCTTTGTGTTTCTTTTCTACATATCTCCATTTTTTTTAGAGCCTCTGTTTATATGTGGCAGTTGAGAATCCAAGCAAGACATCTTAATGAAGTTCTCCTTCTGAATAAGACTGGAAGGGAAAACTTGATTGCCACCTTAAGATCAAAACCTCTAGGTTGGATCTCTTTTTGATAAGCTTCCATCCAGATCAGAAGTAACAGTTGGAAGCTTACCAAAGAGAGATCCTACCTAGAATTAATGATAAATTTCCTATCAGTGAGAACAATTAAATCAGTGGAACAACTGGCAGAGCCAAACCAGACAGTTATAGAGGTGCAGATGACAGACTCAATAATTCCTCTGTAGAACTGGATCAGCAGCTCTTTGGGCAGGTTGAGCTTTCTGATAATAAAAAAATTATTTTCGGACATTTCAAAAGAATGAATGAATGTAAGAAGCAAAACAGGTGTATTAGGTCTCTAATGCATTTTAAGAATCTACCCTGTTTTTCTGAAAATAAGACATCCCCTGATAATAAGCCCAATCGGGCTTTTGAGCGCATCCGCTAAAATAAACCTCCCCCTGAAAATAAGCCCTCTCTGAAAATATTTAAATGCAGAGCTGGAGATCAGATAAGACGGCGAGAGAAGCCCTATCTTGCTCCACGCACCCCAAAACAATAAGACCTCCCTGAAAATAAAGCCAAACGCTTATTTTGGGGTTCAAAAAAAAATAAGACAGGGTCTTATTTTCAGGGAAACACGGTTTTTCTCAACAGATCTTTTTCAATGTAAGAAAACAGATTCCTTAAATATAACAAACACATTTCCTCTTGTTTGTTTAAGCTGGTTTGAAAGCGGGAGGGGGGAACCTTCATTTCAACTCCCCCCAAAAAGCAAAGGAAAAATAAATTTGATGCTGAAAACAATATTTTATTTATGTTCATATCCTTTAAGGCAGCAGATGATGGAATACAACTGATTTTTATCTTGCTGTGGAATATAAAATGTATTCAATTCTACATTTAGCTGATGTAATAACTAACAATTCTATTAGATTTTTTAAAAGAGAAAATGGGATTTTCCACAAACAATTTTATTACATCCTGTGCTAAAATTACGGTAATTATGATAGGTGAAAATAAGAGTCCCTTTCCAGGTTTTGATATTCAAGACTAATTATTGTACCAGTGATGTTCATAAGTGCTGGTGAATGAAGCTGATTAAAGAAATGGAACTATCCTGAAGCCTAGTTCCAACCCTAACACTTGAACATTTTTTCACTCTGTTCTATTAAATACTTTAAAGACATCCCGTGGTTCTATTTTTCAAACTCCTCATCCCCAAAAATGAATTCAGATTTTTAAAATTGGGTCTCCAGATGTCACAGAAAAGGAACGAACGAGAAAAACCCAACTGAAATTCATGGTATATATATATATATATAACCAAATGCTTTCTTTCTTTTCTCTCTTTTCTTTCTTTAAAAATTGTATTTGTTTTTATGTTCTTTGTCAAACTTTTAGTAAAGAGTTTTATATATGTGTGTATTTTAAAAAGACCAGTTACAAGCTAGTGTTTAACTTTGTGGATTTTACAGCAATAATCTTCTGAACGGGCTTTCCACTTAAGAAGTCATTGGGAATCTGTCGACTTATAAATGTGACTTCTAAATAAATGAATTTCTGCGCTTTTCAGATTCTTAAAAGCCTTAAAAGAACAGCAAAGAATGGGAACATTAGAGGGAAAGTGAGAGAACAGGCCTAGAGGTTTGAATTCTGGTAGATGAATCTGAGTAGGGAAAAATCCATGTTGGGATTTTGCCCCCACCTCCGTCCTTCAAATTAGTTCCAGCTCTATTTTTGAACATTTGTGCTGCTGTCCTAATGAATTGTCCTTGTATGTATTATTTGTTGTTTAATGTAATGGGCAACAGTGCATGAGAAATGTGCATGTATAGTATGCGTGGGAGGCTGTTTAAATTTGCCATGAGCATCAGCTCCTTGGGCCTCTTTCTCATTAGTGATGAAAGCAAAATAATTGGTGCAGGAAAGACGCATTTTCTGTGCAGCTAATAAATTACAGATGCCTCTTTCCAATCCTACCTTCTGAGTCAGCCCATCGGAGTGGCTATTTCTGCTTGCATGAAATCTATTTTGCGTTCATTTCGTTCACTCGGAGCATTGGCGGGAAGGGAGCATTTTTAGGCAGGGGTCCTTTAGTGGTTCAACTGACTTCTCCGAGATTTGAGAAAAGAGAATTGAAAAGAAAAGATAACCTGTTCCAAATGCATGTCCTAAATCAGCCCATCAGACAGCTATTCCTGCCTGCAAAAAATAAAAATAAAAAAATCTATCTCTCATTTGCAACATTGGCGAGAAGGGTCCATCTGCATTCAGAGGTTCTTTATTGTCCAACTACTTCTCAGAGATTTGGCAAGGACAATTAAAAAGAAAACAAACGGACTGGGTTCAAGATGCATGATGGTTACCACCTTTAAAGTGCTCCATGGCATAGGACCTGGGTATTTGCGGGACTGCCTTCTGCCACTGATAGCCTCCCACCGACCAGTACGTGCCCACAGAGAGGGACTCCTCAGGGTGCCGTCGGCCAGGCAATGTCGGCTGGCGACCCCCAGGGGGAGGGCCTTCTCTGTGGCAGATCCTGCCCTCTGGAACTATTTGCCCCCGGAGATAAGAAGGATATCGGATCTCCGGGTCTTTCGTCGTGCCCTGAAAACTCTTCTTTTCCAGCAAGCAGGGCTGGCGTGAACCCTGCCCCCTTTTTTAGTTTTTAATTGTTTAGTTTTAATCTGTTAATGGGTTTTAATTCGCATTGTTTTAATTCGGGCCAAAGTATATAATTCTTTTAATTAATTTTAAATTTTGTATTGTTATGTATTTTAGTTCTGGCTGTGCACAGCCCTGAGTCCACTAGGAGAAGGGCGGTATACAAATTGAAAAATAATAATAATAATAATAATGATATTTCTTAAAGACAACCCCACTCCCCCAGTACCTTAAAAAGGAGTCCTGTGACATTTTAAATAGTTGGGATGGAATCTGTTTTGCACCCCTGTATATGCTATTTCTCTTATGTGTCTTACAGTAGTCCTGGACTTATGACCACAACTGAGCCCAAAATTTCTCTTGCTAAGCGGGAGAGTTGTTAAGTCAATTTTGCCCCCATTTCATGACTTTCCTTCCCACAATTGTTAAGTGAACCATTGCAGCTGTTAAGTTAGTAACATGGTTGTTAAGTGAATCTGGCTTTCCCCGTTGACTTCGCTTGTCAGAAGTTCGTAAAAGGGGATCATGTGACCCCAGGATGTTGCAACCGTCATAAATATGAGTCGGTTGTCAAGCGTCTGAATTTTGATCATTTGACACTGGGGATGCTGCAAAGTGTGAAAAAGGATCATGTCACTTTTTTTCAGTGCCATTGTAGCTTCAAATGGTCATTAAACGAACTGCTGGGAGTCAAGGACTCCTTGTTGAAGATTCTGATTTATCTACTAACTTGTATTTTATGCAATTTTATTCCATTATTATTGTACTTTTATCTCTGTATTTTTATATTCTATGTTTCATTTTTCTTTCTTGTTATATAACTTATATTTCTATATACTACCGCGTTTCCCCAAAAATAAGACCCTGTCTTATATTTTTTTGAACCCTGAAATAAGCGCTTGGCCTTATTTTTGGGGTGGTCTTATTATTTTGGGGTGCATGGAGCAAGATGGGGCTCCTCTTGCCGTCTTACCTGATTTCCAGCTCTGCACTGAAATATTTTCAAAGAGGGCTTATTTTTGGGGGGGAGGCTTCTTTTAGCGCATGCGCTCAAAAGCCCGATTGGGCTTATCATCAGGGGATGTCTTGTTTTCAGGAAAACAGGGTACTTGTAATTTGATAACTATGTATAGAGTATTTATATCCATTTATATATTCTTTTTTAGGTTCTATATTGTTGTTTGCTGGCTTTACGGCTGTAATAAAATTATTTGGTTTTGATAAAAGACGATTTAGTTTCCCAAATCCGTCAATATTAGCCAGGCTGGCTGGTGTTTCTAGTAATTCTACAGATGTGGAGATTTATAAATTCATCCTAGGAGCAGACAGAAATTTCGCCATGCCTGCTTTCCCCAAGTTCCTAGGGTGAACAACCCCATTCCAAACAAATTTACAGCAATTTGTGGTTGCAGCGATGAAGAAATTTCCGAAACTACGCAGAGTTTCCACCAATGGTGAAAATGTTAATGCTAGATAATTCCTTTCTGGGATGATTGAAAAGCTGCCTACTTTACACTTTCTGCGTTATTCTTTTGAAGATGTCTTCCATCAGAGAAGTGCAATCAGGGACTTTCCAGATGTTACAGAACTACAATTCCTATCACTCTGGGGGCTGTTAGAGTTGCAGTTCAGCAACATCTGGAAAGCCAAAAATCCTCTCTTTTTTCTTTTTCTTTTTAATTTTTTTTTTTTTTTTTACAAACATATTAAATCAAAGCATGAACAGAGTGGCACTGGAGTATCATACGTTCTAATGCAAATAAAACTAGTAAAGTTAATCACAGTTATTACATTCAATCAATTTATCTTTATCTTTTTATCTTTTATTAGATTTGTATACCACCCTTCTCCTTTCGGACTCAGGGCGGTGAACAGCCAAAATAAAAACATTTGTACACAAAAGTTAAAATAATTTTAAAAATAATTAAATGAAATTTGGCCCATAATTTAAAACATTTCAATTAAAAATCAGTATCAAACTTTAAAACCAACATATTTATATATTTCTAATAATGATACATGATTATAATAAGTTACAATCTGTCATTCAATTATTCCATGTTTTCTCTTGTTACTTTTATTTTATTATATAAAAGTGTCTACACTAACATTCCCCCTTCTCTTATTTCTATCACTTATTCTAACTTTTAATCATGTCACCTTTTACTGAAAAACATTTTCTTTCTATCCTTCTTAACTTCTAGTCACGTCACCGACCTAAAAAAAAAAGGAAAGGAAAGGAAAAGAGAGAGAGAAAAGCAAAAGCAAATCAGAACAACAACAAAGAAGAGAAATCATCTATCCATCGTCTCTTGCCCGCTTCAATACTTTAGTTGCTATGCTTTTTTTAATTTGCCTCCCACCTTCCTCTCTGGGATCTTTATCTCTATCTGTAACTGCTTCTTGGCTATTCAGTCTAGGTATTTCTCCCACCTCTACCCTCTTCCACTGCCTAGTTTCCAAAATTTCTGCCCAGGCCCCTATCTCCCTTTCAAAAGTATCTTCAAACTCTCTTAACACATTTTCCCCCTGCCAAAGTCCTCTCTGAATAGCTTTGTTTATGACAGGATTTTTGGGGGAGGACCAGGGATGAAATCCAGCAGGTTCTGACAGGTTCTGGAGAACCGGTAGCAGAAATTTGGAGAACCAGCAAATACCACCTCTGGCTGGCCCCAGAGTGGGGTGGGAATGGCGATTTTGCAGTATCCTTCCCCTGCCATGCCCACCAAGCCACGCCCATAGAACCGGTAGTAAAAAAAATTGGATTTCACCACTGGGGAGGTCAATAAAATTTGTTTTATTGCATAAGATGTTGATATATCAATGTGAGGTCCCAGATGAAATTTTACAAAGTAGCCTCTCTTTGTGTGCCTGTGCCACTAAAAACAAAATAAGAACATTTTTTGAATCCTTTGCAGAAGGTTTTTGAGGCAGATACTTAAAACGCATCAGTGGTCATTTATTTTTTGGCTGCAGACCTAAAAGATTTCTCTAGTGATAGTGATAGTGTCAACTGTCCCATTGGTACATGCAGCAAAAGAAACTCCTGGGACATTATTTTATCAAGAGTATAATTTTAGAATAGAATAGAATAGAATAGAATAGAATAGAATAGAATAGAATAGAATAGAATAGAATAGAATAGAATAGAATAGAATAACGGAATGGAATGGAATGGAATGGAATGGGATGGGATGGGATGGGATGGGATGGGATGGGATGGAATGGAATTTTATTGATCAAGTGTGATTGGATGGGATGGGATGGGATGGGATGGGATGGGATGGGATGGGATGGGATGGGATGGAATGGAATTTTATTGATCAAGTGTGATTGGACACACAAGGAATTTGTCTTGGTGCATATGCTATCTTTACTGATAATTCCACAGAGGCACAGAAGTAGCAAAGCGAATTCTCAAGTTTTCATGCAAAAACTAGCATAGATAAAATCCCCTTTTCTCCTCGGATCTCCCCACAGTTCATTGTCCACCAATCAATTGCATTCATTTTGTTTTGGGAACAATCAGAGCACCTTGGAGTTTTCCCAGCATTTGATCTTGGGGTGTTGGGACTTTCCCAGGTTGCTTTGACTCACTTCCTTTCCTCAATTCCCTCCCAAGCTTTCCAATACTTTCTCTCTCCCCTCCCTGTTTTGGTTGTCTGGTTGTGAGCAGAGGTGCATAGAGAGTCACAGTGCAATCCTACATCTTTTTACTCAAATATAACCCCATTCACTGGGTTACCAATCTCAGAAAGAAGTCACAGTGGCTTCTGTGGAACTAAGTCTGAAATGGGACAACAATCTGGATAATATTGAGAAAAAAAGAATAAGGCTAGAAAATAAATCTGGACTTGCTTTATCTATTTGCTGGTTTCTTTGTTTCTTTGTTTGTTTATTAAATTTTTCTGCCACCCATCTACTCTACAAGGCAACCTATGATTTTTCATTCATAGGCTTTTAATCTATCATCAGACATAATTGATCAGTATGCCTTCACATCATAGTAGTGGAAATCTGGCATGGCGGGTTCCAGGAGGGATTAGCATGTGAAATGCAATCTAAAATTTCTGATGAAATGTTCCATGAGTGCATGAATTAGTCTATCGTGGTTTCTTCAACAAACCATGATGAAAATAAAAATGTAACACTCTCTATGCAGTAAGTCTCCTGCCCACCTAGTAGTTCAAATGTATGCAGTTGCAAATAGATAAATAGGTACCACTTTGGTGAGAAGGTAACAGTGTTCTGTTCACTTCGGCATATAGTCATTTTGGACAACAGTGGCTCCCTTGGCTAAGAAATGGAGATGAGCACTGCCCCCTAGAGGTGGACATGAATGGACAGGAGAAACTTTTGCCATTACCTTTGTGCAGCAAGTAATAGGCTGTTATGCCTGAACTACTGGTGGGTTGCTACCGGTTCTCCCCGGTTCTTGCGAACCGGTAGTGGAAATTTTGAGTAGTTCAGAGAACCAGTAAATACCACCTCTGCCTGGCCCTGCCCCCAATCTATTCGCTGCCTCCCGCGTCTCAGCTGATCGGCTAGAAGGAAAAAATCAGGCTCCCTTGACAAAGAAGAGAGAGAAAAAGCAAGACACCTTAGCTTTAAATTGAGAAGCCAAGAAGCCTCCTAACTGATCAGCTAGAACCGATCCGCTCCTTGTAAACCGCTCAGTGGTGGTAGATTGGCAATTGAGGCCAAGTTGCCTGAAAGCGGTTTCCGATGCTCTCGGTGGTGGCAGAGCGGCAAAAAACTGTTTAAACTCTTGCTGCAGCGCTTCAAAGGGCCACCCTACAGCTGATCAGCGGTAAAAGGCTGTGTAGTGGTAGACCAGTGCACTCCAAGAACAAATGGGTAGACCAGTACAGCTCTGCAAGCAGTTAAAAGCCTGGTAGACCAATACTTCTGCTAAATCCTAAAGTATTGTTTGTCACATGACCATCAAACCACACCCACAAAATAAGACACACCCTGGATTATTTACTACAGAACCGGTAGTAAAATTTTTTAGAACCCACCCCTGGCCTGAACCCTTTGTAATTTGATTATATTTTCCCCATTCTTATTGCAAGCATTGGAATGTAGAAATAACCATGAGGAACAGGAGGAAGAGCCATAACCGAAACAACTATTGCTTAACGCATTGTAAGCCACCCTGAGTCTTCGGAGAAGGGCGGCATATAAATCAAATTAAAAAAAAAAAACAGTCCGATAAAGGAAATCTGAGTCCAGACTGCAGTGTAACCTGAGAAAATGTCAATTGTCATGAAGACTTAGAATAACTTTATTGTCACTTTGAATGTACCCTAACTGGCATACATTACAATGAAATTTTGTTGCATACAGCTCGCAGAGGATCTTCACCTCCAATATACACTACTTAGCCATGACAGAATAAATAAATAAATACAAAATTATGCATATACCCACATATATTATATGACACAGAGAAACAACACGGTACGCCGGTACGCTCCCATAGAGAGGGGCTCCTCCGGGTGCCGTCAGCCAAACAATGCCAACTGGCGGCCCCCAGGGGGAGAGCCTTCTCTGTGGGGGCACCTACTATCTGGAACGAGCTCCCCCCAGAGATACGGAGGATCCCGGATCTGCGCACCTTCCGCCGCGCCTTGGTAGTACAGGGGTTTAAGGCACCCTGTTATTAAGCTTATTAAGACCAGCTGCCTGCAATTACTGCAGGGTTCGAATCTTGCCAAGGCTCAAGGTTGACTCAGCCTTCCATCCTTTCTAAGGTAGGTGAAATGAGGACCCAGTTTGTGGGGGCAATAAGCTGACTTTGTATAAAATATACAAAAGGATGAAGGCTATTGCTGAGCACATTGTAAGCCGCCCTGAGTCTTCGGAGAAGGGCGGCATATAAATCAAATTAAAAAAAAAAAAAGACCTTACTGTTTCACCAGGTGGGCCTGGCCTAATTTTCCCCCTCTTTTATAAAAGATTTTTAATTTTTAAATATCTTTTAGTATTTTATACATTAAATTTTAAATTGGTTTTAAAAGTTTGGGGTTTTAAATTTGTCGGGGCCAAAATTATTTAATTTGATTTTATTCTACTTTTAAATTTTGTATGTATGTGTTTTATTGTTTGGCTGTGCATCGCCCTGAGTCCTTCGGGAGTAGGGCGGTATAGAAATCAAATCAAATAAATAAATAAATAACACAGTCTAGTTCGGATGTATACATGTTTATAGTGAGAAAAACGAATCTTGTGAATTTACCAGGCAGATGGCATAGGGAACAAAGCTGTTACAGAATCTGGAAGTCCTGCTAGGAATACTTAGAAACCTCCTCCCAGAAGGGAGCAACAAAAACAGATCGTAAAGTGGATGTGTGGGGTCCCTAACCATGCTTTGAACTCTCAGCACATAGCGCTTATAAGCAGTATCCTGAATAACGGGATTTGAGCTTCCTATAATCTTCTCAGCTGTCCTTACCACTCTCTGTAGGGACTCTCTGTATGAAGACAAAGGAAGGGAAGGGAGAATCATATTCAGGCTTGCAAGATTCTGCTATTATAACCTTATGATAAATGCAGTATTAGCATTCATAACTCAGGTTTCCTAGTCGAGGAATTTCCTCAGTAGTGGGTTTCAATTCTGGTCATTACCGGTTTGCTCATGTATACGCGCGACGCTGCTGTGCATGTGCAGAGATGTCCGGGCGGGTGTGCAGAGCCTCCTGCTGCAGCCACTACTGCTTTTAGAGATACATAAGATACATAACATACATAATTGGAATTATTTGTACAAGGACATCAGGAGCAGCGGTGAAATCTAAAATTTGTTACTACCGGTTCTGTGGGCGTGGCTTGGTGGTGGTGGGGGTAATGTGACTGGGTGGGCGTGGCCAATTTTTTTTTTAATGTAAAACCATGTAAAAAAATGCTTGGATCATCAGAGCTTGGCTCGTCAGAGGCATTTAAAAGAAAAAAAGCCTCTGATGATCATGCGGCTCAGCTGGGCATGGGGGGCGGGGGCAGGGATTTTTGCTACCGGTTCGCCGAACTGCCCACCGCCATCGCTACCTACTCTCCTGAGCCAGTCAGAACTGGGAGCATTTCACCCCTGAACAGGAGACATACAATGTCACAGTGACTTGTACTACACATTTAGGCTTTCAAAGAATGCTAGATGGTTTTCCACATCTCTTTCCTCAGTGCTCCTTTGAGCCTCATGATAACCTTGTGGTTAGGCTAAGAAACAATGAAACTCTAATGTTTCCTCCACACCTTCTTTTATACCCTGTGGGGTGTGGTCCAGGGACTCAGCCTAATCCCTGGTACGCCTCTTCCTCTCCTGCGCGCGCTTACCTCTGCAACGCTGGCGAGGGTCCAACCAAGACTCATCATCATCATCATTACTGTCCACCTGCGGCTGTGTAGAAATGCTTGGCCCCGGCCCTATCTCTTGCCCTTCGGAGGACACGGGAGGCATTGCCAGAGAGGAGGGTCCTGGAGAGGGAGGCTTTGCCAACTCCTCTCCTCCACTCTTGGAGTCCTCTCCTGCCGATAACACAGGCTCAGGTAACGGAGCCACAACAAGAACATCCAAAAGGTTCTTCAAGAGACATTCTCACCAGAAGATAAAGGGGCAGAGCTTCTGCAGGGAATCCTCATATCTAGTTTTGGTCACCACAATATAAAAAGGTTGTAGAGACTTTAAAAGAATGCAGATAAGAACAACAAAGATGATTAGAGGAATGGAGGCTAAAACACATCAAGAACAGTTGCAGGAATTAGCACTATTCCAATATCTAAGGGGCTGCCATGAAGAGAGGTCAACCTATTCTCCAAAGTACCCAAAGGCAGGACAAGTAACAGATGGAAACTAATCAAGGAAAGAACCAACCTAGAATTAAGAAGGAAATTCCTGATAATGAGAACAATTAATCTTGCCTCCAGAAGTTATGGGTGTTCCAACACTGGAAGTTTTTAAGAAGAGATTGGACAACCATTGGTCTGCAATGTATAGTGTTCCCTGCAGAGGTGCTATTCAGCAGGTTCTGACCAGTTCTGGAGAACCGGTAGCAGAAATTTTGAGTAGTTCGGAGAACCGGTAAATACCACCTCAGACTGGCCCCGCCCCCATCTATTCTCTGCCTCCCAAGTCCCAGCTGATCAGGAGGAAATGGGGATTTTGCAGTATCCTTCCCCTGGAGTGGGGTGAGAATGGAGATTTTACAATATCCTTCCCCTGCCCCGCCCACCAAGCCCTGCCCACCAAGCCATGCCATGCCCACCAAGCCACACCCACAGAACCGGTAGTAAAAAATTTTGAATCCCACCCCTGGTTTCCTACAAGCTCCCTTCCAACTCTATTATTCTGTTATCTAGGCCCTGCCTACCCAACGAAAGGAGGAAGAAGATCTAGCATTGAGGCAGGGGTGGGCCTTTGGAGGAGGGGAGGAGTCAGATTTAGGACTCAAAGGCCAGATGGATTAGAAGCCACATCATTCCCCCCTCCCTCCCTCCCTCCCTCCCTCCCTCCCTCCCTCCCTCCCTCCCTCCCTCCCTCTCTCTCTCTCTCTCTCTCTCTCTCTCTCTCTCTCTCTCTCTCTTTTGGGTCTTTTGGATCTAAATCTTTCCCTTCCTCTCTTGTGTGAAGGTGGGAACCCCCTGGAAGAACAAAGGATCTGGCTCTCTCTCCCTCCAACACGCTCCAACCGGAGCATTGTATCATTTGCTATTAATTCTATCATCTTTGTAAAAAAAAAAAAGAAAGAAAGAAAGAGAGCAAGAAACGAATCTCATTTCATACACCCAATTGTTTGGGCATTCTGTGCCCCAAAACATATGGCCCTCGTTTGAAACTTCTCCAACTCATAGAGGTCCATGTGCAAATGATAAAACCCAATTTAGCTGGGAAGGTGAGGGGGGGGGAAGAAGCAAGGGCGGGGGAGAGGACAAGTCTCAAATCAAATCCGAGAAGGACGTCCTCTAGGCTTCCTAAAGTGCTAAACCCAAGGGAAATTACTTCATCAAAACCTGATCCAGACCACAGTAACACAGGCTGTGATGTAGTGAGCATTCGGCCATGTTGACTTTACAATACTGGAATTAATCCATCTGCATAGCAGTTCAATGAAATCATTTCCAGGCTTCAGAGTCTCTAGAGGCGGTCACTTTTAAAAAAAAAAAATACTTTTTTTCTTCTTCTCGGGGCCAGATGCTTAACTCTTCTAGCTTGGGGTGAGGGTGGGGTGGGGAAACAAAAGAGAGATTCAACATATTGTCAACTCACGAGTCAACAAATAAATAAATAAAAAGCAAGACAGCTGCCTACCTCAGTGGCAGTGTGTCAAATTTTAATTAGAGGCATTATAACCTCCCAGATCCTGAATGACTTTCAGTGCTGCCAGACTTTCTCTCTCCCTGCCCCCATGACTTCAACAATGCCATGGGCTACCTTCAGGGGTGGTTGAGCCATTCCATCCATCCTGTTTCACGCATTGGATGGCTTTTCCTACAGCTTAATGGTTCACCTTGCTGGAGACAAGTGGACACACAGGGTGGAGCTGTTTTAGGAATAGTCCATATTCTGCATCTATTTTCTTTGACATTCTCTTTGGTATCATCCGTTTCTTTTCCTTTTGAAATCCAAGGGAATGTTATCACTAAATGAAATAGGAGGCAAGAATATTAGGTATGTTTACCACCTTGAGATAGAAGATACACAGATAGGAGGGGGGAGAGAGAGAGAGAGATGGAGAAAGAGAGAGAGGGGATAGATGATGATGGTGGACGGACGGACGGACGGATGGATGGATGGATGGATAGATAGATAGGTAGGTAGATAGATAGATAGATAGATAGATAGATAGATAGATAGATAGATAGACAGACAGACATAGATAGATAGATAGATAGATAGATAGATAGATAGATAGATGAGAGAGAGATATAGATTAGATATAAATGATAGATAGATAGATAGATAGATAGATAGATAGATAGATAGATGATGGATGGATGGATGGCAGGCATAGAAATCTAACGATAATTCAGACAAGGCTTAGCATTATATACGGTAATGAATGAATCGGATATAAAGATAAGAGGGGGGATAGAGAAATGGGAAGAGAGATGGAGATAGATGGATAGATGATAGATAGATACCATGTTTTCCCAAAAATAAGACTCTGTTTTATATTTTTTTGAACCCTGAAATAGGCGCTTGGCCTTATTTTGGGGGCGGTCTTATTATTTTGGGGTGTGTGGAGCAAGACAGGGATCCTCTTGCTGTCTTACCTGATTTCCAGTTCTGTATCCCTAACCCTAACCAGAGGAAATGGCGGGGACCGACTGTGCATGCTTTTAAATATTTTTGGGGAGGGCTTATTTTCGGGGGAGGGCTTATTTTTAGGAAAACATGGTTGGTAGGTAGGTAGGTAGGTAGGTAGGTAGGTAGGTAGGTGGATGGATGGATGGCATAGAAATCTTACGATAATTCAAACAACAACAAGGCTTAGCATTATATGGTAATGAATGAATCAGATATACTGATAAGAGGGGGGAGAGAGAGATGGAGATAGATTGATAGATGATAGATAGATAGATAGATAGATAGATAGATAGATAGATAGATAGATATGATGGATGGATGGATGGATGGATGGATGGATGGATGGATGGATGGATGGATGGCATAGAAATCTAACAATAATAATTCAAACAACAATAAGGCTTAGCATTATATGGTAATGAATGAATCAGGAAACCTACCACCAGTCTTCCTGTGGGTCACACAACACACTTAATTTTATTAACCAGTTTTGAGGTTCAGATACTATGTTAAATCATTAGCTAAGGAAATGAGCCAGGCTTACACAATAAGTGAAATCAGCCAAGGACAAATCCTAACCAAAATTCAGACTAACCTATTTCAGGATGCCCATGAATCAGGGGTGAAATCCAGCAGGTTCTGACAGGTTCTGGAGAACCGGTAGCGGAAATTTTGAGCAGTTCAAAATGAGAACCGGCAAATACCACCCCTGGCTGACCCCAGAGTGGGGTGGGAATGGAGATTTTGCAGTATCCTTCCCCTGGAGTGGGGTGGGAATGGAGATTTTGCAGTATCCTGCCCCTGGAGTGGGGTGGGAATGGAGATTTTGCAGTATCCTTCCTCTGCCATGCCCACCAAGCCACACCATACAACCACAGAACCGGTAGTAAAAAAATTTGGATTTCACCACTGCCATGATTCCAACCATTTGGTCTTTACCTGGCCCGATTAGATGGGTTGTGTAAACCTACAAAGACGTCGATTGGCAAATTTGAGGGCCACAGCCCTAGGCTTCACACAACCTCCATCACTCTTGGCTGTGTGCGGTGTTGAACAGGCAAACAGATAAACCTGGTACAAGTTATTCTCGACTTACAGCCACAATTGAGCCCAACATTTCTGTTGCTAAGGGAAACATTTTTAAGCGAGTTTTGCCCCCTGTTAGGACCTTTCTTGTCACCATTGTTAAGTGAATTATTGCGGTTGTTAAATTAGTAACATGGCTGTTAAGTGAATCTGGATTCCCGTTTGTCATTTTCCTGTCAGAAGATCGCAAAAAGGGATCCCATGACCCTAGGACACTGCAACAGTCATAAATATGAGTCAGTTGCCAAGCGTCTGGATTTTGATCACCTGACCAAAGGGATGCTGCAACAGTCATAAGTGTGAAAAACAGCCATGCCACTTTTTTTCAGTGAACTTTGAGCGGTCACTAAATGAACTGTTGTAAGTCGAGGACTACATCTATATGCAATAGGCTGAGATGCCAAATTCTGTTCAATAGCTTGAGCAGATGACTTGAATTCTCCAAGAAAGCTAAAAAAAAGCATGCAAAGTAAATGAAGGCCAGAGCAAAACAGGGAGAGTGGAAGCTGCCCAGGATAGTTGCACGATTTCTTGTAAATGTCCTACAAAATTGTAATCGTGTACAGATCATCACCAAGGGTGGGATCTTGGACTCATATCTTATTGCTCTGACCTCGTAAAACTCTTCTCATGTTGCTTACAGATAATGTAAGCTTCATTGCGCGCATTTGATTTATTTTTCTTTCTAAAAACAAAAAGCACACAGATTGGTAAACTCAATTTAGAAGGGATACTGGTAAGCAGTCCGATATAATTTAATTTAGAAGTACTGGATTATACGAGGTGTAACCTGATCGCTTTAAAACGTTGAACTTGGTCATTGTTTCTTTAAACCTTTCTATGCAGCACTTTTATAAAAAAAAAAAAAAGGAATTGGGACAACCGTGATTTTGAAAAACAAACGATTTCTTCCGTATGGAGATAGAAGTAGAATATACACGACACTGTTGGAAGAAATCTCCATCTGGGTTCAGTTCCAAGTGGGGAAGAAAGACACAGGAAACATGGAGGCTGCTTGGAAAGATAGTTTTTAATGGTGGACAGGACCACATGGTTTGAGGTCCTGGGCAAAAAGGCACATGGGTGAGAGAGAGATTTATACCCTCTTTTGGGATTTGAATTTGAGCTTGTATTCTGATTGGTTGTCAGACTCCCATGGGGCCATGCAGGGGTAACTTTGTAGGTTGTGTTTTTCAGTCCCAAACTTGGTTGACTCTTGCTGGGTGATGATGTTATGAAAGGGCTTTGGCCCAGGGGTGAAATGTAAAATTTGTTACTACCGGTTCTGTGGGCGTGGCTTGGTGGTGGTGGTGGGTAATGTGACTGGTGGGCGTGGCCAACTGTTTTTTTAAAAAAAACTTTTCAAAGCATTAGAAAAAGTGCTTTCAAAAGTTTTTTAAAAAAAGTTGGCCACGCCCACCCAGTCACATTATCCCCCCCCCACCAAGCCAGGCCCACAGAACTGGTAGTAACAAATTTTACATTTCACCCCTGCCAACACCCTTTCAGAACACAAGCCCCTTCATTGCATCATCCCTAGAAACTTCAACTAAACCTAGCTCAGACAAACATCTAGGATTTATACTTTGCCTATAGAGCTAGCTATGACCCCTACATAACCCCTTCATGGCCCCATGGGAGTCTGAGAACAGCCAATAGAATACATGTTCTTGCACAGGAACAGGAAGTTCAAGTGCAAAGCCCAAGAGAAGGTATAAAAGCCACCCTCTCTCAAGTCCATGTGGTCAGCAACCAGAATCACACATGCTTGGTGGTTCTGCTTTCATCAATAAATGAACCCTCTTTCCAATCAGCCTCCAGCTTCCATTTGGTCTCTAGTGCCTTTCTCCCAGTTCGGAACTGAACCAGATGGATATTCCCCCCACCCCCAGCTTGTATGGGGCCTTTTGCAAAATGGAACATGGAATGGATGATGCTCACACTGCTTTGGTTTTCCTACATGAGATGGAATGTAGTCTGGATTCCCAGCCAGGAGCAACTTAATTCAAGAGGACCAAGAGACAGTGAAGTTTAGAAGATACTGTATTTTTTGGAGTATAAGACGCACCCGAGTATAAAACGCAGCTTAATTTTTGGGGAGGAAAATAGGGGGGAATCTGCCTACCAGGTATTCATCTGGCTAGGGTCCTTAGTCTGGTCAGCTTCAGCACATTAGCTTCTAAGGCACAGCTGAAAGGAAGCAGCAATGAGAAGAGCAGGCAAAGCACGGGGAGATCGCTTCACTCGGGTAGCGCCTAGTTAGGGCTGAAGAAAAGCTTCTAAAGAAGAGCTGAGAGTCAGAGCAAAGCATGGAGATCGCTTCACTCACTAGCGCCTCTTTACAGCACAGTGGAGAGTCGAGGGAGCAGGCAAAGCTGGGAAGATCGCTTCACTCGGCTAGCGCCTAGTTAGGGCTGAAAAAAAGCTTCTAAAGAACAGCTGAGAGTCGGAGCAAAGCATGGAGATCACTTCACTTGCTAGCGCGTCGTTAGAACTGATAAAAAGCTTCGAAAAAGCTACATTCGGAGTATAAGAGGCACCCAAATTTTTAGCCTCTTTTAGGAGGGAAAAAGATGCGTCTTATACTTCAAAAAATATGGTAGTTTGATTGGGAGAATCAAGATAGCTCCTGCCTAGAAGTTCTCAGGGTATATCTTTAATGATGCCAGTAGTCACTTTAGTTTGGTAAGATTTCTGCCTATAGTTGAGGAACAATAAAGAAAACTACTTAGATGTATCCTTCTTTCTTTCTTTCTTTCTTTCTTTTAAAAAAAGTTTATTATTATTATTATTATTATTATTATTTTTACAAACATATCAATGCGTGAACATTGTGGCGCCTGGGTGTCATACATTCTAATACAAATAAGATTAATAGCATTAGTCATAGTTATTACTTTCAATCCAATTTATACATTTCTAATAGTGATACATATTTATATAAAGTTGCAATCTATCCTTATTCAATTATTCCATGTTTTCTCTTATAATTACTCTTATTTTATTATATTCTAATACAAATAAGACTAATAGCATTAGTCATAATTATTACTTTCAATCCAACTTATATATTTCTAATAGTGATACATATTTATATAAAGTTGCAATCTTTCATTATTCAATTATTCCATGTTTTCTCTTATTATTACTCTTATTTTATTATATAAAAGTGTATACACTAATATTCCCCTTTTCTCTCATTTCTATCTCTTATTTTAACTTTTAATCATGTCATCCTTTGTTAGAAAACATTTTCTTTCTATTCTACCTAACTTCTTTCTTTTTTTTTCTGTTTAAAATAATTTTTTATTAAATATATTTCAACCTTTGCACCATATTTCCACTCTTTACAGCATTCCAGTACATCACTCATATTTACATAGTTTCCAATTTTCATAGATTGCTATTCTATATATTCTATATTTACTTAATTATATAAATTTAATTATATTATGATTATTTATTTATGTACATACTTAATACCTTTTACCTTTAAATTATAACAATATTCACAAATATATACAATATTTCCCCATTTTAATTTGACTCTTAGATAATCTTTATATGTGGACTTTACATCTATTTTTAGCCAATTGTACCATATATTCCAAATCTTGTAATATTCTATTTCTTCTCTATCTTTTAGTTCCATGGTTAACTTGTCCATCTCTGCACAATCAAGCACCTTTTTTATTATCTTTGCATCAGAAGGAATGTTATCTTGTTTTGTTTGAGCAAAAGTAATTCTAGATGCGGTTACTATTTGGTGTGTAATATATTGCATTTTTTGCATATGTTTTCTCTTATTATGCCCAATAAAAATAATTATGGTTTCAAGTCAATTTTCTGTTCCGTAATTTCTTCTATCCAATTCTTTATTTTCACCCAGTAGTTCCTAGCTTTTTGGGCAAGTCTACCACATATGGAAGAATGAACCTTGTTTGTAGTTACATCTCCAACATTCTGCCGATCTATTCAGAAACATTTTGGCCAATTTTGCCGAAGGTAAATGCCAATGACAGAACATTTTGTATAGGTTTTCTTTGTAGGATGCTGACATTGTTAATTTGTAATTCTTCTCTAATAATTTTTCCCAGTGTTCTAGTTCAATGTTATAACCAAAATTTTTAGCCCAAATTATCATAGTCTCTTTAATTGTTTCTTCCTCCATTTTAAATCTTAAGAAATAATTATATGTTTTAGATATCATTTTTTCCACTGTCCCTTGTAATATTTTATCCAATTCTTGTTGTTCTTTGTAGAAGCCATATTGTTCTATGTCTTTTTTGTATCTCTTCCGAATTTGTAGATATGGCCATCAATCTATTCCTTGGCATTTTAACTCTTGGTTAGACTTTAATTCCCCTTGCTCATCCAATATTATTCTACCTAACTTCATGTCACCTACTTACCAAGAAAAGAAAGGAAAGAAAGAGAAAAAGGAAGGCAAATCAAAACAACACCAAAAACAAAAAAAATCATCTATCCATCATCTCTTGCCCACTTCAATACTTTAGTTGCTATGTTTTTTTTCTTTTTGACCTGTCTTCCATATTCTTCTCTAAGATCTTCATCTTTTTCTACATCTGCTTTTTGTCTGTTCAATCTGAGTATCTTTCTTACTTTGGAAAATCTGACACTACTTTTCTGGCATAAAACAAGAGATCACCTTTCCTGTAGTAGTTCAAATTACAGCTCTGTTATCTTTTGGTAAAAAGGAGAAAGCTCAAATTAGATCTGGTGAGGAACTGAACTATGGTAAATGTTCTCTTTTCTTCCAAGTTTTTCTCAGAGATTAACCGAGTTTGGAACTGCAGAAGATTCATGCTATGGCACTCTCCAAACTTCATGCATCTTCTTTCTTTTTGTCTCCTTGAATCAGGCAACATAGGACATTCCCCACCCCTCAATTCTAAAAGCTATTGGAACTATCTCTTCAGGTTGGAACTAGTCTTTATAGGTGGAGAAGATGACTTTAAAAAAAAAAAATTGTGCAAACACTCAGTTGTTTCCCATTTGCAAACATTCCCCTGAGTTCTAGGAGATTAGAGGAAAATGTTGGAGTCATAATTTCAGCATTAAAAGAAAAGGGGGTAGGGGAAGATTGTCCTAAACCTCTGCTGGAAAACACCCCCCCCCAAAAAAACCTTGATACTATAACTAGCCTAAATTCTCTAAATCACACAATTACTTTCAGAATTGTCTTGCAGTAGATTGCTTCCTGTGTGACCCTGAATTCTGTAGAGTAAACATAATGGGTTAAATGATTACTTCTATGAATGTCAGTCAAAAAAAGCATGACCAATTTGTACGTATTTAGTCACTAAACTGTTCTCTAGCCTCAGTTCTGGGATAATATTGTACAACTGCAGGCCTCTTTTAATTTCCAGCGATCAGATCCCTAAGGTCCTTGATTTGAAAGAAAAGCACAAAACACAACTCTGGTCCATGTGCATTTGTTATTCATAAAAATCTAAGACTGGAGATTTCCTGCCCCCACTGGGAAATGAAAGTAAATCCATTAGTCCGTTTGTGGAATGATTCTGAAGTTCATAGAATGTTAAAATAAGAATAAAGGGTTTGGAATGAAAAGCTGAAAGGGAAAGAGAGAAAAATAACTTTTTGGGAAAGGTAAGGAAAAAAGGGCAATTCCGTATTTCAATCATTGCACGTTGGTTTAGAAGCATTTAAGAATTCTGCTTTTGTCCATTTCTAAAGGGGAATTATCTCATTTGGGATATTCCTGCTATCCCAAATTGCATTCATCTTTCCATTTTAGTTTAGTTTGCTTTACTTTATTGTCATTGCACCTTGTACGTTGAAATTCAATGCCATCTTCAGTGTACATTATAACTATAAAAATAAAACACAAACACACATCCTGCCCATTCTATGCAATTGAATTGAAAACCCGATATTGCATTAATATTGCATTATACAGTAGAAAAGGGACGTGGGGCTACATTCGGTGTATAAGACGCACCCAAATTTTCACCCCCTTTTAGGGGGTAAAAAGGTGCGTCTTATACTCCGAAAATACAGTAAATATAATTGAATCTGGAGAGTTCAAGTCTTAAGAGGTAAATAACATTGCCCCTGGACCTGAAGGTGTAAATTTATCATTTCACTTTCTTTTCCAGAGGGAGTGACTCAGAACCAGAAACTCATAGAGCTAGAAGCTTATTGTACTTAGCTTATTGTTAAGTACAAGCACTTTGTCCTTTTTATAGCCCATATCAAAATATACAAGGAGAGGAACCCTGTTTACAAATTGAGGGGTGAGGGAACATGTTGGCTTCCATAGAGGACCTATAGCCTTGAATTTCCCTCTCTAAATCCAAATCAGAATCTATGCCATGACCTTTAGGCCAGAGAATGTTACAATAAAACCCAGCTATATCAGGGGTGTCAAATTCGATTTCATTGAGGGCCGCATCAGGGTTGTGTTTGACCTCTAGGGGATGGAGTGGGCATGGCCAGGGTGGGCATGGCCAGCTTGGTATCACTCATGTCGGGGGTGCCTATAGTGGCCTGAGCACTCTGCCAGAGAAGACGGGCTCCCGAGCTCCATTTTCGCTGGCAGAGGCACTGCGGGCTGGTTTGCTATTTCCAGGGTGGTCCTGCGGGCCAGATCTAAGCACCCCGCAGGCCAGATCCACCCCCCAGCCTTGAGTTTGATACCCCTGAACTACATCTAGTACAGTGGTGGGATTCAAAAAAAATTATTACGGGTTCTGTTGGTGTGGCTTGGTGCAGTGGTGGGTTCTTCCCGGTTCGGCCCGGTTCGCGAGAGCTGGTAGCGGTGACGATATGATGTCACTGAACCGGTTCTCTGTCTTCGGGAGCTGGGCCCTCCCGCCCACCCCAGCATTATGCCGACCTTATATTTCCTCTTTTTTCGCCCAGCTGAGAGGTGTGGCAGAGCGGATTGCCACACCTCAGCTGGGCAGATTCGCAATGCGCTTGTGCAAAGCGCAAGTTTGGCGCGCAGG
>NW_027256891.1:12806902-12956902 GCF_029215685.1 Pituophis catenifer annectens
TGAAAAATGGTCACAAATCACTTTTTGTACTACGAATGGTCACTAAATGAACTATTGTAAATCGAGGATTACTTGTAATATAAATTATAAATAATTCAAGGCGGTGAATGTACCTAATATTCCTTTCTTCTCCTATTTTTCCCTCCACAACAACAACCATGGAAAGTGAATTGAGCTTTTGTATTCTTCCCCTCTTCTTCCTAGATTTGTCCTTAAATGTCCTGTATGATTTATAACAAACGTTCTATATGATTTTTTTTTTTTATTCACACGGTATGAATTTTTCCATTAGAATTCCAGGCTTTTCTTAGATTCGATTTCACGTATAAGCTCAGCGGAAGTGGCAGTTAGAAGAGGTACAGATTTCCATCCCATTTGTAACAGGTGACTAAGTCGTTTTTTTCACCACTTAGGAGATTGTGTGGCTGGGTTCTCCTGGTCTAGCAACATTCAGGAGGGACAAAAGCATTTTCAGCAGCTTACAAACCTGAATGTCCCATCCCTGATAAAAGCTCTCTCTTTTAGGAATGTTTATGCTGGCCACCAAGGGATAAGAAGAGGAAACAAACATACATTTATAATGCATTTCACATTGAAATAATTAGAGGGCATGGTTGCTGCAAGGGAACTGTGTCTTTAAAAATTAACCCTGATTTTTTTTTTCTCTCTCTCTCTCTGACACATATAGTAGTAACTATGAAGAGGGATCTTGGAGTCCTAGTGGACAACCATTTAAATATGAGCCAGCCATGTGGAGCAGCTGCCAAAAAAGTCAACACAGTTCTAGGCTGCATAAACAGAGGGATAGAATCAAGATCATGTGAGGTGTTAATACCACTTTATAATGCCTTGGTAAGGCCACACTTGGAATCCTGCATCCAGTTTTGGTCGCCACGATGTAAAAAAAATGTTCAGATTCTAGAAATCTGCAATCTCTAGAGTGCAGGGAAGAGCAACAAAGATGATTAGAAGACTGGAGGCTAAAACATATGAAGAACGGTTGCAGGAACTGGGTATGTCTAGTTTAATGAAAAGAAGGACTAGGGGGAGACATGATAGGAGTGTTCCAATATCTCAGAGGATGCCACAAAGAAAAGGGAGTCAAGCTATTCTCCAAAGCACCTGAGGGTAGAACAAGAAGCAATGGGTGGAAACTAACCCATTAGAGCCTTGGTGGCACAGCAGACTAAAGTGCTGTTAAGTAGCTCTCACCAGGCTCAAGATTGACTCAGCCTTCCATCCTTTCGAGGTAGGTGAAATGAGGGCCTGGATTGTGGGGGCAATAAGCTGACTTTGTATAAAAAAGAACACCGCTTAGGGGGGGCCGAAAGCCCTACTAAACAGGTATATACAAAAGTATGAAGGCTATTGCTTAATGCATTGTAAGCTGCCCTGAGTCTCCGGAGAAGGGCGGCATATAAATCGAACCAATAAATGAATGAATGAATGAATGAATGAATGAATGAATGAATGAATGAATAAATAAATAAATAAATAAATAGAGAGAAGCAACCTAGAACTAAGGAGAAATTTCCTGACAGTTAGAACAATTAATCAGTGGAACAACTTGCCTCCAGAAGTTGTGAATGCTCCAATACTGGAAGTTTTTAAGAAGAGATTGGATAACCATTTGTCTGAAGTGGTGTAGGGTTTCCTGCCTAAGCAGGGGGTTGGACTAGAAGACCTCCAAGGTCCCTTCCAACTCTGTTATTATATTATATATACTACATTTCATTGATTGAAAATGATCCTTGATGTTTCCTTCTTTCCCGTGAAGTCAAGGAAAAACTACCCCAAAAAGGCATGATCAGCAGAATAGAAAAAACCCATCCCTGCCAAATCTATTCGTAGATAATCCCGATGATGAAGATTGTGCTCGTGGGTTTGGATTGGAATCTGAGATTAGCAATCTGAAAACATCCCTAAATCGTTCAATAGTGAAGCACGAAAGGGAATTGATGGTTCTTGCTTGATGGACAATTTACGAGGTTCTGCAACAAGAATGCAGGGACACAGAGTTTGGGCTGGAGGAAGATAGAATCTCAATGAATATTAGAATATTAGAAAAAATAAATAAATCCATACAGGTAAAAGGGAATGTAACAATGGATCCTGGAGCTTTATGGAAATTGCTCAAACAGGGAATTGGTCAGGGTGTACTTTAATTGGATTCTTATATCGAGTGGCCTCTTCCAATTGTACATTGTAATCCTAAACTAACTGTTGTTTAAATGGCGGATTTTCCTAGCTTAAACTTAGTCTCAAACTTACATTCAATTGTGTTTGAGGAATGAGGCTCAGAGCAATATCTTCGATCAGCTGTATCTTCAAATAGAGCTCCAACAAATTGTGAAGGCTTACAGATTATACTGTCTACTTTAAATTCCCCTAGACTGGTAAACTCTGAATTATTTGGACTGCAACTACCTAAATCATAAGCCAACACAATCATTAGCTGTGTTGGCCAGAATTTATGGAAGTTTAAATTGTACTCATTTTGAGGTCACAGCTGAAGCCTTTGGTCCAGTGGTGAAATTTCAAATTTTTTTACTACCGGTTCTGTGGGTGTGGATTGGTGGGCATGGCAAGGGAAGGATACTGCAAAATCTCCATTCCCACCCCACTCCAGGGGAAGGATACTGCAAAACCCCATTCCCACCCACTCCAGGGGAAGGATACTGCAAAACCTCATTCCCTCCCCACTCCTGGGGGAAGGATATTGCAAAATCTCCATTCCTACCCCACTCTGGGGCCAGCCAGAGGTGGTATTTGCCAGTTCTCCGAATTACTCAAAATTTCAGCTACCGGTTCTCCAGAACCTGTCAGAACCTGCTGGATTTCACCCCTGCTTTGGTCCATATTCTATGATATATGTGTTATTTTTTTAAAAAAAAATAAAAGGTGAGGGTAGAGAGAAATCATCAATCTCACGAAAGGTAAATAAAATCAAACTTTATAAAAAAAAATAAAGTGAAATTTAACCCTCTCCCTCATTAACTTAAATAGTAAAATGTTGATATTTGTGATAAAAGAAAAAAAAGATTGAAAAAAATATTTTTCAACACATAAGAAAAACTAGCTGATAAAAAATTAAATAAAAATAATAGTAATAAAACTTTAAGAAAACACTTTGATAGAAATTGCAGAGCTTCAACATAGACCACAAGATAGATTGAGGAAAGGAGGAAGGGAGATAGGGAGGGAGAGAAGGGAGAGAGGGAGGGAAGGAGGAAGAGAGAGAGGGAGGGAGGGAGGGAGGGAGGGAGGAAGGAAGGAAGGAAGGAAGGAAGGAAGGAAGGAAGGAAGGAAGGAAGGAAGTCCTTTTCTTTCAAAGTTTTCATCATGATGAATTTTAGGAGAAAAAAAACCCATCCTTCATAATTTTTGGGGGTTTTCTGGCAAGATTCAACTTTCATCTTTTATTTTACCTATATTTTTAAAGAAAACATCCTCTTCTAAAATGATTGGCATAACATTTTTTGTATTAAGTATAGATTGCGCATTATTTTAACTTCATTTTAAAGAAGCAGGGGGCCTCTAGATTAATATTTGAAATAGAAGGAGCAGGGGTATACCTTTGGACTTCAACTCCCTGCTTTGATTTCTTGGGCAGTGTTCATTTGTTCCTTGTTTATTCATTTGATTTAAAGGGAAACCCATTTCAATGTTTCAAGGCTGAGAAAGAAAAGCGATGGTCTTGAAAAGTTCTTCAGAACAACTACCAACTTTCCACATTCAGGGAATTTGGCTGGATATTCTCTGATGTCTGTTTAATTGCTTCCCCAAACAGGACTATTTCTCGATCAGCAGTATCTAGAAATAATAATATCTCACCTGTTGGGAGATCCACCCACATAATTTAGGACTGAGAAATTTGTTCCTCTAGATATGACCTTGAAACCTTTTTCTACATCACTGCAAGTTACCACTGATGCATTTTTCATTGAAGACCAGCAGAAGACATCCACAAATACCAACTAGCAGCCAGTAGACTTTATGAAAACTCCTTAATTTCCCAACACATGCACAGACATAACCATAGTTTCAATTGGGAAACTGTGACATCTAGACCAGAGGTCAGCAACCCACAGCTCTGGAGCCGCATGTGGCTCTTTCATCCCTCTGCCGTGGCTCCCTGTTACTAGTCAGCTCCACAATTGATTAGGGCTTTTGGTTAGAACAAGTAGAGGAAAAAGGATGCCGTGCTAGGAGGAGACTCTATGGTGGGGGAACCAGGACTTCCGGTCAGCTCCAGAATTGAACGGGGGCTTCCGGTTAGGACCTTTGTGGCTCTTTGAGTGTTTAAGGTTGCCGACCCCTGATCTAGACCAAACCAAGGCCAAAACGCTAGAGAATTCCTGAAAGCCTGGCACTCTGACAAATTGGCCATCAATAGACACATAGACATAAACAACATCTCCATGCTGTGCAAAAGAGACAATCAAAAAGCGAACCCAAAACACTTCCCCACCAGCAAGCAACACATAGAAGAGCATAGATTAACACCAAAAATTTACATTGGGACCAACAATCAAGAAATAAACAACACCCCAATTAAGGAACTGGCAAACAAGCTAACAGTAAACCAAGGCACCCTCCAAAACCACTCCTACCAACACTAACACTCAAACCACTGGACTATAAACCGATAGCAAATCCTACTCCTTACTAGCATTGATGTTGTTACCTAGTTTGGATAATCAAACATCTACAAGAAAATAAGCAAGCTCAGAGAGCACCAAGGATCCTCCTCCTCCTCCTCCTCCCTCCTCCTCCTCCTCCTCCTCCTCCTCCTCCTCCTCCTCCTCCTCCTCCTCCTCCTCCTCCTCCTCTTCTTCTTCTTCTTCTTCTTCTTCTTCTTCTTCTTCTTCTTCCTTCTTCTTCTTCTTCTTCTTCTTCTTCTTCTTCCCTCCTCCTTCTCCTCCTCCTCCTCCTCCTCCTCTTTTTCTCCTCCTCCTCCTCCTCCTCCTCTTCCCTTTTCTTCTTCTTCTTCTTCTTCTTCTTCTTCTCTTCTTCTTCTTCTTCTTCTTCTTCCTTCTTCTTCCTCCTCCTCCTCCTCCTCCTCCTCCTCTTTCTCCTCCTCCTCCTCCTCCTCCTCTTCTTCTTCATTATCATCTCCTTCCTCTTCCCTCCTCTTTTTCTCCTCCCTCCTCCTCTTCCCTTTTCTTCTTCTTCTTCTTCTTCTTCTTCTTCTTCTTCTTCTTCTTCTTCTTCTTCTCTTCTTCTTCTTCTTCTTCTTCTTCTTCTTCTTCTTCCTCTTCCTCTTCCTCTTCCTCTTCTTCTTCTCCTCCTCCTCCTCCTCCCTTCTCCTTCTCCTTCTCCTTCTCCTTCTTCTCCTCTTCAACCCGAGCTACAAGTATTTTCCTTTTTTGATGTATTTTTTCAAAATTGGTAGCAAAATGATTTGAGTTGGGGGTGGAATGCAATTCCTTTAAAACATGTGTCAAAGCTGATGCATATTTTTACACTGATGGTGAATGGAAGACGTGGCACATCCCTCAAAACAAAACCAAAAAAGAGATGATCTTATACAGCACTGTGACTTAGCTTTCCTTAAACAATAGTATAAAATAGTGATATAAAAGAAGCAGTACAACTAAAGAGCACGGAGGTTAGAAGAATCGGCCCCTCAGGCCCTACACCTTGGTGTAGACTATACAGAAATCAATCAATCAATTAAAAAAGGTACATAAGTGGAACAATCCTGTTTTCCGTCCAGTTACAATTTCTACAAATGAGTCATTTTTTTTTAAAAAAAAGGACCTGTTTAATCATTACATAACACTCTTCATTGACACCTGGGCCTTATTTGAACAATTCTAACCCAAACCACATACATTAAAAAAAAATAAATCATGCATTTCTATTGCAATTGTTCCATGCTGCCACTGTTATTGAATGCATTACATTTTCTAGCTGATTCATGGCTTGCTTTGAAAGAAAGAAAAAAAAGATTTACTTTTTTTAAAAAAAAATCTCCACGGTATATATTATTTTCCCCCTCAAATAGCATGATACAACATTTCTTTAAGCAGAATGTTAAATGTCAAGGAAAAAGGCAATTAATCTACCACATGCATATATTAGAGAGGCGCAAGGAAACCTTGGATTCTTAACATTGTATGCAGGATTCTGTTTTTCTTTCTTTCTTTCTTTTCTTTTCTTTTCTTTTCTTTTTTTTTAAAAAAGGAAGTGAATTCCTGCAGGGAAATGGTTAATCTATTTTTAACTAAAGCTTACTTTTGTAATCTATCCAGTGCTTAGAGTTCTGTCATTGATCTATGATTTATGTGTTTTAAACCACTTCTTGGCTGCAGCATTGGTTTCTATCCAGAATGCTGGGCTGAATACTAATTGCGAGATCAAATTTATGCTGTTGGGCTAAAGCATCTGACGGTTTATGCTGTTGGGCTAAAGCATCTGACGGGAGTTTTTCTCCAGGGCTCCCATAAAGCAGGCTAGGGTGGAAGCTTGTTGAAACCAGTTTTTCTAACCTCCCCACTCAGCATGTCCTTTTTAAAGGGCTTTATATGCCCAGAGTTAGGATTGATAGTTTATCTGAATTATTCCTGGCAAGGTCCATTGGGGGGGCGGCGGGGGGGGGGTTATAAGAAAGCTTTGGCCAAAAAAAAAAAAAAGTTGAAAAGATTAAAGGCAAAGATTCAAGGGGTCATTTACAATCAATCTGGGGAAGCCTTTTTATTGTAATCGCTCACCCCTTCTTTGCAAGGACAAAAACTTCATTTTTTTTTATTGTGGAGGATACGAGGGGAAAATAGAGGCAGAACTAAACAGAATGTTGAGGCCATTACCCTGTTTTCCCCCAAAATAAGACATCCCCTGATAATAAGCCCAATCGGGCTTTTGAAGTGCATGGCAATAAGGCCAAGCGCTTATTTCAGGGTTCAAAAAAAATATATAAGACAGGGTCTTATTTTCGGGAAAATATGGTACGAATTTATCACGTTCTTCCTCTTTCCTATAAATAGCAACTTGGGAGGTTATCAAAATATTCCCGCCATGCCCTCAAACCATTCCTATTCCAGCAAGCTGGCCTGGCCTAACCTCTCTTTTAAATTGCTTTTTAAATTTTAAATTTGTCTTATAAATTGGGGTGTTTTAAATTTGTTTTCTGAGCCAAAGGATTTAATGTATTTTAAATGGTTTTTAACATCTGTATTATATGTATTTTATTTCTGGCTGTTCACCGCTCTGAGTCTTTTGGGAGTAGGGCGGTATATAAATTTAATAAATAATAATAATAATAATAATAATAATAATAATAATAATAATAATAATAATAATGCACGGATTGAAGATAAGCAGCAAGAAAAAGAATCACAAAGTACCGGGACTTGCAAATCGAAGTTGAGCGACTGTGGAAAAAGAAATCGTGTGTGTTGTCCCAATTGTAATTGGAGCCCTTGGAGCAATACCCAAAGGGCTACCCCGCTATTTAGAAATTCTAAATTTACCGGACTTGAACATTTTGACTCTACAAAAAACCACCTTACTCGGATAGCTTACATCCTCCAACGATACCTTAACAGTTCCTAAGTCCTTGGTTAGGACTCGAGCTGCTGAGCTATTAACCAGCCTCAAAGGCTGTGAATCTCACTAAAGATTAAATATTATTATTATTATTATTATTATTATTATTATTATTATTATTATTATTATTATTATTATTATTATTCAACAGTAGGATTTGTCTTATCACCGGTTAATGGTCCTTATTCAAGCCCAACTCATATGTCCAATTTTGGGGTCATTTTCTGCCCAATCCTCTCTCATCTGCACCCCTATAGATAGAACACCCCTCCTCTGAACAGCACAAGTTCTCCGCTGGTGAGGCTACCAGTCTGGAGGTTCCTTCAACCCAACATCTGCTTCTGATGGCAACCATTTATTATGCAGTTAAGATCCATCCATAAAGGTATGTAGCCAGGATGGCGAACCTATGGCACGCGTGCCCAAAGTGGCATGCAGAGCCATGTTGCCTGGCATGCGTGGCATCGCCCGTTCCTCTTCTGGGTTTTTGGTGCCCATGCACACGCGATGATCAGCTGGCCTTTTTGCACGTGGCAGTGCTGGAAACTAGAAGAGCTGGTCTTCCTGCGTGAGCATGCACGCCAGCCAGCTGATCGTCGTGTTTGCATGTGTGCCAGAAACCCGGAAGAGTAGCTTGCTGAAACCGGAAGTTCAGTAGCTGAAACCAGAAGTTCATTTTCGGGCATGTGCATGCGCCCTGGCCAGCTCCCTTTTCTAGGTTGAGGCCCTGACATACGAGAAGTGCGTGCATGCATTCCCTTTTCAGTAGGTGCCGAAATGGTTCGCCATCCCTGGTATATAGTATAGCATATCTCAGGGACATGCAGAAAAAAATAAATGAATTCATGGCACTGGAAATATTTTCTCCTGTTTTGTATTATGTGCTCTTATTTTGACACATGTCGAGCAGGCAGTGTGATTTATGATAACTTCATAGCATAGCAGCCAATGTGCTAGAGTATGTTTATTAAGGGTAATGAAGTTTTGCACAGATTGTCTCTTCTCTCTCTCTCTCTCCTTCCCTCCTCCCTCCCTCCTCTTTTCCCCCCTCCCTGAAGATCAAAACATTAGCCACACATATATATTATGATTTTTCCACAAACGTGGAAAGCATACAAGTGTGTCTATCAGGGGTAGTTTCTACTTACGTTTACTACCGGTTCACAGTGGGACTGCGCTCGTTACGCTCGCTTCGCTCTCATGCGCATGTGCTCTTCTGTGCATGCGCAGAAGCATTTTAGTGACGTTATGGTCGGTGGGCGGAACCTCCTACCAGTTTTACTACCGGTTCTATAGAACTGGTGCGAACCGGGGCAACCCACTACTGGTGTCTATCTGTATTAGACAGAGAAACACAACAAACCATTTCTGTCCCATCTTGGTTTCATGTACGTTCATTCATAACTTCATACGATCTGAGTTTCAAACCATCAAATCATTTTATTTCAGTTTGAAGAAACCGTAGGTGAAAATTCACCCATTTTAAAACAGGGGAGGATGCATTTTATTTCTCCAAACTCTTTATTTATTCATTTATTCAAAAAAAAAAAAAAACCCACACCCCTCTACCTCCTAATCTGCACATTAGCCTGTGAATGGCAAATAAGGTCGGTCTGTTTAAAAATGGAGATTGAAAAAAAGATGGAACCATCTGGGGTTTGTTTGCATGGCATACAACTGAATCTCGGGAGTTACTGTCTTGTGCGAAACCACTATTTGAGCATTAGCTGTCCCTTCCATCTCTCTCTCTCTCTCTCTCTCTCTCTCTCTCTCTCTCTCTCTCTCTCTCTCTCTCTCTCTTTCTCTCTCTCTCTCTCTCTCTCTCTCTCTCTGTGTGTGTGTGTGTGTGTGTGTGTATACACAGTAGCCGTGTCTCTGTTTATGTCATCTTTTTTAGGTTTTAGGATGATAAACTAGAATGCTGGTAGTGAAAAAGGAATGGAAAATGGTGGGAATGGGGGAAGACCTCCTGACTCTGTCCATGGTGCTGATTATCTAGTCATATCAGCAGGTTTTTGTGGGTATTTAGAGCAGAGGATGAAAGCATTTTCTTTTAACATTTTTCCATTGGACATGTAAGAAGGATGGTGGGCAGAATTGAAAAATGGACAGCACATAGTTAGAGTAATGAGTTTTCATTTCCACCGAAAACAGGCTGTATACAAGTCTGGATGCGTTTTCCTGCATTCCTATTCTTAGTTACTTGTCCCCCTTTTTCTTTCTCTTTCCTCTTTCTCCAAGTTCTCCTCTTGGTCATGTGTCCCATGATTAAATTTTAGTGGGTGAAATCCTTGAGAATGAAACTTCATTTTTTGTGACTGTAATGGTCCATATTTAAAAAAAAAGACTTGCAATAAAGGCAAATGCAGCCTGCCTGCCTTCCTTCCTTCCTTCCTTCCTTCCTTCCTTCCTTCCTTCCTTCCTTCCTTCATTCATTCATTCATTCATAATGAATGAGCTGCCCCCAGGGATACGACTAATCCCGGATCTCCGGACCTTCCGCCGGGCCCTGAAGACTTTTCTGTTTCAGCAAGCCGGGCTGGGTTAAAATTTTTTAATTGGTGAATTTTATGGGTAACGGGGTTTTAAAATTGGAGAAGCCTAAGATAATTTAATTCTGTTTTAATGCATTTTAATATTTGTATTGTGTGTTTTTAATCTTGGCTGTTCACCGCCCCCGAGTCCTTCGGGAGAGGGGGCGGTATAAAAATTTAATAAATAAATAAATAAATAAATAAATAATTCATTCATTCATTCCCTCCCCATCCTAAAAGAGTAGATGAGTGCCATGGAACAGGAATTGGCTATCTCATATCATCTTATGTTTTGTCACATCATCTTATGTTTTGGAATACAACTGCATACAGAACATCAGGTTGTTTAGCCCGTCCTAGATATTCTGGGTCCCTTGGTGAAATCATTTTTTTTTCTTCCTAGAGTTTTTCTTGCAAGAGCAGGGTCTGCTTTGGGGGGGGGGAGTTTCAACAAAGTATCAATTCATTAGTTGCAACTCAGCTTCTCACCTGACCTGATATCATAGGCTGAGAGAGAATGACTGGCCCAAGGTCACCCAGCCAGCTTTCATGCCTAAATTGGGACTAGAACTCATAGGCTAATTGAGTGATTGACCCAATGTTACAGAGCCAGCTTTCATGCCTAAAATGGGACTGGAATTTACCATCTCCTGGTGATCGACCCGAAGTTGCTCAGCTGGCTTTCATGCCTAAGGCGGGACTAGAACTCACTGTCTTCTGGTTTATAGCCTGGTGTCTTCACCACTAGCCCAAATTGCCTCCCTTGCTGAAGTCACTTGCTTCTTCATAACATTCTGACTGATGCATTTACAAGCCACAGTGGAGTATTCCCAATGGTTAATTTTGTTCTTGAAAAAGAACTTGTCCAAACAAGTATATTTCTACATTAACAGATTAACAGAGTTGGAAGGGACCTTATAGGTCATCTAGTCCAATTCCCCGCTCAAGCAGGAGACCCTACACCATTTCTAACAAATGGCAGTCCAATCTTTTCTTGAAAGTCTCCAGTGATGAAGCTCCCACAACTTCTGAAGGCAACTTCTGTTCCATTGGTTGATTGTTCTCATTGTCAGAAAGTTCCTCCTCGTTTCTAGGTTGAATCTCTCCTTGGTCAGTTTCCATCCATTATTCCTTGTTTGGCCTTCAGGTGCTTTGGAAAATAGTTTGATCCCCTCCTCTCTATGGCAGCCCCTCAAATATTGGAAGACTGCTATCATATCTCCCATGGTCCTTCTCTTCTCTTCACTAGACTAGCCATGCCCAGTTCCTGTAATCATTCTTCATATGTTTTAGTCTCCTCTGCACTTTTTCTAGAGTCTCAACATCTTTTTTATAGTGTGGTGACCAAAACTGGATGTAGTACTCTAGGTGTGGTCTTACTAGGGCTTTATAGAGTGGTATTAGTACCTCACTTGATCTTGATTGTATCCCTCTGTTAATGCAATTTAGGATTGTGCTGGCTTTTTGCTGCTGCACACTGCTGACTCATATTTAGCTGGTTGTCCACTAAGACTCCAAGATCCCTCTCACAGTTACTGCTATTAAGCTTGGTTTCACCCAGTTTATATGTGTGCTTTTGGCTTTTCTTACCTAAGTGTAAGACTTTACTTTTCTCTACATTGAATTCAGTGGTGGGATTCAAGTAATTTAACAACCGGTTCTCTGCCCTAATGATTTCTTCCATCAACCAGTTTGCCAAACTGCTCAGAAAGTTAACAACCGGTTCTCCCAAAGTGGTGCGAACTGGCTGAATCCCACCACTAATTGAATTTCATTTTGTTAGATGGGACCCAGTGTTCATGTCTGTCAAGATTAGCATGATGAAAAGAATTTAAGATTTAAACTATTCAGAAGAATGAAAAAAAAAAAAAAAAACCAACCACAGGTTTGACTATGTCTGGTGTCATATTCTTATTTCAACCAGAAGAGGTAGATGAACATCAAAGAAGAGCCATGATTAAGTGGCCAAGCTAATGCTTGGCAGGAGGAACATCTCAGGTTCAATCCATAAAGCTCCATCTAAAGAAAAAAAACCTTGGAGAATAGAAGATGTGAAGGACCCTGATAATTTTGAGATACACGGGTAAAATAATTCAACATTGCTATAAGGATTATCAAGTTGCACTGATCATATTCCTGCATCATTGGGCTTCAGAATTCCCAGGGATGCAGCCATTCAGTAGAAATTAATTTCTCCTTGTCCTTTGGTTACAGCAGTTACTTTCGATTAGCAATGGTAGGAGGGAATAATTGCAGTTATGTCTACCTACAACCTCTCTATTAAATCCCACCTCCTACTTTCCCAAGTGCAAGAAAGTGGCAGCGTGGAAGCTTCCGGGGTTCATATGGCTTCCAAAGCTGACACAGTGTTTGTGATTTAAGCTGGGGAATTCTGGGAATTGAAGACCACACATCTTAAAGATTGCTCTAGTATACTAATCGGGAAGCTTAGAAAGGCATAGAAGTAGAATCATTGTGCCTGGCAGAACCTAAAGAGACTTTGAAGGAGCATCTCTTCAGATGTTTACAGCATCTCTTGCGGTCCAAAAGTATACAACCTCAAGGCTTATTCAAATGAGGCAAGGTGAATGACCATTAAGAGAAATGGCTTTTAACAACCATTAAACAGTCCTGGGTATTATGGTCTGCCCTGGGTGGAATGGTGCAATCAATCAATCAATTTGTTACAGTCTTAGACCAGAGACAAAGGGACACAAAGGGCTCAGTGGCTAAGACGCTGAGCTTGTCGATCGAAAGGTCGGCAGTTCAGCGGTTCAAATCCCTAGTGCTGCGTAACAGGGTGAGCTCCCGTTACTTATCCCACCTTCTGCCAACCTAGCAGTTTGAAAGCACGTAAAAAATGCAAGTAGAAAAAATTGGTGGGAAGGTAACAGCGTTCTGTGCACCTTTGGCATTTAGTCATGCCGGCCACATGACCACGGAGACGTCTTCGGACAGCGCTGGCTCTTTGATTTTGAAATGGAGATGAGCACTGCCCCCTAGAGTCAGGAACGACTAGCATACATGTGCGAGGGGAACCTTTACTTTTACCTTTAGACCAGAGACCAGAACAAATAAAAGCGCCGAGTAAATATACAACTAAAAATTCTAGTATGAAATAATAAACAACAACTAATAAAATCCAGTCTGTCAATTATATACGGTCTAACTATATACTACAATTACGATCCATATACTGTATGGTCCATTGTAGGTTTGATGCCAAAAGGGAAAAGACTAAGCAGTGCAAAGGGTTTGCCATATTTGTTATGTAACATCACTATGGTGGAGAAGACAAGTGTTTGCGACGAATCCCCAGTGCTGCTGCGCAGAATCTGGCCACCTGAGCTGTAGTTATGGATTATTCATCCTTAAACAGCCACTGAAGATAGGTAATGTCGGAGTGACCAGGATACCTAGCAGTTATTGGTAGAATATGTTTTTTCTTAATCTCTGTGTAAATGGAACATCTAAGGAGCATGTGACCCACAGTCTAGTGGGATGATGTAGAACAGAGGTCACCGATTGGTGGTCTGTGGACCACTGGTGGTCCATGAGAAAATTTTGGTGGCCCGCAGAAAAATTATTTGCATTTTTTATATTGCATTAAATCAGGGGTCCTCAAACTACGGCCCCTGGAACAGATGCATGCCATGAACGGTTGTGTTGCTGCAGAGAGTCTCCTCATTCGTGGTCTTTTTGTGCGGGTTGGAGGAGGGCAGAAATTCCGACTTGGGGTTTGCTTCAGCCTCCTGGTGTGAGGCTTTGGGCAAAGACTGGAGGGAAGTGCCACTGGTGGCGAAAAGCCGGAGGGCCTTGTTCCAGTGGGACTGCATCATGGCCTGGAACTGGCTGACCATCTCAGCCCACTGAGCCTCCAGGAGCCGGTACCTGGCCTTGCACTTCCTCAGGTCTTTCCTCTGCTTGGAAAGCCTATGCTCCTAGTCCTCAGTGAGGTGCTTCTGCTGAGCCTCCTTCTCGGTCAGATCCAATTTGAACTGAGCTGTTTTGCCAACTCTTTCTCGTGGTGGCTGCTTAGCTCCAACAACTGCTTCCAACTGTTGGGGCCCTAAGGAGCCTGGACGGGGAGGCAAGGAGTTGGCCACACCCTCCCAGTCACATGACCACCTAGCCATGCCCACCCAACAGTTCATTAGGCAGATCATATTAGTGGTCCGCGGGATTTAAAATTATGAATTTAGTGGTCCCTGGGGTTCGAAAGGTTGGTGACCCCTGATGTAGAAGACATATGGGTGGGGCTACATCAGCTCAGGATTTTACATTGTGCCCTGGGAGATTTATTGGGCATTAAGATTGTCCTTAAATCTTTTATGATTAAAGACAGATCCAACCTCGAACTAAGGAGAAGTTTTCCTGACAATGAGAACAATTAATCAGTGGAACGGATTGCCACCAGAAGTCGGGGACGCTCCAACACTGGATGGTTTTTCAAAAAGAGTCTAAAGAGCCATTTGTCAAGAATAGAATAGGGTCGCCTGCTTGAACAGGGTGTACTAGGTGGCTCAGTGGCTAAGACACTGAGCTTGTCGATCAGAAAGGTTGGCAGTTTGGCGGTTCAAATCCCTAGTACAGGTCTCCTGCGTGACCCAGGGGGTTGGACTAGATGACCTCTAAGGTCCCTTCCAACTCTGTTACTGTACCTCCAAGGTCCCTTCCAGTCCTGTAATCCTAAACTCTATCAAAACGTATTTATCATAGAGCTACCCAATAACGTTCATTTTTTCCAGGTCTCAGGAAAACGAACCTTGGTAGTGCAGTGGATTCTGGGGCTCCGAATGAATGAAAATAAAAAGACTCCACTTGTTGGAGGGGAGGCCCACACACTGGAGGGTTCACACGGCAGTCAAAAAGCCAATTTTTGGCTTCTTTCATATGGTTACACTTCGGATTAAGCTCGGCATGGTGTGTTTGGCCTGCAGTTGTGGGTAGAATTGAGGCGGACTTTGTTCCTGCAGAAATCCAGCTGTGAGAGGTTAGCAAGTTGTGTGTGAAATCAGCAGCCCACCGAGCTTCAGGGCTGGGACGTCTTCCAGTGTGTGACTCTCCTTCCTTCATTGTTCATCTTCTTTAATCCATCCTGAGACTTTTTCTTTCTGTTTTTTTTTTAAACAAAATCTCTTCCTTGTCTGTTGGGATACTAGGATAGACAGCAGGTCCTCGACTTACAACTCTTCATTTAGTGACCAAAGTTACAATGGGACTGAAAAAAAAGTGAAGCTCTCTCCCTTTTTCACACTTATGACCTTGGTCAAAAAGAGGGCTGTGAAAATATCTACAGACCCCTCACATCCTGGACATCCTGGAAAAGAGTGTTTTCTAAAACTAGCTAATAACACCACTTTTTTTTTTTTTTGGAGTAGTATCAGAAAAATATATATCAATGGAAAGATAATTTAATCAAGAACGTAATGCAATCACTTTCATGAAGGATTTGCTATTAGAATAGCAGTTACAGTAGAAAGAAGAAAAGTGAAACACATAGAAAAAACAAGATATACCAAAATGATCACCATAGAAAAAATGAGATATACAAAAAAGATCACCATGTCAGTTAATACTTAGTTGGGTAACCTTTGGCATGAATTACGGCCTTACAATGTTTTCCCATGGGGTGAACCAAGTCTTTTAGTTCTGCAGCTGTTCTAATGTGAAACCAAGATTGAATGATGGCTTCTATCAACTGGGTTTTATTGCTGGGTCGCTTTTGACTAACAAGTTTCTTTAGTTGGCTCCATAGATTTCCAATTGGGTGAAGGTCTGGGCTATTCCCAGGCCATTCCAGCAGTGGAATAGGATTATCTTGAAACTCCCCAAAAAAGTGGTGTTATTAGCCATCAAACCTCAAAAATACGCTTTTCCCAAAAGGTTTCCACAGTTTTGGCCACTACTGTATATTATGAAGACACAGTAGTACATCTCTTCCATTTTTCTCCTTCCTTCATTTGGGCCTGTGCCTCTGTCAGAGGTCTTCAAACTTGGCAGCTTTAAGACTTGTGGACTTCAACTCTCAGAATTCTCCAGCCAGCTATGCTATGCTATGCTATGCTATGCTGGCTGGAGAATTCTGAGAGTTGAAGTCCAAAAGTCTTAAAGCTGCCAAGTTTGAAGACCTCTGCTCTATGTCATTCTTTTCTTAAAACTGGCCACTTCTATAGAAAACAGGGTGTTTAATGAGATTTTGCTGGCACTCTGAGCGTGCCAGCTGTGGCCAGGTAACATGTTGCAAGCAGCCAATAAATCTGGCTGTTCAGAAACTTCCAGGAACAAGTTTTATTTTCTCTCCGTGCTTCAGCCTCAGGAACTGTGTGCAGTCATGCATCTGCTTTTTCACAGGAGAACCTGGTTCCCACCCAACCCCCTATTTCCCAGCCAGGACTTGCACACTGAAGCAGGTGAGAATGAGGGGGGCTGGAGAGAGGGGGGGGGAAAGGAAAAAAGGGAAAGAAAAGAAAGAAGAAAAAGGAAAAGAGAAAAGAAAGAAAATAGAAAATGTACTAACAATTCGGAAAAACTTGTCACATTAGTCAGCTATACGTAATAAGTTCTGACTATCTTTGCATGCACTTCCACTTTTGAGAACGTGGACATCTGTTAAATGTCTGTTTACTATCCTGAAATGCCAACTGCTATGCACAATCGATGCCTTAAATTTGGACTGGAGTAACACTATGTTTATACTAAAATATACTATAATAGTATATATATATAGTATTATAGTATATTATACTATAATATACTAATATACTATCTATCTATCTATCTATCTATCTATCTATCTATCTATCTATCTATCTATCTATCTATCACCTGTCTGTCTATCTCTATTTCTATCTTTATCTATCATCTATCATGTATCTATCTATCTATCTATCTATCTATCTATCTATCTATCTATCTATCTTATCTCTCTCTCTCTATCTATCTAACTATCATCAATCATCGATCATCGATCATCAACTATCATCTATCTATCTACTATATCTATCTATCTATCTATCTATCTATCTATCTATCTATCTATCTATCATCTATCTATCTCTATCTCTATCTTTATCTCTCTCTCTCTCTCTCTCTCTCTCTCTATATATATATATATATATATATATATATATATATATATATATGTAGGTCTTTGGTTATTCGGGTCTTCTCCCACGTAAAATTGGAAGTGTCTTGGCGACGTTTCGACGAAGTCTCATTCGTCATCTTCAGGCTGGTGTTCTCGGCTTCGTGCTTCCAGGAGCAATGGAATTTGCTCCTGGAAGCACGAAGCCGAGAACACCAGCCTGAAGATGACGAATGAGACTTCGTCGAAACGTCGCCAAGACACTTCCAATTTTACGTGGGAGAAGACCCGAATAACCAAAGACCTACATACAAACACCCGCGAAAACCTGAGAAAACAAATATATATATATATATATATATATATATTATCTATCATCTATCTATCTCAACATATATACTCTTCAAAGCACCTGAGGACAGGACAAGAAGCAATGGATGAAAACTTATGAAGAAGGAAAGATCCAACCTAGAACTAAGGAGAAATTCCTGACATCAATTAATCAAGGGAATAGCTTGCCTTCAGAAATTGTGGGTTCTCCATCACTGGAGGCTTTGAAGAAGAGACTGGACAACCATTTGTCTGAAATGCTTTAGGATTGGACTAGAAGACGTCTGCAATTCTGTATTCTGTTCGGCAAATCCACCTTCCCACAAGAAGGTCTCCCACATTTCTGCATCTTTTCCAAGGTGCTTTATCATTTCTTGAGAGTATCTGTTGCTGATGTTTCAGAGTATCCTTTAAAGTAGACAAGGTGGAAGTGATTTTATTTATTTTAATTTATTAGCTACCCAACACTAATGTGGAGATGTTCCTGGATCTCTGGTTACATCTCTGTCCATCATTCAGCCTGCATCCCTGACTGTCCACAGTTCCTGATAAAGGAAATGCTCCTAGGTTTTAAAGAAAGCATAAGAAGCCAAAGAATCTGCAGGCAATTTGCAAGTGGGGTGGGTGGGTGGGCTGCACGACAGCAAAACAGGAGTTGACATTCCAGTAAATACTATAAAAGGTACAAGAACCTGCACCCGAGCCATGAGGATTTTATTTATTAATTGTTCATTTATTTATTTAACTTCAATGCCACCCATCTTGCCGAGGCAACTCAAAATAACTCAAGGTGACTCAAAATGAATTTTCTCCAAATATTCTCCTGGGGGGGGGAGGGAGAGGGAGGAGAGAAAATAATCATAACCAATTTCCTTTTTCAGCAAGTCAAAGGAGAGTAATTGAAGCAGAATATGCACCCAATAATTGTTCCTGAACTTCTCTGGATGGGACACAAATCAGATTGGCACAGCAATGCTGGACTACATGCAGAGAGCTAGCCCAAAGCACAGTGGTTTGTGTGACAGTTTCAACAGCTTGGCGCAATCATTTCACCAGTTCACAATCCAAATCTTATGGAGCGGTCGTTTGTAAAGCTGGGGTAACTGAGTTGAGTGGCAGAATCGCAAAATATAAACATCAAAACGCAAGAACACGTCTGTTGGATTAGGGCCAAGGTCTATTTGTCAACTCTGGGATCTCCTACCAAAGGTTCATCAGGTCCTGGAGATGTTTATTGAAGGTCCATTGGGCAATTGCCCTCTCTCACTGTCACACTTTTCAGCAGCAGGCGTTCGTTGGATGCTACACGTTCTTTTTTAGATCGCATTAACAGCTGCTCTGTTTTTCACCAATTGGCTTCATTGCTGTGGATCTCCATCCAAGACAATGTATTTTTGGAACAGAAAATTCCATAATAATAAATTAGTTGCAGATTATTCTCTCCCAAACCTATTATAAATCTATTTCAGCGAGCGATTTCGGATATGAGTATTGTATGAGAGAAGGGGAAGAGGCGGGCATCCATTTTCTCCACGATGAGCATCATTTTTAAAGCTTTCGCCTTGTCTCCAATCCCTGCTGTGCCTTAAAAGAATAAAAATAAAAACAGAGTATCACAGGATTGTGCAGCATAATTGTGCTGGGAAGACGCACTTTTAAATGAAAAAGAGAACTAGAAAGATGTGATAGGAATGCCTGTTTTTATTGCAGTTAATGGCCAATCAATGCAACCCACAGAAATAAAAAGACATTAAACAAACAATGCAACTAAAACAATACATAACACTTCATCAAATTAAACAATGTGGGGAAGTGAAAAGGCATATCACCTAGTTATACCTAAAATAAAATTTTTATAAATCCTGTCATAAAACAAAATAAAATAAACAGTTACTTATCATCAGGAGTGTGTATAGACATATTTATAGAACCAAATGGCAGAAAATGAAGAGTAACTAAAGAGCCTCTTGATGCGGGTGAAGGAGGAGAGTGCAAAAGTTGGCTTGAAATCAACATTAAGAAAACTAAGATCATGGCATCCGGCCCTCTCAATTCCTGGCAAATAGATGGGGAAGAAATGGAGGTAGTGACAGATTTTATTTTACTGGACTCCAAGATCACCTCAGATGGGGACTGCAGCCAAGAAATTAAAAGACGCTTGCTCCTGGGGAGGAAAGCTATGGCAAATCTAGACAGCGTGCTAAAAAGCAGAGACATCACCCTGCCAACAAAAGTGTGTATAGTCAAGGCTATGGTTTTCCCAGTTGCAATGAATGGCTGTGAAAGTTGGACCATCAGGAAGGCTGAGCGCCAAAGAAATTGAGGCCTTTGAACTCTGGTGCTGGAGAAGACTCCTGCGAGTCCCTTGGATTGCAAGGGAATCAAACCGGTCAGTCCTAGAGGAGATCAACCCTGACTGCTCTTTTAGAAGGCCAGATTCTGAAGATGAAACTGAAATACTTTGGCCACTTAGTGAGAAGGAAGGATTCAGTGGAGAAGAGCCTAATGCTGGGAAAGATTGAAGGCAAAAGAAGAAGGGGACGACAGGGAACGAAGTGGGTGGATGGAGTCACTGAAGCAATAAGTGTGAGCTTAAATGGTCTCCAGGGGACGGTAGAGGACAGGAAGGCCTGGAGGAAGGTTGTCCATGGGGTCGCGATGGGTCGGACACAACTTCACAACTAACAACAACATAGAACCAAAATCTTTGATTCGTTTCTTTCTGCATTTGGGGATATATATTTTTTTAGTAAAATTATTTTAAGATGAACTTAAATTGTCTTATTTTAACCAGGCTGTTGTTGAACGTTATCATGTTCCACACCATTTTCATCAGCAAGTTCTTGAAGGATTTCAGGAGGCCCCCCAAAATGAAACTATGAGCCATAGGCGGTCCAAGAGTTGAGTTAATGACTCTTGCTGCAGACCTATTTCGGAAAGATGCTAGAATTCCTTGAACCTATTGGGTTGTCCATTTGGCACACAATCCAATTCTACAATAGCCCTTTTGGAGATGAAAGGGACAACTCAAATAAGGATCCGAAAAAGAACACCATTTGCTCTGCTGTTGAAACCTCTTTGGTGAAAGTACATATTAAGTACATATCTGCCCTTTGAAAGGTCCTACGGAGAAATTGAAATAAGAAATTTGGTGAACACCTAACAAATGCTTTCCTGCAGTGATGGATTCTGTGGGTTTTTTTTTTCCCCCTTATCTGGTGTATCTGACATAGGTTTTGGTCTCTTGGTGAAAAAAATAACTTCCTGTTTCAACAGCCCTGTTTATTGTGAATTACGAGGGAAGGGAAAAGCAGGAAACGGAAGAAAGAAAAAGTGAAATTCAATATTTAGTGCTACGTTCTGTCTCCTCCTGAGATATTTTAGAGAAAACAACCCCTTCTGCTTCCTATACCCCGAGGACTATTTCATACAAGACATTTTCTACACCATGAGAAAATGAGCTTCTTGTAGTTGTTTTCGAAGAAGACCAACTGTGGCAGATATTGTTGTGGTAGCTCAGTCATTTCATTTTATTATCGTTGTTTTAATACATCCATTCTTTTTGGAAATGATTACCTTGGATAGATCAGAACCACTGATCAGAACAAATTTTATTAGGGGAAATTACCACCAACTGGCCAACTTAAATCATGTGTTTTCCAACTAATTAAGTTACTTAAAAGTCCTAGAGGTAAAAACAGACAAGCATGAGTTCTTAGCAGGGGTGAAATCCATCAGGTTCTGACAGAACCGGTAGTGGAAATTTTGAGTAGTTTGGAGAACCGGCAAATACCACCTCTGGCTGGCCCCAGAGTGGGGAGGGAATGGGGATTTTGTAATATCCTTCCCCTGTAGTGGGGTGGGAATGGAGATTTTGCAGTATCCTTCCCCTGCCATGCCCACCAAGCCACGCCCATCAAGCCACACCACGCCCACCAAGCCATGCCCACAGAACCGGTACTAAAAAAATTCAGATTTCACTACTGGTTATATATTATATACCATATGGTATAGGGTTTCTTGCCTGAGCAGGGGATTGGACTATAGAAGACCTCCAAGGTCCCTTCCATCTCTGTTATTCCATTATTGTTATTATATACACAACAATGTAAAATGCCCTCTCTCAACAGAGAAGGAAGGATACGATGTCATCTATCTCCAATCTACAACACAGTCCTTTCAACAGTTCCAAGAAGGCTCCATACCCATTTGCACCACTCAGGTGACCCTGAGGACACAGGTAAACCTCCAGGTGGCCTTAACGACCCACTAAAAGAATGCAAATGACCAGCTGTCTGCAAGGAACATAAATCCTTCCATTCCCCACCATCCAGTCAGAGCTGAAGAAGCTTCTTGGACGAGAAGCGAAACGTCTTCAAAGAAAAACCAGAAAGTCCATTTGCCACCTAAAAAAGCACCTTTGGGATAACTATGACTGAGAATCTGCATAGACATTCAACAATGTAAAACCACAGCTGCCAGTTCTTTACTGCTGTTGGCCTCCTACACATCAAATTCACCCCTAGGAACCTAGGATGCCATTATGTATTGGTATGTGTACGGATCTAAAGAGTTTGGCCTATTGCAATTGACAGATGGAAATTTTGTCAGTGCTCAGATTTCTTAAGTGCCATCCAAGATTGCTTTGTTACTATTATGGGGTTGGTTACATAGTTAGCCAGATGTTTCTACTGCATTTTTATCCACCTCCTGAATCCTGTTGTTTGAAGGCATTAAAGGTATGTCGGAGGATATAATCTGTTCTAAATCAAACTGCCCTTTTGCAATGGACTGATGGTGATTTTGTCAATGCCACCGGTAGTCAAGTAGTGTTCCAGATGTTTTGGGATTGCTCTATGGGCACTGTCTTTGCTTTCTTTTGTCCCACATTTTCTATTTGTAGCGATTTGTAATTAATGAGTTGCGATTCTCTCCATTTCTGTTGGGTCCAAGTGTTTTCCCAATCTTTTGATATGTCTTTATTATCATTGTTGTTATTTAGAGGTCTAAGTCTCTCTTTGACTTTTCAATACTCAATGTACTCTTGTAAGGTAGATTAGATGAAGAGTATATAATGAGCCATGATGGCACAGTGGTTAGAGTGCAGTACTGCAGGCTACTTCTGTTGATCACCAGCTGCCAGCAGATCGAATCTCACCAGACTCAAGGTTGACTCAGCCTTCCATCCTTCTGAGGTGGGTAAAATGAGGACCCAAATTGTTGGGGGCAAGAGGCTGACTCTGTAAAACCGCTTAGAGAGGGCTGTAAAGCACCATAAAGCGGTATATAAATCTAAGTGCTATTGCTATTGTTATATCACTACTTCATTAGCAATACTTCATTACTAATGAAAGATGATGCATTGTACGTGATCCATATAGGGATTTTTTGTTTACAGGTAGTCCTTGACTTACGACCACAATTGAGCCCAAAATTTCTGTTGTTAAGTGAGACATTTGTTAAGTGAGTTTTGCCCCATTTTATGACCTTTCTTTTTTCTTTTTTCTAATTTTTAATTTTGATTTATATGCCGTCCTTCTCCAGAGACTCAGGACGGCTTACAATGCCTCTGTTGTTAAATGAATCGCTGAAATTGATAAGTTAGTCACCCGGTTGTTAAGGGAATCCAGCTTCCCCATTGACTTTGCTAGTCAAAAGGTCGCAAAAGAGATCAAATGACCTTGGGATACAACAGTGGTCATAAATACGAGTCAGTTGCCAAACATCTGGATTTTGATTACATGATCATGGGGATGCAACAGAGATGATGACTGTGAAAGTTGGTCCTAAATCATTTTTTTCAGTGCTGCTGTAACTTTGAATGGTCACTAAATGAACTGTTGTACGTTGAGGACAACCTGTACTGAGTTACATAAATACAGGCGGTTTCAGGGACAAAACCAAATTATGATTGATTTTAACACATTGAGGAAGTTTAAAAGATCTCCAGTCTCAATGGCCAGTTTATTTCCAAATTTAACATTTGGATTTAAGACTAAAGCACTGACAATCATTTTGAAGAAGATGAACTGTGGATACGAACTTGCAAAGAAAGGACTGAAAATCTCGCACTTGATGTACATGGATGATTTGAAGCTGTTTGGTAAAACAAAAGCTGAACTGAATTTATTAATTGAAAACACAAAAGAATTCAGCCAAGACATTGGTATGCAGTTTGGAATTGACAAATGTGCAACAATAGCAACCAAAGCAGGCAAGATCATAGAAGAGGATGGAATAGAACTAGAGAATGAAGAAATGATAAAGGCAATAAAATCAGAAGAAGGCTACAAGTACTTGGGGATTTTAGAAGCCTCTGACTTAATGCATAATAAAGTCAAGGAATTAACTTCAGCCAAGTACATTCGACGAATTCGTAAGATATTAATGTCCAAATTGAGTGGAGGAAACATCATAAAAGCCATAAATACCTGGGCTATACCTGTGATTAGATACTCTGCAGGAATAATTGACTGGACCCAGATGGAATTAGACAATTTGGACAGAAAAACAAGGAAGCTTATGACAATGAATCATGCCTTGCACCCTAAAAGTGATGTTGACCGATTATATTTACCAAGAGCAGAGGGTGGTCGAGGACTCCTACAAGTAAAGCAGACTGTGGAAGAAGAAAAATGCAGCTTGAATGGTTACATCCAGAAAAGTGAAGAACCAATGATTAAGGAAGTAAATAAAGGAGGCCTTTTAAAGACAACTAAAACAAAAGCAGAATATAAGAAAGAAGTAATTGAGCAGCGAGCTGAAAATTGGAAACACAAAGCTCTGCATGGCCAATACTTGAAAAGTATTGAAGGCAAAGCTGACCAGAAACTAACTTGGAACTGGTTAAGATCAGGAGTACTGAAAAAAGAAACAGAAAGCTTTATTTTGGCAGCTCAAGAACAAGCCCTAGCCACAAACTGTATGAAGGCAAAAATTCAACATGTTACCACCAACAGCAAATGCCGCCTCTGCAATGAAAAAGAAGAGACAGTTGACCATCTGATCAGTGGGTGCAGCAAAATTTCACAAACTGACTACCTACAACGCCATGACCGTGTTGCTAAAATCATTCACTGGAAATTGTGCCAGAAGTTTGGATTTGAGTACAGCAAAAACCACTGGGAACATCAGGTTGAGAAAGTTTTAGAGAATGAGAAACTCAAGATCTTGTGGGACTTTAGGATTCAGACTGACAGGCACTTGGTCCACAACACACCTGACATAACAATAGTTGAAAAGAAAAAAGTATGGTTCATTGACATTGCAATACGATAAGATGCAATAAGATGAAATTTTTAACTGTTTTTTAAATGTTTTAAACGTTTTTAATTGGTAAATGAGTTTTAATTGGGCCAAATTTATATATCTTTTAATTGTTTTTAATATTTGTTCTGCATGTTTTTTAATCTGGCTGTACACCGCCCTGAGTCCTCAGGGAGAAGGGCGGTATAGAAATCCAATATAAAATAAATAAATAAATAAATAAATAAAATAAATACCTGGTGATGCACGAATTGAAGATAAGCAGCAAGAAAAAATCACAAAGTACCGGGACTTACAAATTGAAGTTGAGCGACTATGGAAAAAGAAATCGTGTGTTGTCCCGATTGTAATTGGAGCCCTTGGAGCAATACCCAAAGGGCTACCCCGCTATTTAGAAATTCTAAATTTGCCGGACTTGAACATTTTGACTCTACAAAAAACCACCTTACTCGGAACAGCTTACATCCTCCGACGATACCTTAACAGTTCCTAGGTCCTTGGTTAGGACTCGAGCTGCTGAGCTATTAACCAGCCTCAAAGGCTGTGAATCTCACTAAAGATTAACCAATTAATAATAATAATAATAATAATAATAATAATAATAATAATAATAATAATAATAACAACAACAACAACAACAACAACAACAAAACAACAACAACAACAAAACAAAAACAACAATAATTGTTATATTTATTATTATATTTATTGTATTATTATTATTTTATAAAATACATCAACAAATTGCAGCTTCCTGCAATAACACCCGTGGAACTATAAACAGGTACTTGGTTGATACCTAGGACGCTGGCAACAACCCGTATCAACCATTAGCATCAGTCAATAGTATTTGTGATGCATTCTTGAATGTCCAGTTGACTGAGTTTCATGCTTAATGAATGATGATGATGATGATGATGATGATGATGATTAATAATAATAATAATAATAATAATAATAATAATAATAATAATAATCCATTTAAAGAAGATATTGGTTGATACCTAGGATGCTGGCAGCAACCCGTATCAACCATTAGCACCAGTCAATGGTATTTGTGATGCATTCTTGAATGTTCAGTTGACTGAGTTTCATGCTTAATGAATGATGATGATGATGATGATTAATAATAATAATAATAAATATAATAATAATAATAATAATCCATTTAAAGAAGATATTGGTTGATACCTAGGATGCTGGCAGCAACCCGTATCAACTATTAGCACCAGTCAATGGTATTTGTGACACATTTTTAAATGTCCAGTTGACTGAGTTTCATTTTTAATGAGGATAATAATAATAATAATAATAGACTAGCCATAATAAATCAGAAATAATCCTAAACCTTCATTCTACTAGATAAAGGAATATAGCTAAAATACGTGTTATCTTGCTTTCCTGTTGAACATGCCTGCACCCATGGCCCTCAGCCTTCTACAGTCAACAGCCTCTATGAAAAGAACACTTGTACAGCTTCAAATAGAGACAAAATAGTTCTTCTCATGAAAGCAATTTCTGTTTTCAAGGAAAGGAGGCATTTCTTAAAATAGTCGCGTCCCTCCTTCCAGTGGGTTTCTGCTGAGTTCGGGACCTTTTGCCAATATCATTTTACACATCCGACCAAAACCAGTAGCATTTGCATAGCGGGGGAAAAAAAAACATTAAAGCAACATTGCCTAATGTCTTTAAGTTCCTGAAGGGTTGTGGGTTTTGACTGCAAAGTATGTAAGGGACCACTGGACAGGAAATCTTCTCTTGGAGCTTTTTTTTTTTTTTTTTAAAAAAAAAGTCAGATGGTGAGAGATGGTACTCTTCCTTTATCAGTGGTTTTGCCAGAGAGGTTTCAATTAGTAAGTGATGAGTGCTAGGAACTTGAGGAGTTTTGGGAAAACAACTTAAAAAAAAAAACAACCTTGGAATTATTTGCAAAGAAAATTTATCTCAGCCCTCTGAAAGTTAGTTTTTTCTTTTTTTGTTTGCAGAACTAAAAAAGGAGACAGCTAGAGTTGTTCCTGATTTTCTCAGAATAAAAATTCCTCCAAAAAGACTTATTTTAAAGGTCCAGGATAGGACTGACACATGACGGAGATCGCCACCACCCATCGCCATCGTCGCCGCCCATTGCCGCTGCCACCTATCGCCACCTCCGCATGCTCCATTTTTGGCCTGTTCCAGGAGGCGGGGATCGCAGCCGCCACCTATCCCCACCGCCTGGAATGGGCCAAAAATGGGGCATGTGGAAGCCGAAAACGGGATGTATGGAAAATGGGATGTACGGAGGTGGCAATAGGTGGCAGCGGCAATGGGTGGCGATGGTGGCGATGGGTGGTGGTGATCCCTGGAACAGCTGATAGGTGCTATTCCAGGAAGCAGATCCAACTACCAATCAGCTGCTTGCGCTAAATCAGGCTGAAGCTGACCAGGCTGTTTGCTGTTTGCTGTTTGCTGCAAGGAGGCAAATTGCTGGGAGGCAGAGGCAGATTTTTTTTCTTCTTGTTTTCCTCCCCAAAAGCTAGGTGTGTCTTATAGTCCGGTGAGTCTTATAGTCCAAAAAATACAATTATGATTCTTGATGTATCTTTTCTTTTATGTACACTGAGAGCATATGCACCAAGACAAATTCCTTGTGTGTCCAATCACACTTGAAAAAAATCTATTCTATTCTATTCTATTCTATTCTATTCTATTCTATTCTGTTCTGTTCTGTTCTGTTCTGTTCTGTTCTGTTCTGTTCTGTTCTGTTCTGTTCTGTTCATATGTTCGCACATCACACTAAATCATAGTTTGTTTAAAACTGATCTGTTGATTAAGCTATAATGACCCTGTTGACAGTCACACTGAATCTGGTAATGGAAGGGATTTGAGTTATTCATTTTGGGCTGATCAGGAGAAAGTCTCCCTTATACATATTGATGCAGTGCCAATAATTCCCTAGCATCCCATAATACCAAGAAAACCTTTTTTCCTTTCCCTTTCTTTCCTTATTTCTTGAACCACCGGTGCCAAGTTTCTAGTCTCTGATCTGGGAAACACAAACAAATCTGAGCAATGAAAATTTAGATCTTTACATTTCCATATTTATGAAGACTTCCTCTTCGAGGGTGGAATATTTTTTTTTTCTGAAGGGCTCCCTCTGTTGACAAACAGCACAGTTTGCATTTTGAAGAAGTCAAATTCAGGAAAGAAAAACAGGAAACCTCTCCAATAGATCCAGATGAATGTTTGTATGATATTGGAGCATCAACAACAAGACAAACAGAATAGAATAGAGTAGAGTAGAGTAGAGTAGAGTAGAGTAGAGTAGAGTAGAGTAGAGTAGAGTAGAGTAGAGTTGAGTTTAGAACAGAACAGAACAGAACAGAACAGAACAGAACAGAACAGAACAAAACAGAGTAGAGTAGAGTAGAGTAGAGTAGAGTAGAGTAGAGTAGAGTAGAGTAGAGTAGAGTAGAGTTTAGAACTGAACCGAACCGAACAGAATAGAATAGAATTTTTTATTGGCCAAGTGTGATTGGACACACAAGGAATTTGTCTTGGTGCATACACTCTCAGTGTATATAAAAGAAAAGATACGACCCTAGGATGCTGCAACAGTCATAAGTATGAACCCGTTTCCAAGCAACTGAGTTTTGATCACATGATCTTGGGGACGCTAACTGTGAAAAACGGTCATGTCACTTTTTTCAGTGCCATTGTAACTTTGAACAGTCATTAAATGAACTGTTGTAAGTTGAGGACTATCTGTATAACAAAGTAACAGAATACAAGGAGATCACTTTGGAATGTAAGGTGTGTATAGGTGTATGTCTGTCTGTGTTTGTGTCTGATTGTGCTTAAGGAGAGCCTTGCAAATGAAAACATAGCACACAGGGCAAAGAATTCTAAGGTCGCACATATGTGCTATTCGTTCCCAACTCTAGGTGGCGGTGTTTATTTCTGTTTCAAAGCTGAAGAGCCAGCGCTGTCTGAAGACATCTCCATGGTCATGTGGCTGGCATGACTAAATGCCGAAGGCGCATGGAGCACTGTTATCTTCCCACCAAAGGTGATCCCTATTTTTCTACTTGCATTTTTTATGTGCTTTCGAACTGCTAAGTTGGCAGAAGCTGGAACAAGTCACGGGAGCTCACCCTGTTACGCGGCACTAGGGATTCGAACCGCTGAACTGCCGAACAAGCTCAGCATCTTAGCCACTGAGCCACCGCGCCCCTTAAAAGACTTCCACCAAAGATCTTTGACATCCTATGCTGTTTTATCCAACACAACTAATTTCTCAAGTAGAGTGAATTAAAATCCCAGATCAATTCCAATTTTTAAACGACTGGATTTGTGTTTATTCGGGTTTGTGGATGGCAGCTCAGTAAGGTAACCGGCAAACGATTTTCTAAAGGCTCATGCTTGTAATAACTGTTTTAAAATGGAACTGAAATCTGCTTTTTTTAGAAAAAGAACAATGCGAAACGGTGGGTTTTCCATTTCAAAGCATTCCTGTATCCTTCTAAACTGCTATATCTATTCTAATAAGGATTCTGATTGTGGGATTTAAACAAGATGAATGGAAACCTGACTGAGCCCAACGGGAAGTAGAATATTTTGCAAAAACAGTGAGAGAACGAAATATGGGATACACGACACAAGCATTAAGAGAGACTCCTCTCTCCTATAAATAACAACAATAAAAATAATTAAACTCCACAGCTGACCAATTTGCAGTTTGCTTGCCCTGTATTTACTAATGTTAGCAAGGCCCAACTTTGAGTTCATGAATGAACTCAAACGAACCACCATTTCTCAACCCAGCCTCCCTCACAGGGTTGCTGTTCTGGGGTTATAACAGCAGGCAGATTGTTATTATTCAGGGGTTCCTTCTAAAGGAAAACTATGGAATCAAACAATAAAGAAGAACCAAAACATTCTTGTAGCTTTGTGGATGAAGGACAAGATAGATTTATTTTATTTTATTTATTTATTTTGTTTTGAATTTGTATACCGCCCTTCTCCCTGAGGACTCAGGGCGGTGAACAGCCAAGTAAAACATCAAGTACAAATATTAAAATACAATTAATATATATATATATATATATAAATTTGGCCCCATTAATTAAAAATGATAAACAAAACAATTAAAAACACTTAAAAAATTAGGCGCACCCGGAAGACCACCGGGAGCCAGTGCAGCTCACGCAGGAGCGGTATTACATGGAAGCGCCATGCTGCTCCCATCACTACCCACGCTGCTGCGTTCTGGACCAGTTGGAGCCTCCAGGTGCTCTTCAAGGGGAGCCCCATGTAGAGAGCATTGCAGTAGTCAAGGCGAGAGGTGACGAGGGCATGAGTGACTGTGCACACGGAATCCCGATCAAGAAAGGGGCGCAACTGGCGAAAGACTCACCCCCGATAGTCAGTGATGGAGTCAACTGACTATATCGGGATGCCGGGAGCCACAGCCACTCAGTCTTGGAAGGGTTGAGCTTGAGCCTGTTCCTCCCCATCCAGATCCGCACAGCCTTCAGGCACTGGGACATCACTTCAAGGGCATCGTTGGGGTGGCCTGGGGTGGAGATGTACAGCTGGGTGTCATCAGCGTACTGGTGGTATCTCACCCCAAAGCCACGGATGATCTCGCCCAGCAGCTTCACATAAATGTTGAACAGGAGGGGCGAGAGGACCGACCCCTGAGGCACTCCACATATAAGAGGCCTCGAGGTCGACCTCTGCCCCCCTGCCAACACGAACTGCGACCAGTCGGAGAGAAAGGAGGAGAACCACCGTAACACAGTGCCCCCCATCCCCAACTCTTCCAACCGGTGCAGCATGATACCATGGTCGATGGTATCAAAAGCCGCTGAGAGGTCTAACAGGACCAGAACAGAGGAGCAACCCCTGTCCCGAGCCCTCCAGAGATCATCAACCAATGCGACCAATGCCGTTTCCGTGCTGTGCCCGGGCCTGAAACCCAACTGGAACGGATCTAGATAGGATGTTTCCTCCAGGAATTGCGGAAAACTGTCGCGCGACCACACTCTCAACAACCTTCGCCAGGAAGCGAAGGTTGGAGACAGGACAGTAGTTGGCCAATATTGCCGGATTCAGGGACGATGATAGATGATAGATAGGCAGATCGATGACAGACAGACAGGTAATGGATGGATAGTTAGATACTTCTGGGATGGATGGATGGATAGATAGGTGATAGATAGACAGACAGATAGATAGATAGATGATGGATGGATGGATGGATGGATGGATGGATGGATGGATGGATAGATAGATAGATAGATAGATAGATAGATAGATAGATAGATAGGTAATGGACATAGGTAGACAAAAAGATAGATGTTGGATGGATGAATAGATCGATAGGAGATAGATGGAGAGAGAGAAAGAGAGAGAGATACAGACAGACAGACAGAGACAGACAGATGCACGCTGGACAGATGGATGGATGGATTGATCGATAGGAGATGATAGATAGATAGATAGATAGATAGATAGATAGATAGATAGATGATAGGTAGGTAGGTAGATAGGTAAGTAGATAGATGATAGATAGAGAGATAGAGAGAGAGACAGACAGACAGACAGACAGTCAGACAGACAAGACAGATAAATGCTGGCTGGCTGCATATAAATGACAGACAAGAAAGAAAGAAAGAAAGAAAGAAAGAAAGAAAGAAAGAAAGAAAGAAAGAAAGAAAGAAAGAAAGAAAGAAAGAAAGAAAGAAAGAAACTTAATAGGAAGAGAACCAAAAAGAACATTTGGCATGAATACGTGGTACCTTGACAAAGGTTCTCATGCTTCCTCAAGAATTTTAAAAAATACTCTATACAGAGTTGGAGTTCTTTTATTTTATTTTATTTTATTTTAGTGATGTACTTGTTAAAAGAACACAGCAGGGGGACGGTAACGGCTCTAAACAGACAATGTAAAGCAGGAGAAAATCGCTCCCTTGGCCACATTTGGCTTCAGGTACCTCGAGGTAATTTGCAAGAGACGTTGTTTTACCGAGTAGGAAGTGCTTTCCGGCTTCATTGCACCCAGCAGGAAGGAAAAGAGCAAGCCCGGTGCTTCATTTGTGCTTTTTATGTCGCTTCACAACCCAGGAACCATATGGGGTATAAACAGATCACTCCTGAGCTGGCTGAGAAAGGGTTGCAGGGCAGGAGCTTAGCGGGCGGCTGGAAGTGGCAACGCGAAAGCAGGAATGAAATATGGATGAAATCTCACCCCAGGGTGCTCTATCCCTTGCGGTGGCAAGAGGCTGAGGAAAATCCTTCTCCAGAAGGTATTCAGACAGCAAAGGACTCTGTTCCCCAAACAGATTGAAACCCAGGGGCAGAGATGGTATTCAGCCGGTTCGGACAGATTCAGGGCGAACTGGTAGCAGAGATCGTGGGGGCCGCCCACCTGCCCCGGCTCTATGTTGTCCTATTTAGGCACATTTTTGAGGCCGGGTGCATGCACGGAAGGGGTGTGCATGCATGGAAGGCCCACGTAGCGAACCACAAAACACATGCGCAGAAGCCGTACGCGCAAAATGAGCAAGCGCTGGTCTGGGGTAGAGCTGTTTTCTGCCTTTGCGCAAAGTACAGCTGGTCCTCGACTTACGACCGCAGCAGGGCCCAACATTTATGTTGCTAAGCGAGAAATGCGTTGCGTTTGACATTTTTTATTGAGTTATAAAGAATTATAAAATACAAAGTAACTAGGAAATCAGTGGGGATGGAAAGGGGAAAGAGAAGTGAGGAAAGATTAGAAGAAGAAGAAAGGAAGAAAACGAAGCATTGACTTCCGATTCTCTCTGATACAGTAAAATAAGGATTTAACATCAAATCACAATTTTTTGCTTTTTCATTATAATATGAACAGGCCATTTCTATAAAGATCTATCAGTCTAATCGGTAAAACCCAAAGTCAGAGTTTCATTCTTTTCCACATCAAGCACAAAGTTCAGAAGCGGTTTCCATGCGGAAACAAAAGTACTTGTGTTCTTTTCTTTAATTGGAGCCTGGATAGCTCAACAGACTAAAAAGCCTGTTATTAACATTCAGCTGTCTGCAATTATTGCAAGTTCGAATCTCGCCAGGCTCAAGGTTGACTCAGCCTTCCATCCTTTCTAAGGTAGGTAAATTGAGGACCCAGTTTGTGGGGGCAATAAGCTGACTTTGTATAAAATATACAAAAGTATGAAGGCTATTGCTTAACGCATTGTAAGCCGCCCTGAGTCTCCGGAGAAGGGCGGCATATAAATCTAATTAAAAATAAAAAATAAAAAAATAAAAAATAATCAAAATGGTCAGTTTTGCTAAGCGAGAAATTTGTTAAGTGAGTAACCGAAAATTGCCCCATTTCATGACTTTTCTTGTCACATTTGTTAACGGAATCGCTGCAGTTGTTAAATGAGTAACACTGTTGTTAAGTGAATTGGGTTTCCCAAAGGGGATCACATGACCCCACTGCAACCATCATAAACAAGAGTCAGTTGCCAACACATGACCTTGGGGATGCCGCAATGGTCATAAGTGTGAAAAATGGTCATAAGTCTCTTTTTTCAACTGCCATTGTAACTTCGAACAGTCACGAAATGAACTGTTGTACGTCGAGCATTACCTGAGTGTACTGGCATGCAAATGCGAGTAGATTAATAGGTACCATTTCAGTGGGAAGGTAACAGTATTCTATGCGCCTTTGGCATATAGCCACATGACCACGGAAATTATCTTCAAACAACACTGGATCCCTCGGCCAAGAAAAGGAGATGAGCACCATATCCTAGAATCAGACATGACTGAAAGGGAAACCTTTATCTTTTATTAAATCCTAAACCATCTAAGATAAACTCTGAACAAGGCTGGCCGTTGAGTAAATTCAACTGCTAGCTTTCCACTTCATCTGTGGACACAAAACCACAAGATCTGTGGAAACTGAGTCTGGGGTGTGTATGTGAGAAGATATAGTCCCTGTGGTATTTTATCAGTTCTTCCGTATGGAAAAATACGCAGAAACTGAAGATGTGAGTGAACTGTTATACTGCATTTTCCAATCTTCAGAGGATCAGGAATATAGGTGGCACATTATATTGGCTTGATTTGTTCTCCTGGGTACAATTTGTTCAGCCAAATTGATAGCCCTCAATTTGGTTAAGTCAGCATAATGTGCTAAACATTCACACTACAGTAGTGGCCAAAATTATGGAAACCTTTTGGGAAAAGTGTATTTTTGAGGTTTGATGGCTAATAACACCACTTTTTTTTGGAGTTTCAAGATAATCTATTCTACTGCTGGAATGGCCTGGGAATAGCCCAGACCTTCACCCAATTGAAAATCTATGGAGCCGACTAAAGAAACTTGTTAGTCAGAAGCGACCCAGCAATAAAACCCAGTTAATAGAAGCAATCTTTCAATCTTGGTTTCACATTATAACAGCTGCAGAACTGAAAGACTTGGTTAATTCCATGGGAAGACATTGTAAGGCCATAATTCATGCTAAAGGTTACCCAACAAAGTATTAATTGACATGGTGATAATTTTTGTATATCTCATTTTTTCTACAAGTTTCACTTTTCTTCTTTCTACTGTAACTGCTATTCTAATAGCAAATCCTTCCTAAAAATTATTGCATTACATTCTTGATTAAATTATCTTTCCATTGATATATAATTTTATGGTACTGCTCCAAGAAAAAAAAAAAAGTGGTGTTATTAGCTAGTTTTAGAAAATACACTTTTCCCAAAAGGTTTCCACAATTTTGGCCACTACTGTATTTTCAGGTGAAACAAACAGGTTGAATAGTTTTTTTACACTGGGTACAGCATAAGTGTTTATCAAGTTACTCCCTAGATGGGTTATATTAGATTTCAGGTATGTTTAGGTCTACAATGTTCAGAAATCCCAGATTGTATGACAGGTAATTTTCAATTTACAATAGTTCATTTCGTGACCCTTTGAAATTATAAAAAAGCGATTTATTACTCTTTTTCACACTTACGACTGTTGCAGTATCTCCATGGTCACCTGATCGAAATTCAGAGGCATGGCAACTGTCTCATATTTATGACGGTTGCAGTGTCCTGGGGGCACTGATCCCCTTTTGCGACTGTCTGACAAGCAAAATCAATGGGGAAGCCAGATTCACTTGTGTGTGACTCATTTAACAACTGAGATGACCCACTTAACAACCGTGGCATGAAAGATGGTAAAATGGGGTAAAACTCACTTAACAAATGTCTCGCTTAGCAACGGAAATTTTGAGATCAATTGTGGTTGTAAATCGAGGGCAAATTGTATTCTGGGAAAGAATGGCATAGTAAGCAAATCCTAATTTTCAAATATCGCACAAAGTCTCCAAACAGAGAACTTTTCAAAAACTTGGTAAATTTCAATATACCATGTCACCAAAATGTCGAAGAAACACCCTTTAAAACTGAAGTCGAATTGCTAGCTAGAACATTGTGGTCCTATCAAATTCTCTTCCAAGAACTTTGGCAGAACTACGAGTTCAGTGCACGTTCAACAAATCTGTTACACATTTGTCATGGCAAATTATTGATTTAATTATTAGGATCAAATCCCACCCCATGAGATCACACATAGGCCTGGCCCCTTCCCCACGATCATATTTCTATTCCCAAATCTCTCAAAAGGGATTTGACCCATGATTGAATCTTGCATGCTTTCAGAATATCAAGTTTGGCAGAAGTGAAGACAATGTTCTTTTAGCAAATCAATAGAAGAATACAAAGAATGGCATGTAGAGAAACTCCTAGCATAGCTTACTTTTAATCCTGGAGTAGCTAAAAAAGAAAACTGCACAAAAGAAAAAATGCTATTTCCCCCATCCTTTCCCCCCTCCCTCTCCCTCTCCCTCTCCCTCTCCCTCTCCCTCTCTCTCTCTCTCACTCTCTCTCTCTCTCTCCCCCTCCCTCCTTCCCCTCCCTCCATCCCCCCTTTCCAGATTATAAGCATTTGGTCATAAATAAAAGATCATTGAAGGATTATTATTAAGGGGAGCTGTAAAGCTGCCAAGCCACCATTCCTCCAGTCCTGAAAAGACCTTATGAAATACTAGGAATTAGCTGGGTTTAAACAAAAAATCCCAGAGTGGGAAATGACCTGCTATTAATCTTTGCAGAGCTATAGCAATGTAAACGAAGATAATTTCATTATAATTTGCCTATTTAAAAACTATACCATAAACTCATAAATGCCATAAACTCAGATAAATATAGAATTGATTCTGAAACAGTGCGGAGACTTTATGAGAAAATCCCCGTAGAGTAAAACGAAAGAATGTTTCAGGATAATAAATTAAGTACACACTGCCTACAATAGAAGGCTCCAGAAGAGCCTTGATGGTGCAGTGGTCTAAACACCCCGTTATTAACACAGCTGCCTGCAATTACTGCTGGTTCGAATCTCTCCAAGGCTCAAGGTTGACTCAGCCTTCCATCCTTTCTAAGGTAGGTGAAATGAGGACCCAGTTTGTGGGGGCAATAAGCTGACTTTGTATAAAATATACAAAAGTATGAAGGCTATTGCTTAATGCATTGTAAGCCGCCCTGAGTCTCCGGAGAAGGGCGGCATATAAATTAAAAAAAAAAAAGTGTTTATTAACTATTTTTTTTAATCCCACTTTTTCCCCTCCTCTCCATAGTTGTCAGATTGTAAAGTTCCAGGCATGGATCAGACCCCTCCAACCAAGTCAACTTCAACAAAGAAGGGGATTTTGGATTTTCTGGCTTGAAGATTACCGATCCCCTGATGCATTCAATGGACAAGTCAAGAGCTTGGATGAAAGTGAAATATTGACTGAGCCTGATAGGAGAAAACAGGAAAGAAGAGAAAGACATCACCAGCGTTCTATCCCACAAAATTGCTGCGCTGCAAAAGTTCATGTCACGCTGATATTTATTATTTGCATGCCGTTTTGAAAAGCTACCCTTCCATTATCTCACTTCACTGGGTTTATGACTCTTTGGTGTACCGATGTTCGTGGCACCGAGATGGGAGAGCTCCTGCGCCAGAGAGTTGTCTGGAGCCCACTGAACCTTCAAGTTTTAATGATTTTTCTTTCACTGAGCTCAGTTCTGTATGTACGTATGTGTCTTTGTACTGTGGGAATCCACTGCCCTCCTACAAGAATGAAATATTTTGAGAAGTATTAAAAAAGGCAGGATAAAATATTTCCCCTAAAAGAGAAATTTAAAAAAATCTTAAGGGAGACAGAAACTCAGAGCCCTAGCTCCCCTACCCCCAGCAGATATTTTGTGGCCATTAAGAAAGACTGGGCCAGCCTATCTACAAAACAAAAGACTTTCAGCTCCAGGATGAGGGGATTAAGACATGGCCCTTCAGACACAATAGGATTAACCCACTACTATCTAGCAGCAGAGCTCATTACATTGCACAATCTCCTAAGGACATTGCATCACCCTCCAAACTTCAGCCAAGTGTAGCTCGGACAACCCATAGAGCCAGCTATGACCCCAACAACAACCAATAGAATACATGTTCTTGCACAGGAACAGGAAGCTCAAGTGCAAAGCCCAAGAGAAGGTATAAAACCCCCTCACTCTCAACTCCATGTGGTCAGCTTCGCAGAACCACGTGCTTGGTGGTTCCATTCATCATTAAACCATCTTTCCAATCAGCCTCCATGTTTCCAGTGTCTTTCTTCCGGCTTGGAACTGAACCAGATGGATATTTCTTCCAACAGTGCTGTATGTGTGTCTGCATCTCTCTCTCTCTCTCTCTCTCTCTCTCTCTCTCTCTCTCTCTCTCTCTGTGTGTGTGTGTGTGTGTGTGTGTGTGCGTGTGCGTGTGTGTGTGTGTGTGTGTGAGTGAGTGAGTGAGTGAGAGAAACAGAAAGAGAAAGAGAGAGACAGAGATTGTTAATGTGCAAGAAAGAGGAAGGGAGTTGCCTAAAGCTTGTGGACATTACTTTCACCCATAGCTTTTAGTTAGAACAACATGAATATCAGGCAGGATAGCTGTTCAGTGCATTTTTTTTTCTGGCAAAGAGGAAGCTGGCAACTTTAAAGAGAGGCCTCCTCCTGTGACAATCAAAAACAAATTTCAACAAGGATGTAAAAAATATTTTTAAAAAAAAAACAAATTTCTGAATTGTTCCTTACCTGTTTCTGAGCTACCCAGCTTTCATCTAAGAATTCTTGAAAGTCCATGTGTTGTGTTAAAATTAAAAGGGAGGAGGAGGAGGAGGAAGAGGAGGAGGAGGAGGAAAAAGAGAAAGAAGGAAGAGGAGGAGATGGAGGAGGAGACAGTGTTAAGTCCTTCTGCAGATCGTAGAGATGTGATTGTGAAAATAATTATACTTTTCTTTAGTGGGATCTAGAATGTACACTTGGTATTGCTCAGAGTTTAGTAGCAGAGATGTCTCCTGAAATCACAGATAGGCAAGCAAACTTGATATCATACCTTTACTCTCTGTCCAGGAATTTCCAGAATTGGAAACCTTGAAGTGCAGAGCCTGTGTGTGTGTATGTGTGTGTGTGTGAACATTATTGCCAATAATTCTAGGGCAAGTCTTTCCATGCCAGGGGTCTGAACTACCTTACAATAGGGTCTGTACATTTTGTGGAACTGACTATTTCTTTATTCAAAAATTTACTCTAGTTAACATTAAAACAATCCTGTACTACTTTTCAAGCCCAGGTGGGTTTTTTTTAATCCTCTGAGGACCATGATTTGTATGTTTGTGTGCTAGCAACATGATGTCACGAGAATTCAATGCTAAGATTCCTTCCTTCCTTCCTTCCTTCCTTCCTTCCTTCCTTCCTTCCTTCCTTCCTTCCTAATGTGAACTTGGAAAGCATCCCTGGCCTGCTCTCAAGTTGCCATAGGCAAGGGGGATGGGAAAACGGCGAAGCAGCATGGCAGCCAAAAACAAAAGCACTTTCCAGATATCTCTCTCTCAAGGCTGTCTCCCAGGGTTACCCACAGCGGCCTGAGGGGAGTGATCTCTATAACCCGCAAAATTGCTCCGTTGGCAAATGTGACTGATGACACACCCTGGGGGGAGGGGGGGAAAACAGGGTCAAGTCTGGGCTGTAAATTATGTGGGTTCAGAGCTGGCTTCACTTGGAACGTGCTGACATGATCTTCCTTCCTTCCTTCCTTCCTTCCTTCCTTCCTTCCTTCCTTCCTTCCTTCCTGGGATGTTCATCTATATTTCATAGAAATCTGCAAAACTTCAATCAGGAGATTTGATTTCAGAAGCAATCCAATTGAAATTCCAAATCAAATTGTCGTACTGAATTGGACTGGAAAATTAAATTGAATCATTAGTTTGATGGTTCTGAATTCAGTTTTGTTTCGGATCATTCCAAAAAGTCACACCTTAGTTTGAACCATCCATTTATTATCTGAATAGTCTATAACCAGTTAATGATTTAAGTCATGTCTGAGTCAATCCAGTCACCCTTGCAAGTGAGTCTTCATTTTGTTTGAAAAGAGAGAACGCAAACCACAAGATCACATGGATGTGAATCGGCATTTTGTTACTGAGGTTTTAGTGGCATAGGGGCTTTTTTGGGAGGGGGTTCTATAAAAATAAATCTGTGTGCCTATATATAGTCAATGAGTTGCAACCAGTGGTGAAATCCAATTTTTTTTGCTACCAGTTCTGTGGACGTAGCTTGATGGGCATGGCAGGGGAAGGAAATCTCCATCCCCACCCCACTCTGGGGCCAGCCAGAGATGGTATTTGCTGGTTCTCCGAACTGCTCAAAATTTCTGCTATTGGTTCTCCAGAACCTGTCAGAACCTGCCGGATTTCACCCCTGGTTGCAACCCAATTTTACCACAACCAGGATCATCCAATGAATATCTAAGTACTACATACCAAAACTTGCTTATTCATTTATATAAAGCATAAAAATGGTTTAAATGAATAGAAGGAATAATAAAACTGATGCTACGCTTTGAAAGTTATCATATGCCCAAAGTAAAACAATCAGATACAGGTAGTTCTCATTTAGTGATTGATCACTTAGCAAATGTTCAAAGTTGTGACAGACCTCTCCCCCACCCCCCAAAAGGTACCTTATTTTTCAGAGTATAAGACTCACTGGACTATAAGACGCACCTACCCTTTTTTGGTGAGGAAAACAAGAAAAAGAAATCTGCCTCTGCCTCCCAGCAATTTTGTCTCATTGCAGCAAACAGCCTGCTTTACTTTCATTTTCGTTTTCAGCATAGCTTGATTAGCACAAGGAAAAAAAAAATCTGCTCCAGCAATTTATCTCCTTGCAGCAAGCAGCAGAGGTTTGTTGTGAAAAGAGGGAAAAGAGAGGGTAAAAGAGCAACCCCAAATGTACTTAAAATGTCTTATTTTTATGCTTTCATTAGAAAAAATATGCACATATATATATATGATCAATTATGGTTAAGAAAACAATATGTGTATAAGAAATAAAAATAAAAAACTTTTTTCAAAAAAAAAACCCCATCAAAATATTTACTCATGTTTTTCTTTCTCATGTAGTCTATATTTCACATAAATCCACTCAGTATCTGTCAATTAACCATTTATAGACTAGTTCCCATGTTATAAAATATTCCGAGTCTTCTTTTCCTTTGATTTTTAGGGCTAACCTATCAATTTCTGCACATTCCAGAATTTTTTTGATTATAATATCATTTGTAGGGGTTTCTAGATTTTTCCAGTATTGTGCATATACAATCCTGGCTGCTGTTAGGATATGTAAAATTAAATATGTGTTATCCTTATTACAGTTTCCTGGAAGCATGCCCAACAGGAATGTCTCAGGTTTCAAATCTATGGGTTGTTTTGCCATAGTTTTCAGCTCTATGTGTATTTCTTCAAATATTTTTTTGTTTTGAGACATGTCCACCACATATGATAATATGAGCCTGGTATTCGGTCGCATTTCCAACATTTAACAGATTTATTTTTATACATATTTGCTAATCTTGCAGGTGAATAATGCCAGCTATAAAACATGTTATAGAGGTTTTCTTTATGCGCTGTTGACATTGTGAGTTTATGATTTCTATTCCATAATTTCTGCCACCTGTCCAAATCTATTGTATAGCCAAAATTGTTAGCCCAAATTATCAGTTTCTTGTACTTGTTCTTCCTCCAATTTGAAAGTTAATAAATAATTGTATATCCTCTTGATTAATTTTTCATCTGATCCCAGATATATCAGTACTCCTAATTCCTTGGCTCAATTACAGTTGTAAGTCCAGGACTATACGTATAACAAATAATGTTCTTTCTGTGCCAACTCAGAAAACTCAAACTGCCCAAGGAGCTGCTGATCCAGTTCTACAGAGGAATTATTGAGTCTGTCATCTGCACCTCTATAACTATCTGATTCAATTCTGCAACCCAACAAGACAGACACAGACTTCAGAGGATTATTAGAACTGCAGAAAAAACAATGGCTACCAACATGCCTTCCATTGAGGACCTGTATACTGCATGAGTCAAAAAGAGGCCTGTAAAAATATTTACAGACCCCTCACATCCTGGACATAAACTGTTTCAACGCCTACCCTCAAAATGATGCTATAGAGCACTGCACACCAGAACAACTAGACACAAGAACAGTTTTTTCCTGAAAGCCATCACTCTGCTAAACAAATAATTCCCTTAACACTGTCAAACTATTTACTAAGTCTGCACTACTATTCATCTTCTCATCTTCTCATCGTTCCCATCACCCATCTCCTCCCACTTATGACTGCATAACTGTAACCTTGTTGCTGGTATCCTTACAATTTATATTGATATTGTTTCCTGATTGTTTATTTGTACCCTATGACCATCATTAAGTGTTCTACCTTATGATTCTTGATGAACATATCTTTTATTTTATGTACACTGAGAGCATATGCACCAAGACAAATTCCTTGTGTGTCCAATCACACTTGGCCAATAAAAATTCTATTCTATTCTATTCTATTCTATTCTATTCTATTCTATTCTATTCTATTCTATTCCATTCCATTCCACTCCATTCCACTCCACTCCACTCCACTCCATTCCATTCCATTCCATTCCATTCCATTCCATTCCATTCCCCTTCCTTCTTTCCTCATTCTATTCTATTCTATTAGTATTAGTAGAGGCAGAACTTGACTGAAGTTCCTGGGGATGCTGCTGGTTCAGTTTTACACCGTTCACCTGACTGTTATCTAACCTCTTGTGTATAGCAACAGTTCACAGGCATTGTATCTCATTTGTGCAAGTTAGCATTGAGTAGTGACCACCATAAATGGCATTTTTTTTAAAATTTGATTTATATGCCGCCCTTCTCCGGAGACTCAGGGTGGCTTACAATGCGTTAAGCAATAGCCTTCATACTTTTGTATATTTATACAAAGTCAGCTTATTGCCCCCACAAACTGGGTCCTCATTTCACCTACCTTAGAAAGGATGGAAGGCTGAGTCAACCTTGAGCCTTGGAGAGATTCGAACCAGCAGTAAATTGCAGGCATCTGTGTTAATAACAGGGTGCGTAGACCACTGTACTATCAAGGCACCAAGGCATTTGGTGTATGGAGGAAAATACTCAGAGTGGTGGATTGTGTCCCCCACATATTCCACACTTAAGTATCTTTATATATTCCTACACTATCTGGAAAGTATCCTAAGAAGCAAGATAGTGATCAGTGCTATCAGTTTTCAAAAGCTGATTAAACATAATCAAGTTATTAGCACCAAATTGGCCATGATAGCAAAAGCCTCTCAATTCATTACCAATGTTCATTGGTTGTTAACCTGCCAATGCCTGTCAGCTGAGCATCACTAGTTGCCAATAAAGCTAATTAGAATTAAGGAGCTCATCGTTGTTAAATAGATGATTAGCCCTGTTAGTTTACAATGTATTTATATATATATATATATATATATATATATATATATATATATATATATATATATATATATATATATATCACCGACGCTAAATAATATCAGCACTGTCCATTCAACCCCGTCACCAATTAAGCCCCATCTATGCTAAATTTTTTCTTAGCCGTCGGACCTGTTGAACTGAATAAAATTCACTTCAAGGAAGCTAGGTTTATGGTTTCAACCTTACAAATACTTTATATATACTATTTCCCCCCCAAAGAATTCATCATTAACATGTGACAAATGCACAAGTGACAGGGAATTCTGCTAAGGAGATAGATCTCTTGATATTACCCTGTTTCCCCAAAATAAGACATCCCCTGATAATAAGCCAAATCGGGCTTTTTATTTCAGGGTTCAAAAAAAATATAAGACAAGGTCTTATTTTCGGGGAAACACAGTACAATCCAGTGAAATGCAAGGAAATGCAATCTTTAAAAAAAAATCAAGATGGCCGCCATGACTACTATACTTGACTCAAGCTTCGCTCTTCTATTTCTGGCTTTGCATAAAAAAAAATATGGGGCCTGAATTATATGGTTACAGTCGCCATCTTGACTTTTTTCTTCACTTTTCTTTCAGATGCTCCTAGGGCCAATAAAAGGAATTTCTTCACACAAAAATTCGCTACCACTTATTCATGAGAGATTGATGCGCAATAGAGCTCTCAATGGCTTCTGGTCTTGATGGGGTTATATTAATATCCTCTTCCAATTACCTAAGTAAATTAAATCAGACTTCCTCAAATCTGGTGAATTCAGAAACCATGGAGTTGTCTTGGTTGCAAGTGACCTTCCTTCCTTCCTTCCTTCCTTCCTTCCTTCCTTCCTTCCTTCCTTCCTTCCTTCCTTCCTTCCTTCCTTCTCCCTTTCTTTATGCTTCCCTCCCTCATCTCCCTTTCTTTAACTTTCTTTCCTTCCTTCCCTCCTTCCCTCCCTCCCTCCCTCATCTCCTTTTCTTTATTCTTCCTTCCTACCTTCCCTCTCTGCCTCATCTCCCTTTTTTATCCTTCCTTCCCTTTCTTTATCCTTCCCTCCCTCATCTCCCTTTCTTTAACTTTCCTTCCCTCTCTCCCTCCCTCATCTAGGGTTGCCAGGTCTGCTTCCAAAAAATAGCGGACAAGCGGGGGGGGGGGGGGCGGGGGGGGTAAATAGTAAAAAAATTAAAAAAAATTACAATTAAATTATATATTTTCTTACAAACAATTTACAGTAGGCCGTCGTATTTGTTCTGTCGGTTTCGTTGTTGGTAATCCATGCAAAAGTAGCTTCCCAGTCTTTGGTGTATTTGCACACTCCTCTTTTTCGTTTTAAAGAATTCGAAATCTCGCTGCTGTCACTCTCATCACTCGACGCCATTTTAGGTCAGTCGACACAAGCTACAATACATTTTAAAAATGTGAACTGTACATAATTTTATAATATATTTTTATTTTAATCTCATCATTAATTTTTTCGGAGAATCGAGTTCAATGGATATTCGATCTTTGTCTCATTCTAACTTATGAAAAAAAAGACAAAACGCGATTCTCCTATCCTTATTCTCTTAGGCTGTACAGCTTTAGATTACGTATCATTTCATCATAAAGGTTTTGAATAAAAAAAATGTCCACTATTTTGTGAAAAAAAATAGTGAACATAATGTGAAAAAAGCGGACTGTCCGCTCAAATAGTGGACACCTGGCAACTCTACCCTCATCTCCTTTTCTTTATTCTTTCTTCCTACCTTCCCTCTCTGCCTCATCTCCCTTTTTTATCCTTCCTTCCCTCCTTCCTTCCTTCCCTCTCCCTTTCTTTAGCCTTCCCTCCCTCATCTCCCTCTCTTTAACTTTCTTTCCTTCCTTTCTTCCTTCCTTTCTTCCTTCCTTTCTTCCTTCCTTCCCTCTCCCTTTCTTTATCCTTCCCTCCCTCATCTCCCTTTCTTTATCCTTCCTTCCTTTCCTCATCTCCCTTTCTTTATCCTTCCTTCCTTATTTCCGTCCTTCCTTCCCTCTCCCTTTCTTTATCCTTCCTTCCCTCATCTCCCTTTCTTTAACTTTCCTCCCTCCCTCCCTCCCTCCCTTTCTTTTCAAATCTTAACTAAATTTGACTCTGCTTAGAATGTTCAAAAGTTGCCATAATTGGCAGGCAGAAGCATCGGGGGTGTCAAAAGGGGGGAAAGGGTGGGGGCAACACTCTTCTCCAAGCCCCTCCTCTTTTGTACAGGTGTTGCAGATAGGTCCAAAAAAAGGTGGGGGGGCCTGATTACAATGTGATATCCTCACCTTGCAGATGGTGACTCCCCACTCCCTGTCCCCAGGTTCTGTCCCTTTTCTGAATGTCTCAGTCGAAAGGTGTAAAAAATAGGATACCCTCCTCATGTTTTCCTTTTGCAAGCTTCCCTGGAATCGGTGGATTTCCACCGGGAGCCCATAAAACCAAGAGGTTGAAGTAATCTGGGATTCATCTGGAGTCTCCTTAGGTTTGATTAAGTTTTTGGGCGGCAAATCATCCCCATAACCTTCCATTTAAACTTTTAAGTTTAAAAGGGCCGAGGACACGGGCGATGTTCTTTCAGAAAGTGGCTTGGTAAATTAATTGCAAATTACGTATTAATGAAACAAAAATACTTGGCTGTCATTCAAAGCCAAACCCTGGTTTCGCTTAATCGTTATTTTTTCAGAAAACACATTAGGTGCTCGCTTGACTCGCCAAGTGTTAACAGAAGCAGGCAGAGGGGGTGGCCCAGGAAGGGGGGGGGGAATTTAGGAAAGCATTTGGTCTTCGAATGGCGGGGGTTGGGGTGGAAACCAAGTCCAGGGAGAAAATGCAATGCAAAAGAGAGCCACATAAAATACCAAATAGCTGACAGGATCATGAATACGCTTAGAAAACAGGAAGGAGGGGAAGAAATAGCCAGGGAGAGAGTAATTACAAAAATAAATACATAAAGCCGAGCATCTGTGCAAAGCCCAATGGAGAAATTCCATTCTGTTTTTCAGTTCCATTTCCTTGATCTCAAGCAGCCAGAATCCACATAAATGCTATTAATGTCCCGATTTTGAACGAAGGAGGCCATTGCACTGAGGTTTTTTTGGCCATGCTTTCTTTCAGCTAGAACCTGCAAACAGTGGTGGGTTGCCCCCGGTTCGGACCGGTTTGCAAGAACCGGTAGTAAAACCAGCGGGAGGCCCCGCCCACCACCCTGGATGTCGTCATCAGCGATCTGCTCATGCGCAGAAGCAAGGTGTGCACGCAAGTGAAGTGAGTGTGCGTGCGCGATCCTGTTGCGAACAGGTAGTAAAGGTAAGTAGAACCCACCCCTGACTGCAAATGATATTTGGCCCACTGGGTCACTTGGGGTGGACCCACATCATGGGTCTTGTAGTTCTAAATTGCACAAACAGGATGGAAGCATTTAATAGGTAGTCTTTGACTTACAACCACAACTGAGTCCAAAATTTCTGTTGCTAAGCGAGACAGTGAGTTTTGCCTCATATGACTTTGCCTTATATGACTTTTCTTGCTCCAGTTAAGTGAATCCTTACAGTTGTAAGTTAGTGACACTGTTATTAAGTGAATCTGGCTTCCTCATATGACTTTGTCAGAAGGTCGTAAAAGGGGATCATGGGGTGAAATTCACTTAACTTCCCTACCGGTTCGCAAATGCACGCATGCCGTATTCTGCACATGCGCAAAACCTTCTACACATGCGCAGAGGCTTAAAATGTCACAAAAAAGCAATGTCATGACGTCTGCGCGGGTGGGTCGAGCCTCCCACAGCCGCCGTTACTGATTCGTTCGAACCGGATGGAACCATCTGAATTTCACCCGTGCCGGGACCCAACAATCATTGTTTTTTTTTGTTTTTTTTTTTAAAATTTGATTTATATGCCGCCCTTCTCCAGAGACTCAGGGCGGCTTACAATGCGCTAAGCAATAGCCTTCATCCTTTTGTATATTTATACAAAGTCAGCTTATTGCCCCCACAAACTGGGTCCTCAATTTACCTACCTTAGAAAGGATGGAAGGCTGAGTCAATCTTGAGCCTGGCGAGATTTGAACCTGCAGTAATTGCAGACAGCTGGTCTTAATAACAGGGTGCTTTAGACCACTGTACTACCAAGGCTCCTGGGTTCATATGAGTCGTTGCCAAGTGCCCAAATTTTGATCAAGTGACCTTGGAAACGTTGCAACGGTCTTAAGGTGTGAAAAATGGTCATAAGTCAATTGTTTCAGTGCGACTGTGACTTCAAACAGTCACTAGACGAATGGTTGTAAGCCGAGGACTACTTGTATACTAGTAATCTGCATGCACACATACACAAAAAAACCCCCACCCATAGTCATGTGATCAAAATTCTGGCGCTTGGCAACTGGCATGTATTTTCAACAGTTGAATATCCTGGGGTCATGTGATCACCAGTTTTGATCTTCCCAGTTGGCATTTGGCAAGCAAAGTCAATGTGGGAAACCCAGCTTGCATCACGTAAGAACTGCAGTGATTCGTGGCAAACTAAGTCATAAAACTGGGCATCGTTCACTTAAGCGCCTTGCTTATGAACGGAAACTCTGGTCCCCATTGTAGTCGTAAGTCGAGGAATATCTGTCAAGAAAAGGACCGCGCCAGAGAAGACATCCAACACTGCAAACTGACATTTCAAAGAAAGACTTTCGCAAGTCAAAAACTTTCTGTCCTTATTACAAATCCCTTATCATCTCCCCGTTGGTCTCCTTTGGTTCTCTAATCCCCTTCGGATCAGCTCTACTCTATGCGTAAAGGAAGAGGGAGAAGGATGCGGCGGGATCTTAAGAGAGTCAGAAGATCAGCTTGTACTGGAAGAATAAGGTTAGGATTTCATTTCATTTTGTAACATTTCTCCGGATCAAGTTAATTCTATGCAAGCAATAAAATCATGCGGCAGCAAATGTTCGGTTTTAGATTTGGCAAGCTTCCGGTTATATATATGTGAGGGATCAGAAATGAAATCATTAATTTTCTCAACGATTTTATTCAGCTGTAGGGCGAAGCCTCAGCTAATGCTACTTTGTTTTGTGATTCTTCCTCCTCCTCTTGCTTCTCCTCCTCCTGCCTATTCTTCTTCTTCCTCCTCCTCCTTCTTCCTTCTCCTTCTCCCTGTCCCTCTTCTTCTTCCTCTTCCTTCTCCTCCATTTCTTCCTCCTTCTTCCTCCTTCCTTTTCCTCTTCCTCCCTTCTTTTCCTTCTCTCCCTCTCCCTCCTCCACTTCTTTTTCCTTCTCCTCCTTTTCCTCCTCCTCCTCCCCCTCCTCCTTCTCTCTCCTTCTCCCTGTCCCTCTTCTTCTTCCTCTCCTTTCTCTTCCATTTCTTCCTCCTTCTTCCTACCTCCTTTTCTTCTCTCCCTCTTCCTCCTTCACTTCTTTTTCCTCCTCCTTCTTTTCCTCCTCCTCCTCTCCCTCCCCCTCCTCCTCTTCCTCTCTCCTTCTCCTTCTCCTGCTCCTTCTCCCTGTCCCTCTTCTTCTTCCCTTCTCCTCCATTTCTTCCTCCTTCTTCCTCCCTCCTTTTCCTTCTCTCCCTCTCCCTCTTCTCCACTTATTTTTTCTTCTCCTCTTTTTCCTTCTCCTCCTCCCCCCTCCTCCTCCCTTTTTCTCCTCCTCCTCTCTCCTGTCTCCTTCTCCCTGTCCCTCTCCTTCTTCCTCTTCCTTTGCCTCCATTTCTTTCTCCTTCTTTCTCCCTCCTTTTCCTTCTCTCCCTCTTCCTCCTCCACTTCTTTTTCCTTCTCCTCCTTTTCCTCCTCCTCCTCCTCCCCTCCTCCTCAACCCCCAAGGCCAATAAGGATTTTGGAAGTCTGGCAATATTCAGGTAAAAGTGGCTGCACTTCAGAATGAGCAGCTGGAAAAAAAAACCACATATCTTCTTCACAGGGCAGAAATCAGCAGTTCTCTGTTGTTGAATGAAAGCCAAGCTTAAATAATGAAAGAAATCCACCCAAGATAAAAAGATTTCATTTTGGTACTTCTTCAGTGTTTTTGCAGTTTGGCAGCTGTCAACATCTCAAAATATCATTCTCCCCTAAACCGCTGAAAGAAAGAAAGTCTTTGATTTTCCCCCTGAGACGCCGAAGCCGAAAATGGACTCTTTGTAGTCTCAACTTCATTTCAGCTGTGGAGAGTCCTTCCTCCTCCCACGATCCCTAACCCTGTTCTTACAAGTAATTCAGAAGCAGAACCTCTGTTAATTAACTAAGTTTTATCATTTTAACTCCACTTCTGAAATAATAAAACAAATCATAGACACGTTCGTTGAGTGAATCTCGAGAATGCCGTTCCCCAATTTTGAAACCCTGAGAGATCTACATTTCTTGCCTCTTGCATTTCTTCTGTCATTAATAATGCAAACTAGTCTTTATTTGACTCTTTCATCAGCTTATAATTAGAGGTAAATATTTAATGCACTGATCAGGAGACGTGGAAGATATGATCATTGTTGCACTTAATTTTATTGTATATTATATGGTATGCATTTTGATAAAGCCCAAACAGAAATGTGTGGGAAATATGTTTTTCATACCTCTGGCTTTGATTTTCTATTTTCAAGCATCTGTAAGGTTGAAGAGAAGAATTCAGATTTATTTATTTGTATTTTGCTTTTATTATTTTTACAAATAAGTCAAGGAAAGCAAACATTACTCTTGTTGCAAATAAAGTTTATGAGTTTATGAGTTATTTTAGCTGTAATGGTTTATGAGTCACCATCCTAACTAAGATGGTTTATGAATCAGCACCTATGATGGTTTATGAGTTGTCATCTTAGGTAAAAGTAAAGGTTTCCCCGCACATGTGTGCTAGTCATTTCCAGCTCTAAGGGCAGTGCTCATCTCCGTTTCAAAGCTGAAGAGCCAGCACTGTCCGAAGACTTCTCCGTGGTCATGTGGCCGGCAAGACTCAATGCCAAAGGCCCACGGAATGCTGTTACCTTCCCACCAAAGGTGGTCTCTATTTTTCTACTTGCATTTCTTTACATGCTTTCGAACCGCTAAGTTGGCAGAAGCTGAGACAAGTAACGGGAGCTCACCCCATTATGCAGCACTAGGGATTCGAACCGCTGAACTGCTGACCTTTTGATCGACAAGCTCAGCATCTTAGCCACTGAGCCATCACGTCCCTTAAAGAGCACATTACAATAGTCCAATTAGGAGGTGACTAGCACATGAGTGGTCAGAGCTCCCTGATCAAGCAATGGGTGCAACTGGCACATAACACAAAGCTATGCAAAGACCCTCCTAACCACAAGAGCCATCTGCTCTTCGCCCAGGAGTCGTGAATCCAGGAGGACCTCTAGATTCTGCATTGAATGTCTCTGGGGCAGCGCAAGCCTATCCGGAAACAAAGATAGACTAGTCCTTGAACCAGTAGGGTCCAAAGCCACTCAGTCTTGCCACAGTTCAGCGAAAGCTAGTTGTCCCCCATTCAAACCCTCACAACCTCCAAGCACTGGGATAAGACATTCACAGAATCGCTTAATCCGCCGGAGGGCAGAGGTATATAATTGGGTATCATCAGCATACTGATGATCCCTCACCCCATGGCATTTTTGTCATTAAGCACTGCTTTCATTTTATAATTGATTTCATATAATACGCACTGCTTGAAACTCTAGCAAACAATACCCGGCTGGGAGAGAGGAGACACACTCACCGAATCATATAAGCACAGGGAAGAACATCATGAAGCTGTGATTGTTATTGGGGAAGACAAATTAGGTTACAGAAACTCGGGATTGTTCAGGATTGCGTCGCGCAGGTCAGTTCATTTGATGAAGGAGAATGTCAGCGTTTCAGAAAAACCTCCCAACTCCAAGTAAAAACGCTTTGGAAATTCCTTTCTAAGAAAAGGGTAAACTTGATAAACATCGTAGGGGGCGGAATGAGGTAAATAAATTCCAGGAGGCTCACGTGTTCCATGGTAGACTCTTCTTCCCACAATCTCCCTGATTTCTTTGCTTTCACAAATGGTCAAGGAGTGTGATACACAAGGAGGACTTTTTATCAGGTTCGCCTGATTCGCCAGTTGCGTCCCTTTCTGGATCAGGACTCGTTACGCACGGTCACTCACGCCCTTGTCACCTCACGCCTGGATTATTGCAATGCTCTCTACATGGGGCTCCCCTTGAGGAGCACCTGGAGGCTCCAATTGGTCCAGAATGCGGCCGCGCGGGTGGTGACGGGAGCGATGTGGCGCTCCTATGTGATTCCCCTCCTGCGTGAGCTGCACTGGCTCCCAGTGGTCTTCCGGGTGCGCTTCAAGGTTTTGGTCACCACCTTTAGAGCGCTCCATGGCTCAGGACCAGGGTACTTACGAGACCGCCTCCTGCCACCAGTAGCCTCTCACCAGTTCGCTCCCATAGAGAGGGGCTCCTCAGGGTGCCGTCGGCCAAACAATGTCGACTGGCGGCCCCCAGGGGGAGAGCCTTCTCTATGGGGGCACCTGCCATCTGGAACGAGCTCCCCCCGGAGATACGGAGGATCCAAGACTTACGCATCTTCCGCCGTGCCCTAAAAACGTTTTTATTCCAACAGGCTGGTCTGGCCTAACTCTCCCTTTTAAATTGGCTTTTAAATTGGCTTTTAAATGTTTTTTAGATAAATTGGATGTTTTTTAATTTGTTTTTTTGAGCCTAAATTATTTAATCTGTTTTTTAATAGTTTTTTAACTTTTGTATGTCTCTGTATTTTATTTTGGCTGTTCACCGCCCTGAGTCCTTCGGGAGTAGGGCGGTATACAAATATGATAAATAAATAAAAGAAAAAGAAATTCTTCCCACATTTGAGGGCTTCTTGGTACTCTTTAAACTTGGCCGTTTTCTGGCACCTCAAAAGTATTCCACACCTGAAGTACTGCAACCAATTTTGGTCACCATACTCTTCTTCTTCTTGTGCCATATCCATCATCGGATGTTGGTGATCATATTGGCAATCCTATTTTTGTCCACAGCCATATGAAAAAGTGCTGCTGAGTTTTGTCCAAACCAGTCCCTAAGGTTTTGAAGCCATGATGTTCTTCTTCTGCCTGGACCTCATTTGCCTTCAATCTTTCCTTGGAGGATTAAGTGAAGGATGCTGTATTTTTCTGGGTGTCGCATCACATGTCCAAAATATTCTAACTTTTGCTTTTTAATGGTTTTGATGATTTCCCCTTGGCTTTCCCAGGCAGCTTATCACCACCTCATTTGTGATTTTGTTAACCCAGTTTATACGTAACAGTCATCTGTAAATCCACATTTCAAATATTTCTAGTTTCTTCAAGTGGTTTTCTGTCAGAGACCAACTCTCCACTTCATAGAGCAGGATAGAAAAGATGTAACGTCTGACAAGCCTGATTAGTCATCATACTACAAAAAAGATATTAAGACTTTGGAAAAAGTTCCAGAGAAGAGCAACTAAGATGATCAAAGGCCTGGAGACTAAAACATATGAAAAATGGCTGCAGGATTTGAATTTGGCATGTCTAAAGAAACGAAGAATAAGGGGGTGACATGATAGCAGTATTCCAGTATTTAAGGGGCCACCACAAAGAAGAGGGGATCAAAATATTCTCCAAAGCACCAGAAGGCAAGACAAGAAATAATGATTGGAAACTAATCAAAGAGAGAAGCAACCTGGAATTAAGGAGAAACTTCCTAACAGTGAGGACAACTAACCAGTGGAACAGCTGGCCTCCAGAAATTGTGGGTGCTCCATCACTGGTGGTTTTTAAGAAGAATCTAGACAGTCTCTTATCTGAAATAGTATAGGTTCTCCTGCTTGAACAGGGGGCTGGACTAGAAGACCTCTAAGGTCCCTTCCAACTCATTCATTCTAAAAAAAAAAAAACGTTTCATGTTCCAAACAAGGGAACATCAGTGTTAGTCTAAGTAGGCTAGCACTGATGATGTTACCTATTGTAGATAATGAGACATCTGTAAGAAAGCAACCAAGTTCAGAGAGTATCAAAGACCCCTCATTTCAACTCTGAGCTACAAATATTCTCCTGTGTTCTTCCGAAGTTCTCTTCCCCCAGTTGTGACATTATTGACAGCTAAAGGAGAGTTCTGCTATGGAGAAAACAAAAATAAGCCTGAGAATCTTGCTTTCCCCTGGAAACATTTTAAAAAAAGATTTCCATCCCATTTCTCTGCTTACAAATCTGATGGAGAATTTAACAGGGAGCTATCTAAGGAGGCTTCAGATGAACATAAAACTACCGTATGTAACGAACAAAGTATTTAATAAGGCTATTTCATTCATTCATATCTCGGATGTCTTCTGCTTGTGTTCCCTTTACTTTTTTGGGCAGTGTATATAAAAACTTCAAGCATCCTGAAAAAAATTCAGAAAAACAGAACATTCTTTCCCTAAGGGTGGGCGAAATTAAGTTCTAAGAAACTGCAGGGTGGATATTTCGGCAAAATATTAATTTCGCTATCTTATTTCTCGATTTATCACATTTGTATAACCACCGGTTTCACACTCTGACTCTGGGCAGTGAGCATAATAAAACTAACGAATACGTAAAAACCAGTAAAAGAAGCCAATTTAAATTAAAATGATGGAAAAACGCATGAAAAGTATTTCATTGCCAAGCTAGGTGACAGATTACGTCTGCAATAAACCTCTAAGCTCAGTGACAATGGTGTGTTCTCTCTCTCTCTCTCTGTGTGTGTATCTATATAATTTACTGTGATCAATCAGTGCCACAGTTCTTCAGCTGAAATCTGTGAAACAATCACAATTGCAAATAGTAACATTGGGTACTTTGTATGGGAAGCCCAAATTATATTTATTATGGTAGATAACTTATATATATATATATTTATGTTTATATACATATATACACTTATCTTGAAGGAGAAATCTGACAGTGAAAAAAAAAAATAAACCAGGCAAATGGTTTTCCAGTGATAAAAATTAAATTAATTCATATATCAATATGACATTGATGAAGCTGAAGTTGACCTGGGGAGTTTAAATGCATAAAATCTAGATGAATCGTTTTAAATAAAACTTGTGATTGTTAAGAAATTGATTTATGATTGAATGGAACGTTTGCAAGCTTTTGGTTAGGTGAACAAATATTAATATTTTAACAACACTGACCAAGTCCCCACATTGTCTCCAAGTGTTAGGTCTGGACTTCTACTGCCTCATCTCTGGCCAAGAGTAAAAATATATATAATTTTTAAAGTTTATTATATATTATAGGTGTCATCTGTATATAGATGATACCTCAGCAGTTTCATATTATCCTTAAATTGGCTTACACATTTTAAACTCCAATTGGTGTTATTTTTTTTAAAAGAAATCATTAAATCACATAAACAAGTAGTGTGGTAACCTAGAGGTGGAGCTCTCGCCTTACGTTCAGGAGGCTGTGAGTTCGATCCTAGGTAGAGGCAGATATTTTTCTTTCTGGGCATAATGAGAATATATCTACTGAACAAAACTCCACATTGACGACAGGAAGGGCATCCGGTCATTAAAACACTCTGCTAGCTCCATTCAGTTGGCCAGACTCCACCCCACATGGGATTATGGGGTTGTCAAATGATGATGATGATGATTAAATTACACAAGCCATTAACATTTAAACTGAGAACTAATAAAATCAATGTAAACACGGCAAGAATTAGCACAAAACTATTGCTCGTTTCATCAAACGGCATTCATTTCTTCAACAAATGATTCTGAGTTGATGGCTGAATGCTAATCAAGCGGTTACCTGGCAAACAGATAAAAAGAATAAGTTATATAAATTACATAAGTGAGATGAGCTGCGTATACTCCCGTGTGACACCTCTCCTGCGCAAGCTGCACTGGCGGCCGGTGGTCCTTCAGTCTGTTTCAAGGTGCTGGTGCTCACCTATAAAGCCCTACATGGCTTAGGCCCGGGGTACTTGCAGGATCATCTCCTGCCATCCTCCCATCATCCTGTGCGCTCCCACAGAGTGGGCCTCCTCAGGGTGCCCTCAGCCAGACAATGTTGGCTGGCAGCCCCCAGGGGGAGAGCGTTCTCTGTGGGAGCACTGACGCTCTGGAACGGATTGCCCACCGAGCTTAGGACAGCCCCTGACCTCCTCTCCTTCCGCCACGAACTGAAGACGTGGCTCTTTCATCAAATGGGCTGACCCGTTGGGGGATTTTTACATTGAAATAATTTTAATTAATTTTTAATTGGATTTTAATTTTTATGTAATTTTCAAATTTGTTGAATGTTTTCTTTGTAAGCCTTTGAGTCCTTCGGGAGAAGGGCAGCATATAAATTACATAAATAAATAAAATAAATAATAAATAAATATACATTTGATGGTTAAATAAAATAAGTTTCCTAAATGGATCATGTACAAAAGCATGTTCTCTGTAATGGATGTGAGACTGGCCTTGGGAGACAGGAGGAAGAGACACAGCCTGGACAACGTTCTGATAAATGAAATCTGAGCTTGAAAATGGAGGGTGAATACAATGTCCCTAAATTACCAAAGGATAAAAGAAAAGGATGAGAGGAAAACTTTCAGATCGGCAGGATTCTGTGAATGTAATCTTACAATAAAGACAGAGCTAGCATTCACTGTCATGAATTTGTCTGGACTGCCTTGCAAGGCTCACACAGTCTGACATTTAATGCTAGATTATTAAAGCACCGAACCTATGAAATTCAATTTCTCTCACTTTCTTATTTTGCCAACTTTTGAGTTAGAAAAACCTAAATAATAACCTTGCTCAACACCAATTTACCATTGCAATTGATGCTTTTCCCCAAGTCTGCAGCATCATTCATTCATTCATTCATTCATTCATTTACTTACTTACTTACTTATTGTCAAATAAGTCACAATAAGTGACAATTCAAATCATTCTTGACGTCTTGTTAATTGCCTGGGCAAATCCCTGCAGTTTAAAAAAAATAAAAATAATGAAAAAAATAAAAAATTAAATTTCGTTTGCCATTGCCTGCTTCTTAGGACTGAGAGAAAATGACTGGCCCAAGGACACCCAGCTGGCTTTCTGCCTAACACAGGACTAGAATTCAGTCTCCCAGTTTCTAACCTTATGCCCTAACCACTACGACAAACTGGCTTCCTTATAGGAACATTTACATGGAATATCTCGGAATAGTTTTGCATTTCCCTGTCTCTGTAACAGCATGTTTTCTTAGTGATTCCCATATATTTTATTGCCAATCTCTCTAAAAATGCATGCTTTTGTCCAATATTTAAATTATCATCCTTACGAACCCCTTGGCATAACTAAGAAAAGAACGGATACTGCTAGTAGTGGGATTCAAAATTTTTTACTATTGGTTCTGTGGGCGTGGCTTGGTGGGCATGGCCAGGGGGTGTGACAGGCAGCACTCAGCCTCCTGCAACCCCCTGGGAGCAAAAATGGGCCGGCGGGACGCCCTGCCCCCCCATGCCCAGTTTTGGGCCTAGGAGGCCTCCCTCAAACCTCCTAGGAGCAAAAATGGGCCTGGGGGGGCGTGCCACCCCCCTAAACCCCGTTTTGGGTCTGGGAGGTCTCCCTGAAGCCTCCTGGGAGCGTTTTGGACCTAGGAGACCTCCCTGCACTTACCTGGGAGCCAAAATGGGGCGTGTGGGGACTCCTGGAAGGGGTGGGGCAGGAAGGGGTGGGGCCAGATAGCAATTTAACTACCGGTTCACCCGATCTGGCCAGAACCGGCTGAATCCCACCACTGGATACTGCCATACTGCAATTTGCATAAAAATTCAATAAATAAGAATTTGTTAGCTTCTTATTAAAACGCAAACCCACTGACCATCTCTTGGTATCAGAAACAAGAATTCCAATGACATGCTTAAGCAGAACATCCCTCAAAGATACAATATCTAGTGGAAACGGATCAATCGGAAACCTCCGTTTCCTTCATCCAGTCCCTTCTCCTCTGATCTTTCGGAGTTTTTGCTTCCCTGCAGAGTGGAGGATGGGGTCTGGTTCGTTGTTGCTTGGCATTTATCCAGAGTTATTTTCTCTTTGGGTAACATTTTCTATGTAGAGAAGATATGACTATTTATAGGCCACAGTGGGGGTACCCAGTATGGATCCAACCAGCAGTCCAGCCAAGAATATCACTTGCTTAAAGACAGGTGGGAAGGCAAGACTACCTTTGGAGATTTGTCATCTGGCTTTTACCTCTCCAGCTGTGGCTTAGGAAAAAAAGATTTACACTTCAGTAGAGCTGCTGAGGGCCTCCAGATAAAAATCACACCTCTTTGCTCGTGTTCCGACAAACTATCCTTAACAGGAAGGATACGAGCAAAGATTTCTCGTAGCAAGTCACATCTCCTGCACTCTCAGACTTAACAAAACTGAACGGAGGAAAATGATGGTCCAACAAAGAAAAGGGCTTCTTCATGTTGTTAAAAGATGAGAGATAGTGCTAACGGTCAGTGGTGGGATTCGAATAATTTAACAACCGGTTCTTTGCCCTAAACACTGGCTGGGTGAACGTGGCCATGGTGGGTGTGGCCAGGGGATGTGACAGGCAGCACTCAGCCTCCTGCACCCCCCTGGGAGCAAAAATGGGTCATGGGGGGGATGTGCCACCCCCCTGCGCCCCATTTTATTTTATTTTATTTATTTATTTATTTTATTAGATTTTTATACCGCCCTTCTCCCACTGGACTCAGGGCGGTGAACAGCCAAGAATAAAAACATCACATACAATATTTTTTTTTAAAAAAGAATTAAACAAATTTTGGCCCAATAAATTTAAAACACCCCAACTAAAATCAATTAACAATTAAAAATATCTAAAAGGGGGGGGGTTAAGCCAGCCCGGCTTGATGAAATAAAAAAGTTTTAAGGGCACAGCGAAAAGCACAGAGATCTTGGATCCTACGTATCTCCAGGGGCAGGTCGTTCCAGAGGACAGGTGCTGCCACAGAGAAGGCCCTCCCCCTGGGGGTCGCCAGCCGACATTGTCTGGCCGACGGCACCCTGAGGAGTCCCTCTCTGTGGGAGCGTACTGGCCGATGGGAAGCTATTGGTGGCAGAAGGTGGTCTCATAAGTACACAGGCCCTAAGCCATTTTGGGCCTAGGAGGCCTCCCTGGAAGCGAAAACGGGCCATGGGGATGGCTACCCCCCTCCGCGCCACGTTTTGGGCCTAGGAGGCCTCCCTGCACTTACCTGGGAGCCAAAATGAAGCATATGGGGATTCCTGGAAGGGGTGGGGAGGAGAGGGGAGGGGCAAAGCCAGCCAACAATTTAACTACCTTTTCACCCAAACTGGCCCAAACCGGCTGAATCCCACCACTGCTAATGATCAAATTGAATTGTTTTTAAAAGATAAATTATATGGGAAGATAAACTTAACCATGGGGATGGATCCTGTTACGGACCCATCTAGGTGTTAAATTCTGCAGGAAAGCACTTCTAAAGACTCCTTGGTTTTCCGTAGTCTGTTAAATTTGTAACAGACTTTTGTAAATTACATTGTAATTTCATGACAAATTTGTAAATTTGGAAGGGAAATAAGGTCTTCTCCTATAATATCATTGCCAAGTTATGGAATGCATTTCTTAGGGAGTAGCATTAATCCCCAATTTCTCAGTCTTTAATGGAACCAGTGAGAAGAATCTTTTTTTCCACCCAGGCTTTCAGTTGTTAATCATCAACAATGCTACTAGTTTCATTCCATATTTTTGCCGTGGTTTACTGACTTGAATATGCAGGTGGATAGATGTCACAAGAGAAAACAACTAATACAGAAATAATCCTGATTGGCTAGATGTTATCTCTAGGATTAGCAACAATATTCCTTTCAAGCAGTAAGTTGTTAAGGAACACACGTAGAAGGATAGAGGATCATTGAAATAATCACCAAGTTGACAACCTTGGTGGCAGAAAGTTGAACAACTTTTGTTACTATCAATAGACCAGTGTCAGGATAAGAACAATTAAATTGTAAATACCCCCATTCTGAAAGAAGGGGCTTAATAGTACAGCCCATAAACACAACACAACAGAAATCCAAAATAATTTCCACCTTTTGAGATAATCTTTGTATTAATAAATTGCTTCCACATTCTAAGGCCCTCAGACCAAAACTTAACCACTGAACAATTCTGCATGCTATTATCTCAGCAATATTTAACATGGATCTACCTGGACATGCAGTCAACGTAGAGTAGTGGCCAAAATTGTGGACACCTTTTGGGAAAAGTGTATTTTCTAAAACTCAGTAATAATAACACCAGTTTGTTTTTTTTAGTAGTACCATAAAATTATATATCAATGGAAAGATAATTTAATCAAGAATGTAATGCAATCAGTTTTAGGAAGGATTTGCTATTAGAATAGCAGTTACAGTATAAAGAAAAAAAGTGAAACACGTAGAAAAAACGAGATATACAAAAATGATCACCATGTCAGTCAATAATTGGGTAACCTTTAGCATGAATTATGACATTACAACGTCTTTCCATGGAGTGAACCAAGTATTTTAGCTCTGCAGCTGTTATAATGTGAAACCAAGATTGAATGATGGCTTCTATTAACTGGGTTTTATTGCTGGGTGGCTTCTGACTAACAAGTTTCTTTAGTTGGCTCCATAGATTTTCAATTGGGTGAAGGTCTGGGCTATTCCCAGGCCATTCCAGCAGTGGAATAGAATTAACTTGAAACTCCAAAAAAAGTGGTGTTATTAGCCATCAAACCTCAAAAATACACTTTTCCCAAAAGGGTTCCACAATTTTAGCCACTACTGTAGATGTTATGAATTGCTAAAAGGCTAAGAAAGTTAAATTAGAATGGTCTACCTTGTATCTATTGTCTGCGCTGTTTATTTCTTCAGTTCCTTCTAGAAATAGCGGAATTGAATCTAGAACTCTTTCCAAGCAACTCCTTGATATATTAACTGCTAGAAATAAACTGACTCTGCACCTCAGTCATACTGGGGCTCTGCTATCTTAATTTACAGTGGAGGTGACCTATTGAATTAAATCACTAGGTTGCTCTCGTACACCTCTGGAGCACGATATAGCTCAACATTCAACAAAATGCAAGCTCGGATGGAGCAGCTTAAATCAAATCAAACCTTTATTACGGCCATAAGGTAACCAATAAAACAGGCTGAAAATGAAAATATACGAGACTGGGAAGAACAGAAATTAATACATGGCAGATGGCGGGTGCAGAACTGGGCGACCCGGAAAGGTACTGTATATCCAAACAAGGTTTAGACAAGAGGAATACAAATAGAAGTTATACCAGGATTTTTGTTCGTTGCAGAATAAATGCTGTCCAGTATAACCTAGGGCCATGATGGTGAACCTATGGCACGTATGCCAGAGGAGTGGTGCGGTGGCCTAGAGTGGAGCTCTTGCCTCACAATCAGGAGATTGTGAGTTCGAGCCTAGGTAGAGGCAGATATAGGGTCTCCTGCTTAGGCAGGGGGTTGGATTAGATGACCTGCAAGGTCCCAACTCTGTTAATCTGTTAAAGGTGGCACACAGAGCCCACTCTTCTGGTTTCCGGCGCGGACATGCATGCCAGCAAGCTGGTTGTTATCGGGCAATGGAGTGCCAGAAAACGGCCCGAAAAATGGCCAAAAATGCCCAAAAAATCATAAGCTGATTCCAAGCATTAGCGTCCATACTTCTAGACATACAGGCAGTGGTGGGATTCAAGTAATTTAACAACCGGTTCTCTGCCCTAATGATTTCTTCCAACAACCAATTTGCCAAACTGCTCAGAAAGTTAACAACCGGTTCTCCCGAAGTGGTGCGAACCGGCTGAATCCCACCACTGCATACAGGTAGTCCTCAACTTACGACCACAACGGAGCCCAAAGTTTCTATTGCTAAGCGAAACAGTTGTTAAGGGAGTCTTGCTTCCCCATTGCTTTGCTTGTCAGAAGTTTGCAAGAGGGGATCACATGACCCCGGGGCCACTGCAACCATCATAAATATGAGTCAGTTGCCAAGCGACTGAATTTTGGTCACGTGACAATGGGGATGCTGCGTTGGTCTTAAGTGTGAAAAATGGCCGTAACGCTTTTTTCAGTGTCGCCGTAACTTTGAAGAGTCACTAAGCAAATGGTTGTAAGTCAAGACCTACCTGCAATGAAGCTTTTATAATCTAATCTAATCCATATTTGAGGTGCTCCTACAAAGATGAGGGGTTCAAACTATTCTCCAAAGCACCAGAAGGCAGGACAAGAAGCAATGGATGGAAACTAATCAAGGAAAGAACCGATCAAGAACTAAGGAGAAATTTCTTGACAGTGAGAGCAATTCACCAGTGGAACAACTTGCCTCCAGAAGTTGTGGATGCTCTAACACCAGAGGTTTTTAGGAAGAGAGTGGACAGTCATTTGTCTGAAATGGTATAGGATCTCCTGCTGAAGCAGGCGATTGGACTAGAAGACCTCCAAGGTCCCTTCCAACTCTATTATTCTACATTCTAAATTGCTACATGGCTCTCAAGCAGTGATAGAATTCAATTTTTTTTACTACTGGTTCTGTGGGCATGGCTTGGTGAGCATGGTGTAGCTTGGTGGGCATGGCAGGGGAAGGATACTACAAAATCTTCATTCCCATCAGGGGTGGGTTGTACTTAAGGTTTGCAACGGGGCCTCACGTGTGCACTTCTGTGCATACGCGGAAGCTTCCCGATGACGTTGGAGTCAGTGGGCGGAGCCTCCCACCAGTTTTACTATTGGTTCTTACGAACCGGTCTGAACCAGGGGCAACCCACGACTGATTCCCACCCCACTCCACAGGAAGGATATTGCAAAATCTCCATTCCCACCCCACTCTGGGGCCAGCCAGAGGTGGCATTTGCTGGTTCTCCAAACTACTCAAAATTTCCACTACTGGTTTTCCAGAACCTGTCAGAACCTGCTGGATTTCACCCCTGATCTCAAGGTTTTTAAAAGTACAGTCTTGGACATCATAGAGGAGATGGGAGATGACCTAAACTACAGGAAGGGCTCCATATTATTGAAGCCGCACATATTGTTGGATGGAGAGACATCAAGTCCTTCAAATGAGCAATCTCGTTTTCAGCCAAATCTTGCTACTTTGGAAGAAATGCGCTCGTTTAGAGCCGAGCTGTACGTCATTAAATGAAAATGATGTAATTATCACATGAATAGCTTGGAGAATGTGTGCCTGTGTGGGAAGCTCATGCAAAAAACGGTGCGCGCACAGCCAGACCCAAAAGCTTAACTAGCAAAACCAAAGCTGCATGCTACTTTTAACATTCTGTCACCCAGAGTGGTAAAGATCAGGAAAGCATGCTGGGTTTCAATATCCCGTGTTTATTTTGCAAATCTATTTCGTGGGCAACTAGCAGTTTTTCGGATTGAGATGAGTGATTTGCAGCCCAGAAGTTGCCTAGTTTGTTAAGCCCTCTTGAGTTGGTTTTTTTTTTTTAAAAAAAAACAATCATTTAAAAGACTGACTTCTGTGATGCAAATGGTTCCCCAAATCTATTCAGCGGATTCTGAGCCTGGCGTTGTCCCCCCACCCCGAAGCTTTCAGAGAGGGTGAATTCGAACGGTTAATTTGCACACCGCTCTGTTTCCACAGAAAGGGAAAACTGTCACCCTGTCATTTGAGAGTCTGACACGGCGCTTGTCAAAAGAGACAGCTGTTAAAATGAATTACTGTTGACATGGGGAGGAACGGCACTTCCCAGATGTAAAGGACAGCTGCGGCAACGCAGTGGCACAGGGTGGCTTTTAAAAAAATGTAGTCATACTGGTATTTGAATAGACGGTCTGTGGCGTTAAAATATGGCCTCGGCACAGGCCGTTTGAAGCTCTGAGCCGGAGCCAATGAAAGCGCTGATCTCTTGCTATATCTACAACTTGGGCTAGCATATGAAAAAATGGCACTAAACGGAAGATTTTAAGCTCCTACCTTTAATAGGCAGGAGGAGAGTTTAAAGCGCAGCAGGGAAGGTGGCGTGTTCCTTAGGCCCTCAAACGTGGAAAGGCAGCGAGGTGTATATTTATACAGCGGATTATGCAGTTTCTAACAAACGTTCCAGGTGAAAAGTAGGAATAAAAGTAGGATTAAAAAAAAACAAACATCCTTGGATCTGTCTGTTTTCCTTGGGTCTATCTCTGTATGAATAGACAGGTAGTCCTTCACGTAGAACAATTCATTCAGTGACCGTTCGAAGTTATAGCAGCACTGACAAAACTGACTGATGACCATTTTTCACACAACCATTGCAGCATCCCCATGGTCATGTGATCAAAATTTGGACGCTTGGCAACTGATTCATATTTTTAAAATAAAACAACAGGGTTGGAAGGGAACTGGGAGGTCTTCTAGTCCGACCCTCTGCTTAGGCAGGAAACTCTACACCACTTCAGACAAATGGTTATCCAACATCTTCTTAAAAACTTCAGTGTTGGAGCATTCACAACCTCTGCAGGCAAGTTGTTCCACTGATTAATTGTTCTATCAGGATATTTCTCCTTAGTTCTAGGTTGCTTCTCTCCTTGATTAGTTTCCACCCATTGCTTCTTGTCCTACCCTCAAGTACTTTGGAGAGTAGCTTGACTCCCTCTTCTTTGTGGCAGCCCCTGAGACATTGGAAAACTGCTATCATCTCATCCCTAGTCCTTCTTTTTATCAGACTAGACATACCCAATTCCAACAATTGTTCTTCATATGTTTTAGCCTCCAGCCGCCTGGACTATGCCGGGTTCAAGAAAGGAGGAAGGAGGAAAAAAAAGAGAAAATCCCCACTAGCAGCCTTCCATCGAATTACAGCCATTGCAAAATGCAGAAATCATAAAATGAGCTCTAGCCAGAGTCAAAGAAGCCTTAAAACAAACGGAGAGTGATGTAGAAAAACAAAAATCTCTTTGTTGGGAAGAAGAAAGCCGGAGGAAAATGAAAGGGCTGTTTTTTTGATGGAGTATTAGATTGAGAAATGATGGTTCTGGGCTTGAAAAAATGAACAGTTCTGCGCTTGAATCCAGAAAGCTATAAATCCTAGTCCTACTTTAGGCACAAAATCACCTGGGTGATCTTGGGCAGATCATTCTCTCGCTGCCCTAGGAAAGAGGCAATGGCAAATCACTTCCGGAAAATATCTGGCCAAGGAAACTTCAGGGACTTGTCGATGTGGCTGCCAGAAGCCAAGACCAACTGGAAGGCGCACAAACAAAACAGACAAGCAAACAAAAGAAGAGGCGTCAAGAAGAGGTCAGGAGCACCAAGTTGGAAAGATGGGGGGAGGGGAAGTGGAGTTGGCCATTGCTATTTGGCTTCATGCATCACTGAAGAGTTGCAGCCTTTTTTTTTTTTGCAGTATTTATTTATTTATTTATTTATTTATTTATTTATTTATTTATTTATTTATTTATTTATTTATTTATTTATTTATTGGTTTGATTTATATGCCGCCCTTCTCCGGAGACTCAGGGCGGCTTACAATGCGTTAAGCAATAGCCTTCATACTTTTGTATATACCTGCTTAGTAGGGCTTTTTTGGCCCCCCCTAAGCGGTGTTCTATTTTATACAAAGTCAGCTTATTGCCCCCACAATCCGGGTCCTCATTTTACCTACCTCGAAAGGATGGAAGGCTGAGTCAACCTTGAGCCTGGTGAGATTTGAACTTGCAGTAATTGCAGGCAGCTGCTTAATTGCAGCTGTAGTAGTAGTAATTGCAGTGTTACTTAACAGCACTTTAGTCTGCTGCGCCACCAAGGCTCCTATGTTTTCCTTTCCAGAGGCTTGCTTGTCCCAGTTAATGCACTAGGAGCATGACTGTGGAGGGCTGATTTCTTCTATCTGTAACAAGAGATGCTTTGAGAAGGATCTGAGCTGTATGAATTGGGACATGTCCCAATGCAGGGCCTTTAAGTCTGGCATCCCTTACTCGGGCTGATTTTATTGTCAGTTGCTCAAATGGGAAGGCTCTTTCAATCCCTCTGCTGAGGCTCCCTGCTGCCACAATTTTGAGAGGAGCTTCTGATTGGGGTGGGGTGGGGGAAACACAGCGTGCGAGGAGGAGACACTATGGGAAGGGGCGGGTTTTCCGGTCGGCTCCAGAGGTGGTATTCAGCTGGTTTGCACCAGTTCGCGCGAACTGGTAGCGGAAATTTGGCCTGGGTCGCCGAACAGGTAGCGACCGCTGTCTGCCCATGCCCCTGCACCGGTCACCCAGTTGCCACTTGCTCACCCCACCGCCTGCTTGACATTCACATGCCCCCCTCTCCTGCTTGACGCTTGCTCACCTTGCCCTCCCACTCGACGCTCACTCGACGCTCACTCGACCCGCCCATCCCAGCTATATATGTTGCCTTCACTTCACCACATGGCCCAGCTACATGCCGCTGCCGTTGCTGCCCTGTTCTTCACATTGGCCGCACATGCACATCCCTTTGCCTGCTGTGATGTGTGTGTATGGCTGGCGTGAAGAACAGGCCGGCAATGGCAGCGGCTTTTTCAGCGGCCTCCAGTAGTTTTTGGTGGCCTGCAGCAGCAGCAGCAGCCACAAAGAGGCAGTGAAAGAGGCGGCAGCTGGCAAGCTCTCTTTTTTCATGAAACTAGACATACCCATTCCCAGCAACCGTTCTTCATATGTTTTAGCTTCCAGTCCCCTAATCATCTTGGTTGCTCTTCTCTGCACTCTTTCTAGAGTCTCCACATCTTTTTTACATCGTGGCGACCAAAATTGAATGCAGTATTCAAAGTGTGGCCTTACCAAGGCCTTCTTTGCTGACATCCACTCTCTGACTCAGAAATGTCAACGGAACTGACCAACAAGGGTACATCAAAGTCCTGGTTGAACACATCCATTCTCTCCCCTCTCGTGATTCTAATCCCAAGAGGAGGAGAATACCCAACGGATCTCATGTGCCATAAAAACCAGACTCCTTTTTACACAGCGATGACACCTGCCATATCTGTTTTCATTTGAAACAAATCGATGGTTTGCTGTTCAATACATTGAACCTATTCCAGATGGTATTAATCTATCAACTAGAAGCCAGGTAAGCAGCCAAGTTAGTATAATGAAGCAAATAAATGTAAGACAGATGGCTCTTGATTACGGAGGTGAAAAGCCAGATTGAATTTTGAGGTTGTGCCATCATTTCATAATAGGAAGCTGACTTGGTTTACTTTGTAGGCCAAGGTGAACTCCTAGTCTATGAGATTTCTCTGAAAACCTTCCACTCTCTTTTAAAGGTAAAGGAAAAGGTTCTCCTGCACATGCGTGCTAGACGTTCCCGACTCTAGGGGGCGGTGCTCATCTCTGTTTCAAAACCGAAGAGCCAGAGCTGTCCGAAGACGTCTCCGTGATCATGTGGCTGGCATGACTAAACACCAAAGGCGCACGGAAGGCTGTTACCTTCCCACCAAAGGTGGTCCCTATTTTTCTACTTGCATTTTTTACCTGCTTTCGAACTGCTAGGTTGGTAGAAGCTGGGACAAGTAACGGGAGCTCACCCCGTTACCCAACACTAGGGATTCGAACCGCTGCACTGCCAAACTTCTGATCGACAAGCTCAGTGTCTTAGCCACTAAGCTGATTCCCACATCCTTCTTAAACACACACTTACCCACAGCAAAATTCTGCTCTAATGTACCTCATTTTAAAAGATCTGACTCCTTGAAGTCAGTTCTCCAAATGGGAGATGAAGACAGAAGTGCCTTTTAAAACTATGGCAAGATCTTTAAGCTGATTGGATCTGAAAAAAAAAGTAAGCTTTGAAAAAAGTAAGGAAGGTAGTTGTTTAGAATGGAATGGAATGGAATGGAATGGAATGGAATAGAATAGAATAGAATAGAATAGAATAGAATAGAATAGAATAGAATAGAATAGAATAGAATAGAATAGAATAGAATAGAATAGAATAGAATAGAATAGAATTTTTTATTGGCCAAGTGTGATTGGACACACAAGGAATTTGTCTTGGTGCATACGCTCTCAATGTACATAAAAGAAAAGATACTCTCGTCAAGAATCATAAGGTATAACACTTAATGATAGTCATAGGGTACAAATAAGCAATCAGGAAACAATCAATATAAATATAAATACAATCAACAAAGTTACAGTCATACAGTCATAAGTGGGAGGAAATGGGTAATGGGAACGATGAGAAGATGAGAAAATTAAAGTAGTGCAGACTTAGTAAATAATTTGACAGTGTTGAGGGAATTATTTGTTTAGCAGAGTGATAGCGTTCAGGAAAAAACTGTTCTTGTGTCCAGTTGTTCTGGTGTGCAGTGCTCCATAGTGTCGTTTTGAGGGTAGGAGTTGAAACAGTTTATGTCCAGGATGTGAGGGGTCTGTAGATATTTTCACAGCCCTCTTTTTACATTTGATTAATATGATTCATTTTATCCCCTATGTTTTGTATTCATTTAGGATTTGCTTAGGATATTCTCCAAACAGAAATGCTAACTTTGTACATTTTGCAAAGCCTTTCGCAATATAATCCTCAGAAGTAAAGACGAAAATCTTGCATATTGTAAGCTGTGCTCAAAATGCTTTTGCTGATCCAAATTCTGACAAATGTCTTTGCAGTCACTGCTAAATAAATATGCAACAACACATTTTATGGAAGTACAAGCCTGCCCACTTGCATTCTCATTCATTTGAGAGTCTTCCTCTCATGTTTCTTCAAAGTCTAACTTTCACTTTCATAGAGTGTCACGGGGAATACCATAGCTTGCCTAATTCTGCCACTGGTTTCTCTTCAGATCATATGAATACCATTGAACCGACGTGGCGCAGTGGTTAGAGTGCAGTACTGCAGCTACTTCAGCTGACTGCTAGTTCAGCAGGTCAGCAGATCAAATCTCACCGGCTCAAGGTTGACTCAGCCTTCCATCCTTCTGAGGTGGGTAAAATGAGGACCCAAATTGTTGGAGGCAATATACTAATGCTAATGCAATATGCTAATATGCAATATGCTATATGCTGACTTTGTAAACTTTGTAAACCGCTTAGAGAGGGCTGTAAAGCACTATGAAGCGGTATAAAAGTCTAAATAATAATAATAATAATAATAATAATAATAATAATAATAATAATAATAATAATAATAATTGCACTGATGATGTTACCTAGTTTGGTAATGAAATGTCTGCAAGAAAACCACTAAGCTTACAGAGCACCAAGGACTCCACAGTTCAAGAGTTCAGCCCTGAGCTACAAATATTCTATTGGTCCCATTCCATACATTACAAAATATTTAGTAAAAGTTAAAAAGTCAAAACGTTTGTGAAGAAATGTTATTAATAGAATAACCGAGTTGGAAGGGACTTTGAAGGTCTTCTAGTCCAGCCTCCTGGTCAGCCAAATGGTTGTTTAATCTCTTCTTTAAAAATTCCAGTGTTAGAGCACCCACAACTTCTGGAGGAAGTCGTTCCAATGATTAATTGTTCTATCAAGAAATTTCTCTGTCAGATCCCTGACGTGATACTGCCATTTGTATGGAGAGATGGGGGGGGAGGGGCATGGGGATAAGCTGTATTTTATAACCTTTTTCCTGGTGCCTAAGCGCCCTGCAATATTCTCACCTTTTGGGAATGAAATAAAGAAGGAGGGACATGTGGATTGTGTCAGTTGGTTGAAAGCAGAAAAAGACCATGGGAACGGATCCTTACGTGGCTCTCAGGATGGCCATTGTCAGGTTTTCAGGCTGTCTTCAAATAAATTGCATCGCAAACAAAGTCTTTTATAAAACAAACTTTCATTTTATTAAGCACAGCACTTTTTACACCGACTCGTTGCAGCCGGCACTGACGTGCTGCCCCCAAACCCCTCCTCTTCTTTCCCCCACTCCTCTGCATTCATTGGCCATTTTCCCAATCATTCACCCCTAATCTACTGCTCCAATTCAAAGAATTTCCCCCCTCCCATCCATCTCCTAGGGGACATTATCTCCAGAGGAAATAAGTAGGTGAAAGGCAACCGTCCCGTTGCAGTCGCCTGCGTTCTCCTTCTTATGTCAGCACTAGGATAAATGCATCTTGACGTGCTGACATCCGTTACAATAAACATCTTCACATCTGTGGATTGGCTGAAATCCACATTCAAACTGGAGGGATGGATTCTAGAGCCCGATTTCTAACTGTGCAGTTTGGGAGGGAATTTAGAGTCTGCTTTGCCTGTTCTGCTATCACTTCTTCTCAATAAAAGGTTCCTTTTGAAATACCATGTTTCAAGAGTCTATGCTTTCTTGGGAAAGGAGGAGAGGCAGATCCTTACTTTCTCCTTAGTTCTAAATTGCTTCTCTCCTTGATTAGTTCCACCCATTGCTTCTTGTCCTGCCCTCAGGTGCAGGAGAATAGTTTGACTCCCTCTTCTTTGTGGCAGCCACTGAGATATTGGAACACTGTTATCAGGACACCCCTAGTCCTTCTTTTCATTAAACTAGACATACCCAGTTCCTGCAATCATTCCTCATATGTTTTAACCTAGCACAATCCCCTAATCATCTTTGTTGCTCTTTGTTGCATTAAACACAGTAGAATTTTTATTTCTAAGGAAATGCACGAAATATAGACTGTCAGTTATATTTTCAGTTATCTAGGGATATGGAGGCACTCCCCCACATCAAATGTATCATATGTGTATATCTACTGCTTTAATCCACCATCTTTAATGCAACTAACTCCATCCTGATTCCCCAAGATGTATTTGGGCTTCAACTCACATCTGGAGGGGATCAGACCATCTGCTGGGGGTATCTTAATGTAGATTATTGCTCTAAAATAGCTAAATCTTCCAGCCATATCATTTCAGATTTTTAAGCGTGTGCCACTAGCTTCTTACGATGGAAAATTGTTGGTGTCGGGCAAAGAAATTGCCTACTTTTCTTTTCCTCACCTTTGATAAAAGATCATTTCATTTAGTAACTGTTCAAGAGGAGAAGAAAGTTTGAAGAAAGTATTGTGGATAGAGTGGAGTAACAGAGGGGTAGAATCAAAATCACGAGAAGTTACATTACTGCTTTATAATGCCTTGGTAGGACCATACTTGGAATATTGCATCCAATTTTGGTCATCACAATATAAAAAGGATATTGAGACCCTGGAAAGAGGGCAGAAAAGAGTGACAAAAAAGATTGGCTGAAGGCTAAAACATATGAAGAACGGTTGTAGGAATTGAGTATGTTTTGTCTAGTGAAAAGAAGAACTTGGGGTGACATAATAGCAGTGTTCCAATATCTGAGGGGTTGCCACAGAGAAGAGGGAGTCAACCTATTTTCCAGTGCACCAGAAGGCAGGACAAGAAGCAATGGATGGAAACTGAACAAAGAGCAAAGCAACATAGAACTAAGGAGAAATTTCCTTAGTAAGAACAGTACTTACTAACAGTAAGAATAATCAACCAGTGGAACAGCTTGCCTTCAGAAGTTGTGGATGCTCCAACATTGGAGGCTTTTAAGAAGAGATTGAATAAATATTTGTCTAAAATGATATAGGATCTCCTGCTTGAGTAGGGGGTTGGACAAAAAGACCTCCAATGCAGGAGTGAGCAGATGGAGGTTCGCAGGGTTTCGAGAGAACCTCTAGCTAAGATTCTGTGCAGTTCAGAGAAACCCTAAATTCCACTCCTGGCTGGCCCCACCCTGCCCACACCACCCCTCCCCTCCCAGAAGTCCACACGTGGCCCGGTTTGGATGCAGGTAAGTGCAGGATGTGCGCAGAGGCTTGGGGAGAGTGAAAAACGGGCCTCTGGAGCCCGGGGAGGGCAAAAACATTCCCCACCGTTGTGCATGAGGCCAACTAGGCCACGCCCACCATGGCCACACCCACCCAGAAACCAGGCAGAGAACCCCTTGCTAAAATTTTTGAAGCCCACCCCTGCTCCAATGTCACTTCCAACTCTGTTATTCTATTCTAAAAACCCAGTCTTGTACCTCTTGTCAAAGGCCTGCGGTCTCCTAGTTTTATCTACTTCTGTTGAATCCCAAGAGAAGACACTACACAGACACTTTTTCAGTAGTAGTGCTTCTGTTGGAAGGCTATTTTTACATAGCTTTAGCTAAGACTCTTAAATTATCTGTACTGAAGATCAGAAATAACCAGTGGTGGGTTGCCCCTGGTTCGGACCGGTTCGCAAGAACCAGTAGTAAAACCGGTGGGAGGCTTTGCCCACAGCCCCGGATGTCGTCATCGGTGATCTGTGGAAGCAATTGTGCATGCGCAATCCCGTTGCAAACCGGTAGTAAAGGTAAGTAGAACCCACCCCTGGAAATAACCTAACTCCTTGTTCCAGACTCATTTCAATTAATCAGTCCAAAGCAACATGTGTCATGAAAGGAGAACCAGTCAAACACCCATAATTTCTATTGTCTTCTTTGGGGATTTAATTGAAGTATGGAATCTAGAAGACTGCAAACTATTGGAAAGAGGACAATGCAATCAAAGACAGAACGTTCACCTACTACGAGAATACCTCCAAACATTCTTTTGACTTCATTGTCCAGTTTAATCGGTCCCAACTTATACAGTTCTGACACCCTTGGTTGACCTTAATTTTTTCCCAACTTTGCCTCGTTTCTCAGTGTAGACACCTTCCACCAAATTGAAGAAGTCAACAAAATTCGACGTCCTATTGAGGAATGGACTTTGAAGATGGCCAGCTTTGCAGAGATGGCGAAGATTTCAGCATATCTAAAAGATCGCTCACAAGAGACTTATGAATGGGAGTGGAAAAAGTGGATAGATTATGCGCAGAACAAATATCAAACGAGGAAGTATCAGATAGCTTTTAACTGAAAGTATTATACAAAGATAGAAATATTTGAATTTTGTGAAGATGAAAAAATATATTGGGGGTAAGGGGTTCAAGTTTTATAAAAAGGGGATTTTGACTTGGATTATATTCTGTGGAAGTCCGGGGGGGAGGGGTGGGTTAGGGGGGGTTAGGGAGGGTTAGGGAGGTTAGGGAGGGTTGGGGGGGGAAATGGGGAGAAAATGTAATTGTAAAACTTTTTCAATAAAAAAAAAAGAATATAAAAAAAATAAATAAATAAAAAAAATAAAAAAAAAATAACAAAATTCACAGCAGGCCGAAACCCAACATTTCAGCCTAGATTGCATGAAGTCGAAAGGCTGATGTCATTTAAAGCAGCCAGATTAACTCTCCCTCCTTGCAGAATTGAATGACAGTGAATCAAGTACGTTGACCAGTAGTACCTGTCAACTTGTCAGCAGCCATGAAAGGGTCTAACCTCATAGAGGACTGGGAGGGCAGCAAAGGGACGTGCGTATCTAGAAAGAATGGGGGTGCTAAATATTTAACAACCGGCTGTGCTGTCTCCATTGTTACTGCTCTGCTGCTACCTGGAGAACAGCTAGATTGGTACATTCGGCACTGTAGCTTAGCTTCACTCTCAACTGGCTTGCAATTCCAGAAAATTTAACAATAACAGAATAAAAGAGTTGGAAGGAACCTTAGCGGTCTTCCAGTCAAGACTCTAGACCGATGATGGCTAATCTTTTTGCCATCACGTGCCAAAAGCGGGGAGAGCATGGGACGTGATGGCACGGTGGGCACGTGATGGCACGTGATGGCACGGTGGGCCTGTTTTTCACCCTCCCCAGGCTCCAGAGCCTTTCTAGGAGCCTGGGGAGGGCGAAATGGCCTCCCCCACCCCTGGAGGCCCTCCGGAGGCCAGAAACAGCCTGTTTGCTGACTTCTGTGTGGGACCGGAAGGCCCGTTTTTTGCTCTCCCCAGGCTCCAGAGCCTTTCTAGGAGCCTGCGGAGGGCAAAAACAGCCTTCTCCACCCACCCACCACCTGAGGCCCTCTGGAGGCCAGAAACAGTCTGTTTCCTTACTTCTGGTGGGCCCAGAAGGCCTGAAAATGGAGCTGAGCTCGTGTGCCCACCAATATGGCTCCACGTGCCACTTGTGGCACGCGTGCCATAGGTTCGCCATCACAGCCCTAGACCATTTCAGACAAATGGCCATCCAACTCTCTTCCTAAAAACCTGCAGTGATGGACCACCCACAACTTCTGAAGGGAAGTCGTTCCACTGATTAATTGTTCTCGCTGTCAGGAAATTTCTCCTGGGTTCGAGATTGGCTCTCTCCTTAGCTCCTGAGAGTTGCTACAAGCCAATTCCTGTAGCACTGCCTAGAAAGCAGTCTTCCTATCATTTATCGTGATTTTTTTCCCCTATTTTTCCTTGTGTTCAATTGTAACTGTTTTTTTTTTTTTTTGAGGGAGTGGAAGGCATCCTAAGCTCCTAACTCAATTCGTTTTTAATTCTGCAGATCCAAAGGATAATTGATTTTACAATTTTGTCGTTCAGTTGTTTTATCACTTCTGACTCTTAATGACCTGATGGACAACCGTTCACCCATTAGCTGCTTTTTAAAGTTCTTTGAGTCTCATGCCCAGGAACACAGAGTTGGTATCTTAACCATTTGCTCTTCAGCTACTCTCTCTTTTTTTTTTAATTGCCTGGTTACAATACAGTAGTTACATCTTAAAGTTTTTGTTCCTGTTGTTTGGCCTAGTAAAATGTTCCCATCTTGTAAACTTCCTGGACTGTAAAATGTTGGCAAAGAGGCCATTATTGCTATCCATAGAAAGAAGGGCGGGAGAGGAAAGAAGGAGAGAAAAAGAGGAGGTATGGAAGGTAGGTAGGTAGGTAGGTAGGCAGGCAGGGAAGGAAGGAAGGAAGGAAGGAAGGAAGGAAGGAAGGAAGGAAGGAAGGAAGGAAGGAAGGAAGGAAGGAATGAAGGAAGGAAGGAAGAGATGAGAATGGGGACAGAGGGAGAGAGAGGGGGTGGAGGAAGGAAAGAGAAAGAAGGAAGGAGAAAGAGGAGAGATGGAGGAGAAAGAGAAAGTAAGGAAAAAGAGGGAGGAAGGGAGAAAGGGAGAAAGGAAGGAAGGAAGGAAGGAAGGAAGGAAGGAAGGAAGGAAGGAAGGAAGGAAGGAAGGAAGGAAGGAAGGAAGGAACTTACATTTTTTCCAAAGTTCAGCTGAAACCTCCCTTGCACCTAAATTTATATCCCAAAAGTTTATGGAAAAAAATCCAGATATAAATCAGCCGAGCAAGAATCTGTTCTTACAAAGCAAAATGAATTAGCTCTGCCCTGATTTATACATTCCTGGTTTCCAATGAATTATTCAGCAGATTTGGTACATGGATACGGGTCATTCGAGAGTCATCTATCCCAGGATTGTCTGCCTGGATCTAAAACATCTTTCTGATCCACAGGAAAATACCTTTGGATCCCACGGACTCTCATCCTATGGGCAAATCTTTCCTGGACCTAGGTCAATTTTTTAATATATTTTTGTGGTTCTATGTGGCATCCTCAAAAACATCCATCAACTAGGTTAATAAATGTTTGGGAAAGATGTTGTGAGGAGAGAAACATGGGTGAACCTGTTCTATTTTTCTCCCTGAGCATGGACACACAGACACACTTTTACAAATGCATATGATTATTTACTACATTCACAAAGCTACAATCCATAGCATCATTTTGTTCATTATATTTTCAGGAATGCGTCTCATGGGAAAACAAAATTTCATTTGTTTTTTTCTCCCCTCCTTCCTAAAGGAAATATAAGATGAACTGTTCCGAGACAACATTACTATATTTTGGTATGGGGGGGGGAGGCGGGAAATGGGATTTGCATTTTAATTAAAATTTGCATAAAATCCCTGTTCCTGGGTCATAGTGCTGGCTCCTGCTATCACTCAGAGGCTTGAAAAATATAAATTTGTTTACATGGCTGGAGAAAAAAAATGGTTGCTAGGAGAGGAATAATGAGACCTTGGGAGCTCGGTGGCTGTCACAATAAATCTCGAAGAGTTGTGGCTACCAGTCGTCCATAAGCCCTCTGGCAACTTGGGAATAAGAGGGCACACAGGGCATTAGAGCTTAGCAAGAGCAACCTCCACTGTGGAAGCCAGTTGCTTGCAGTAACCGAATAACAAAATAACAGAGTTGGAAAGCACCTCAGAGGTCTTCTAGTCCAACCCCCTGCTTAAAAAGGAGACCTCATGCCAGTGATGGCTAACCTTTTTGTTGTTGCGTGCCGAAAGTGCGTGCGTGTGCACACGACAGCGCACATGCGTGCCTGCACCCATAATGCAATGTGCGCGCAACCCCCGCCTCCCCTGCGTATGCATGTGTGATCCCCTGCCTCATTTTGGGCCTAGTAGGCCTCCCTGCAGCCTCCAGGGGCCAAAAACGGGCCGTGGGGGGGAGTCACCCCCCTGTGGCCCTTTTGTGGTCCCAAGAGGCTGCAGGGAGGCCTGCTAGGCCAAAAATGGGCCACGGGGGGGGTGCCACTCCTCCTTACCCTCCCGCGTCTCCTGCATATGCCCCACCCCCTCATACATGCGCATCAGAGACCCGAAAATCAGCTGGCCGGCGGGAAGCACGTGCACATGCAGGGTGGACCTGAGCTGGGGGATGGCTCATGCGCCTACAGAGAGGGCTCCACATGCCATCTGTGGCATGTGTGCCATAGGTTCGCCATCACAGCCTTATACCATTTCAGACAAGTAGTTGTCCAATCCTGTTGTGACTTGCCAGCAGCCAGCAGAGCTGGCAGCAAAGTCAGACAGTGAGGAAGTTGGAGAGGAACATGGGCCAGTCCTGGGAGCTGGGGAAAGCTTGGATGAGGGCTCTGCATCGGAGGCAGAGAGGGAGATAGACAACAGTGAGGCAGAGGAACAGCTGGAGCCTGTTCCCAGTGTGCACATGTGCAGAGATGCCAGAAAAAGAAGAACAACTCAGAAAACAGGGTTGATTTGGGAGTAAAGCCACACCTTGGAGATGATTGGCCCCTCCCATAGGAAACAAAAGAGGAGCGAACGGGGAGGGGGCTTTTGCAGGAAACAATTTGTTTGTTCGTTTGGTAGTTTCAAAAGTGGAAAGTTCTGTTCGTGACTCTAAGAGCCACGAACTCTAAGGATCCTTGGTGATGCAGCGGACTAAGTGCTGTTATGGAGCACTTAGCTGCCAGCTGCCTGCAATTAGTGCGAGTTCAAATCTCACCAGGCTCAAGGTCGACTCAGTCTTCCATCCTTCCGAGGTAGGTAAATTGAGGACCCGGATTGTGGGGGCAATAAGATGACTTTGTAGAAACACCGTTTATGGGGGGGCCAAAAGCCCTAATAAGCAGGTATATACAAAAGAATGAAGGCTATTGCTATAAGTGCATTGTAAGCTGCCCTGAGTCTTCGGAGGAGGGCGGCATATAAATTGAACTAATAAATAAATAAATAAATAAATAAATAAATAAATAAATAAATAAATAAATAAATAAATAAATAAATAAATAATAAGAGACTCTGTGCCAAGTTTTGCCTTATTCTGCATTCGGAAACAAGTTACATGGCAGCTTGCCAAGTGAGATAAAGTGTGTTGATAAATGTTCCTTTGAAAAACTGTTTGGACAAACCTTGCCGACTGTGAATCAAAGTAATTCACAGTGTAAATAAAAGAGGTTTTGCCGGGATCCATTCCTGCTTCCTGCTTTTTAAGGGAACCTACGTCAGAACAAATCCCTACTTAAAAACCTCCAATGTTCGAGCACCCACAACTTCTGAAAGCAAGCGGTTCCACTGATTAATTGTTCTAACAGTCAAGAAAATTTCTCTAGGTTGGCTCTCTCCTTGATTAGTTTCCACCAGTTGCTTCTTGTCCTGCTCTCAGGGGCTTTGGAGAATAGCTTGACTCCCTCTTCTTTGTGGCAACCCTGAGATATTGGAAGACTGCTATCATGTCTCCCCTGGTCCTTCTTTTCATTAAACTAGACATATCCAGTTCCTGTAACCATTCTTCATATGTTTTAGCCTCCAGTCCCCTAATCATCTTTCTTGCTCTTCTCTGCACTCTTTCTAGTGTCTCCGCATCTTTTTTATAATTGTGGCGACCAAAACTGGATGCAGTATTCCTAATGTGGCCTTACCAAGGCCTTATAAAGTGGATTAACACTTCACGTGATCTTGATTCTACTGATTCCCACTGTTAGAATATTTAGAGTCTCAACATCTTGTGGCAACCAAAACTAGACTTGCGGGACCGCCTACTACCACCGATAGCCTCCCACTGGCCGGTACGCTCTCATAGAGAGGGGCTCTTCTGGGTGCCGTCAGCCAAACAGTGTCAACTGGCGGCCCCCAGGGGGAGAGCCTTCTCTGTGGGGGCACCTACTATCTGGAACAAGCTCCCCCCAGAGATACGGAGGATCCCGGATCTGTGCACCTTCCGCCACGCTCTTAAGACCTTTTTATTCCACCAGGCAGGCCTGGCCTAACTTTCTCCCTCTTTTTAAATAATTTTTAATATTTTTTAATATTTTTAATATTTAAAGTTTAATTTGTTTTAAATTGATCGGGGTTTTTTAATCTGTCTGGGCCAAACTATTTAATCCAATTTTATTTCTGCTTTTTAAATTTTGTATGTATGTATTTTATTGTTGGCTGTTCACCGCCCTGAGTCCTTCGGGAGTAGGGCGGTATAGAAATATAATAAAATAAATAAATAAATAAATAAGTGTCATCTTACCAAGGCATTACCGTGTTTCCCCGAAAATAAGACCCTGTCTTGTATTTTTTTTGAACCCTGAAATAAGCGCTTGGTCTTATTGCCATGCGCTCAAAAGCCCGATTGGGCTTGTTATCAGGGGATGTCTTATTTTGGGGGAAACAGGGTATAAAGTGGGGTAAATGAGGAAGATGGAATATCAAACCCACATCTCAAAATGTTCGTCAAAACAGACATTTTCCTGTCCTCTTCGCCACCCCTTTCCTGAAATCAGGAAGGAGGAAATGAGATTTAGAAGAAGGTTATCGTTGGAAAATAATAAAGTCTCTGATATTCATTCATTTTGGAAAACTCAGCTGCAAATGTGTGTTCTCTGCCAAAATAAAGGTGTCAGGATTCCGAAGGAAGGCAAGGTTTACAGCTGCACTGGGCACAAATAGTAATAATAGGATAAAAAGGGGACGTTTTATTAAGCTGTCTTGCATGTGGCATGCTGGCACTGCTGTGTTTTATTGCAGTGAATCATATACCATGTTCAGGATGATGCGAAGGAAGAAAGCAGAACATGTTAGGCAATGGTGAAATCCAATTTTTTTTTACTACTGGTTTTGTGGGCATGGCTTGGTGGGCATGGCAGGGGAAGGATACTGCAAAATTTCCATTCCATTCCCACTCCTGGGGGAAGGATGTTGCAAAATCTCCATTCCACCCCACTCCAGGGGAAGGATATTGCAAAATCTCCATTCCCACCCCACTCCAGAGGAAGGATATTGCAAAATCTCCATTCCCACCCCACTCCTGGGGAAGGATACTGCAAAATCCCCATTCCCTCCCCACTCCTGGAGGAAGGATATTGCAAAATCTCCATTCCCACCTCATTCCAGGGGAAGGATACTGCAAAATTTCCATTCCCTCCCCACTCTGGGACCAGCCAGAGGTGGTATTTGCTGGTTCTCCGAACTACTCAAAATTTCCACTACCGGTTCTCCAGAACCTGTCAGAACCTGCTGGATTTCACCCCTGCCTAAAGGTGCTTTTTCAAGAGGCAACTGGTTTTTCTTTGAAGACATTTTTTTTCAGCTTTTTTCAGTTCAGCTTCTTGGATGAGAAGCGAAACGTTTTCAAAGAAAAAGCAGAAAGTCCAGTTGCCTGTTGAAAAAAGCACCTCTGGGACAACCATGACCTGGATGACTGAGAATCTCCAAAGACATGTAGGTAACATGTGTGTATGTGTGTGAGCTGTGGAGGAACTCTTGGCAATAAGCAGGAAAACCAATTAAACCATCCCAAAGAGGTTGCTGTCCACAATCTTCTTAAAAACTTCAAGAGATGGAGAATTACCTACTTCCATAGGTACATTGAAAAGACCTGCTTACATAGGTCGATCGAAAAGTCAGCAGTTCAGCAGTTCGAATCCCTAGTGCCGCGTAACGGGATGAACTCCCATTATTTGTCCCAGTTTCTGCCAACCTAGCAGTTCGAAAGCACATAAAAAAGGCAAGTAGAAAAATAGGGACCACCTTTGGTGGGAAGGTAACAGTGTTCCGTGTGCCTTTGGCGTTTAGTCATGCTGGCCACATGACTACGGAGACGTCTTCGGACAGTGCTGGCTCTTTGGCTTTGAAACGGAGATGAGCACCGCCCCCTAGAGTTGGGAACAACTAGCACATATGTGCAAGGGGAACCTTTACCTTTAACTATAGGTACATTATTCTACTGTTGTGTAGATCTACCCATTAGGAAGTTTTTCCTTTATATTTAAAAAACATCTAGAGAGCTGTGCATTATTCCCATTATTGGTTAACTTAATTAAGATTAGAAAACCATTTATTTGAAATGAGATAAGGTTTCCTACCTGAGCAGAGTTTCCACCTCTGTTATTCTGTTAATTTCTGTGGCTGAAAACAACAATGGTCCTTGCCATACTATATACATAACTTGGTGTCCCAAGTAACACATTTCCCAGGTATGCACAATACACAGGACTGTGTGTCAATCAAATAAGCTGAGTTCACACAACCCGTTAAGCCACTGAACTAAGTTTCCGTGATGGGACATTAGAGCCCAACCCAAGGTGAGTCTCAGATTCCGTTCCACCAGGTTTTTCTCTCCCTACAGCAAATTCTAGAAAAAGAAGCGGTCATGACTGGTAGGATATATGATCTAATTCCAAGGAGTTAGATCATATATTTCCAACAACTAGTCCTTGGCATCTGGAATAATGTCACATTTCCAATTTCTCAATACAATTCTTTTAGCCACCTCTCTTACTCTGTGCAACTACAATTCTAGAGAAACAGATCCCAAGGCTAAGTTCAACATTAAAAAATTTCTCTATGAATCTGCTTATATGCATTATATTCCTATTATATTATATTATAATTAGTAACCTATGACGATCACTAAGTGTTGTATCTTATGATTCTTGATTAATGTATTTTTTTCTTTTTTTTTCTTTTTATGTACACTGGGAGCATATACACCAAAGACAAATTCCTTCTGTGTCCAATCACACTTGGCCAATAAAGAATTCTATTCTATTCTATTCTATTCTATTCTATTCTATTCTATTCTATTCTATTCTATTCTATTCTATTCTATTCTATTCTATTCTTCCATTTTATTCCATTCCATTCCGTTCCTTTCTGTTCTGTTCTGTTCCATTCTGTTCTATTATTCCATTCCGTTCTGCTCCATTCCATTCCGTTCCATTCTATTCTGTTATTCCATTCCGTTCCGTTCCATCCCATCCCATCCCATCCCATCCATCCCATCCCATCCCATCCCATCCCATCCCATTCCATTCCATTCCATTCCATTCCATTCTATTCTATTATTCCACTCCACTCCACTCCACTCCACTCCACTCCACTCCACTCCATTCCATTCCATTCCATTCCATTCCATTCCATTCCATTCCATTCCATTCCATTCTATTCTATTCTATTCTATTCTATTCTATTCTATTCTATTCTATTCTATTCATACAGTCTCCTTAAGCGCAGCAAAAGGTGAGAGGACAGTACCAGCTACTTACAGCTACTTACGGGACTGCCTACTACCACAAATAGCCTCCCACCGGCCAGTACGCTCTCATAGAGAGGGGCTCCTCCGGGTGCTGTCGGCCAAACAGTGGCCTTCTCTGTGGGGGCACCCACTATCTGGAACGAGCTCCCCCCGGAGATATGGAGGATCCCGGATCTGCGCACTTTCCGCCGCACTCTTAAGACCTTCCTATTCCAGCAAGCTGGCCTGGGCCTAACCTTTTTCCCCTTTTCTTTTAAATTGAAAATTTTAAATCTGTTTTTAAATTATTGGGATGTTTTAAATTTGTCTTGGGCTAAATTGTTTAATCTGGTTTTATTTCTGCTTTTAAATTTTGTATTTATGTATTTTATTTTGTGCCTGTTCACCGCCCTGAGTCCTTCGGGAGTAGGGCGGTATATAAATCTAATAAAACAAACGAACAAACAAACAAACAAAACAAACCATACGTGTCAGTGAACTCTCACGTTTCTTATACTTTGGAAAGCTCTCTTTCAACCTGTTGAAGTCAAGCCACTAGGTGGTCAATACAGTAGAATTTCTTTACCTGGAAATAGCAATAACATCTGAGATTTGATTTCCATTCCTGCTTTGAATGATGGATTGACCTAGCGAGATTGTCCTAGAACTCTACTTTGGGTAACCTGTGTTGGCTGTGAGCTCAGCTTGGAGAAATGGCCCCATTTCTCTCCTCAAATACTACTACTGTACGTTTTAAACCTACATTTCTTGTTTCCTGCTTAGTGTATCTTATACATTACCTTTTAACTTCAAAGAGGTTTGACAGCTTGACATAGAGATGTTCTTTAATCATTTAACACCCAAAGGTAAACTAAGCTTGTGTTGAAATGTTTTGCAGATAAAGATAAGTCTGTACATACTATCACTATGTATTAAATAAATCTCTCTACTTTATTATCCTTCCTTCTCTCTCACCTTCCTTCCTTCCTTCCCTCTCACCTTCCTTCCTTCCCTCTCACCTACCTACCTTCCTTCCTTCCCTCCTTCTTACCTTCCTTCCTTCCCTCTCCCTTCCTTCCTTCTTCCCTCCTTCTCACCTTCCTTCCTTCCTTCCTTCCCTCTTACCTTCCTTCCTTCCTTCCCTCTTTCTCACCTTCCTTCCTTCCTTCCTTCCTTCCTTCCTTCCTTCCTTCCTTCCTTCCTTCCTTCCTTCCTTCCTTCCAACATTTCTTTAGATAGGGTTGCTCCATTTGTACCATAAAATAGAAAGTGAAAAAAATTAAGTATGTTGGAAACTTCACCGATCAAGGACAAAAGAAACATTAGAATAAAATGAACTTCTTGCCCGTTATTTTATAATATAGTTTTTTAACGCTCTATAATTAGAGCAATGAATAGTGCTGTTTGGAAACCTATAAAATGAGGAACTGGGTTATGGTAAACAGCTTGAAAAATAAGCTCTTTTGTAAATTATAGCACAGTTTTTAAACTTCAGTTATAAAGCCTTGCCAAACCAAATAAAAATGCAGCCCCCCATGTGAACGCTGACACAGCTGTAACTAAATGATGTTCAGCTAAATGCTGCAGTAATTATTTGCTCATTAATTACACATTTTTGCAAGTCACAAGAGTAACACCAATTGGAAAATACGAATAATTATCAGCAGTAATACAGCAGAAGCACACATAGATAGAAAACATCTTCCATTTTAAGGGTAATAATTGCAAAGCAGGCCAGAAATTAATAAGAAATACATAATTGAAAATTAACCTTGCAACTATCCATTGTGGGCTTGCAATATTGTTTTATAGAATTGCAAAAGTATCAGAAACTGCTCTAAGTAATATTTGGTGAAAGTCAAAACAGGAAGATTGCCTTAGGATTAATGAATAATGAATAATGATAATTGAAAGGAACGGACGGGGGGGAAAAAACCACCAATGAAGTGCCTTGTGGCAGTATGCAATTGCCAAATATTGGCATCCAGAGGTCGAATTGTTTTCAATAGCTTGTAGGCTTAGCACAGGGTCTCAAGCTCAGAGGACACTAAAAGAGGTTTCAGGGGGTTAGAGTCACTCCTACTCCGTTTATGAAAGACTGCTTCCTACTGCAATGGTCTGTGGGAGCCATGAAGAAGACCCAAAGAATGGTCAATCTGCATGTAAAAGATATCTCTGCCCATAGAAGGAAGGAGGGCATGGGACACATTTCTGGCAGAGACCCTTCCTAGTTTTCTGAAGAGTAAAAGGGGAAAAAAGGAGAGAAGTACATTTCTGGCCTCTGGAGGGCCTCCGGGGGGGCAGGGCGGGGGGAGGCCATTTTCGCCCTCCCCAGACTCCTAGAGAGGCTCTGGAGCCAGGATAGAGAGAAAAACAGGCCTACTGGGCCTTCACATGCCAGGAGCAGGGGAGGTTGTGCGCGCATGCGCAGGGCTGGGGCACATAGAATTATAGGTGTGGGCACACACGCGCGTGACCCACCCACCCACCACCCACCCCTCCTCCTGGCACGCGATGGCAAAAAGGTTAGCCATCACTGGCCTAAGAGGACCTTAGAGCCTGCTTTGCTTTTGTCTTGCTCTCTCTTCCTTTCAATAAAAGGTTCCTTTTGAAATGCTGCTGTTTCAAGAGTCTGTACTTTCTTCATTTGGGGAGTAGAGGCAGGACCTTACAATTGCTTTTGGAAACTGTCTGGTTCCTCCCTCTTGCAATTAATTGTTGCCTGCTTATTGCTTTAGAATTTTTCTTTTCTTTACTTCCTGTAAAGTTTCTTTTTAGAGTTATTGTGTCGTACACTGGTCTTTATTGTGTTTGATCTTGGACTGTAAATTAATTTTGAGGTTTCACCTTGTTTGCGATCCAGCTTCTTCCTCACTTGGTTTTTATGTTTGAATGCCTAATTTTTATCTGACTTTTACACTTTCTTTACCGTATTGGATTATTGTTTCTGATTTTTTCTTCTTCTTTTTTTTAACCTTCTTGGTCATTGACTGTGGTTAAATAAATCCGATTGGATTCAAATTGGATTTGATGGTTGCAAATCACACCAATTTCAAGATTCTCAGTTTTAAAATCTTTAGAAGAAACCGTCATCTTGTTCATCGATCTCATCCCACCACTGACAACAAACTTAGCCACATGTGATCATTTAAAATCAATAGGAGTTAAACACCAATTTCGTATCGTTGGTATCAATGTTCAACTTGAAGTACAACTGCATTAGAATTCAACACGGGCATTCAGACCCCACAAAAGTATTAGTAATTTTAATTGAGTTATTGAAAAGTTCCCACATTCATCACCCTCAGGTCTTTAACAGAGGTCTCCAGTAGGATATAGCCAGTTTAAAAGATATTTTACTTTGCATTATTTATAACCACTATAATCCCAAAGGACTCTGGGCAGCATGCAATATTAATAAGAATTAATTAACTCAAAAACATAATAATATACAAGTTAAATCCTCTCAACGTCAGAAATGAAAGGGAATCTCGACCAGCAGAAATAAACCCCCAATAAAACTTCAGTTAGAAGCCCACAATAAGATAGTTGAGACTAAAAGTGTGTTGAAACAGGACAAGTTTAACTTGTTACTGCAGCTGAACATTGGAGGAGAAAAGTGTCAATCACTGGGAAAAAGAGATTCAGGCAGTTCAAATGAATATAAAGATTTATTGCAAGCGTAACCTTAGGGCCTGGATATCTACAAGACCATCTTCTGCCACCGATAACCTCCCACTGGCCAATACGCTCCCACAGAGAGGGTCTCCTCAGGGTGCCGTCGGTCAAGCAATGTTGACTGGTGACCCCCAGGGGGAGAGCCTTCTCTGTGGGGGCACCCACCCTCTGGAACGAGCTACCCCCAGGGATACGACTGATCCCAGACCTCCGTACTTTCCACCGGGCTCTGAAGACTTTCTTGTTTCAGCGAACCGGGCTGGCTTAAGATTTTAATTGATTAATTTTATGGGTAAGGGGTTTTAAAATTGGGAAGCCAAATTGGATTTAATTATTTTTTAAATTATTTTAATTTTCATACTGTATGTATTTTAACCTTGGCTGTTCACCGCCCTGAGTCCTTCGGGAGAAGGGCGGTATAAAAATTTAATAAATAAAAATAAATAAAATAAACCTTTGCACAAGAATCTGAACTACTAACAGTCAAAGGTAATTAGCGGGAGTTAAGAAGGAATTCAAGGTGGGCAGGACTTAGATCTCTTGCGGGCACACAGGGACTCATGACTGCTGACTCGTTTGATCCCTCCCTCAGGCTCACCTGGTCATTTCCTACAGGAATGTCTTTGGTTGGTATGAAGATAAAAATACTTATGAATCTATATTCTATGAAGTTTCAGGCATGGAGTGAACACAACTAGTTCCCAGTTAAATCATCTGAGTTGGAAGCAGATGAGAATCTGAGCTCATGTTATTTGAAAGGCAGTAGCTTACTTAGTAAAGTGAAGGCAATTCATACCAGTGGTGGGTTCCTCCAGGTTCGGCCCGGTTCTCCCGAGCCAGTAGCGGTAACGATATGACATCACCGAACCGGTTCTGCCCCACCCCCGCCCCCCGCGCCCCAAGCGTTATTCTTACCTTTTATTTGGCCCCACCCCCAATCTATTGCTGCCTCCTGAGTCCTAGCTGATGGCTAGAGGGAAAAAAACTGTTTAAACTCTTGCCGCGGAGCTTCAAAGGGCCGCCCTACAGCTGATCAGTGTTAAAAGAAAACAAATGAGTAGACTGGTGCCTCCAAAAATACATGAGTAGATCAGTGCCTGCAAAAATAAATGGGTAGATCGGTACAGCTCTGTAAGCAGTTAATAGCCTGGTAGACCAGTACCTCTGCTAAATCCTAAATAATTGTCACATGACTATCAAGCCACGCTCACAAAATAAGCCACGCCCACAGAACCGGTAGTAAAAAAAATTTAGAACCCACCCCTAATTCACACTGGAATTCACTGGTTGTAAAGTTTGCAAGCTGGGTTTGCAACGCTGACATGCAAAGAAGGGGAGACTAGAATGATTAAGTAGAGTGATTTCATGCCACAGTTTTCAGTGTTAAAGCTTAGTGAAACCTGTAATTTGGGTTTATGTGAAAGGCATCACGTTTGAAACTTTGCAGTTTAAAGAAATGTTTGGGAATGGCATGTTTACTATCACACAACTCCATCACAGAGATGGCAAAGAAAACCTCCCCCCCCTCCCCCAATGAAACAGAGCTCGCTGAGAAGGGTGGATTTCATTCTAAAATTTTTCCCACAGGAAAACAGCATTACAGAAAAAAGCAGACTGATACCTGCTTATAAACATTGATTTTACAAACTGCAAAGAAGTAGTTTAAAATAAATACATTTTTTAAAAAAGAACTAGTCCCACATTGCTGAAATGGAAGTGCGTGCAGGGATAGGTTCTACTTACCTTTACTACCGGTTTGTAACGGGGCTGCGTACGCGCTTGCTTCGCTCGTGTGCTTACTCCGCTTGCTCTTCTGAGCATGCGCAGAAGCATCTTGATGATGTCGGGGTTGGTGGGCGGAGCCTCCCGCCGGTTTTACTACCGGTTCTATAGAACTGGTGCGAACCGGAGGCAACCCACCACTGGCCCACACACTCCAGAAACCAGAAGAGCAGCTCCCCGACACGCATGGGCACTCTGGGAAGCTGAGCTTCCTGTTTCTGGCATGCGCATGTGTGCCAGTCACCTGGTCTTCTGGTTTCTGGGGTGCATGTGTACACAAAGACCAAGTGGCCAGTGCGCATGTGGGAAACCGGAAGCTCAACATCCCGGCACGTGCATACGCACCAGGGAGCTGCTCTTCTGGTTTCAGGCACTCCCATGCATGCAAAGAGCAGCTGGCCAGTGCTCATGTGCATGCTGGAACCCGGAAAAGCAACGGGCAATGGCTGGCATGCCCGGAGAAATGGCTCTGCATGCCACTTCCAGCATGCGTGCCATAGGTTTACCATCACGGCTATAGCTGATGGGATGGTAGCAGCAGGGAGAACTCTAAGAATGCATACAGACAGAGACAAGCTAAAGAAAAAGAGAAGAGAGCCTGCGCCACCAGGCTAGAAGAGCCTGGTGGCGCAGCAGACTAATAGCCTGTTATTAACATTCAGCTGCCTGCAATTACTGCAAGTTCGAATCTCCCCAGGCTCAAGGTTGACTCAGCCTTCCATCCTTTCTAAGGTAGGTAAATTGAGGACCCAGTTTGTGGGGGCAATAAGCTGACTTTGTATAAATATACAAAAGTATGAAGGCTATTGCTTAACGCCTTGTAAGCCGCCCTGAGTCTCTGGAGAAGGGCGGCATATAAATCAAATTTAAAAAAAAAATCTTTTATTTTACATATATATTATGATCAGATCTTGGGTCAATTATCAGATAGAGATCCCCTCACCTGGAATATTTATTTAACATAGTATTTTGACAACACATTTAACACCTGTCACGATAATTTTACCCAAAGTTTCTTTTCTTTTGGAATAATAACAGCTTTCCTATCAAACCCAACCACTGCGGCACAAAAAAAAAAAGACCGAAATGCAAAGAAAACATTTGGAATGGCCCACCTCCTTGCTATCCTCAAATCCTGAACTTCGATCCTGACATTTCTCAAGGCTGTGCAGCATCTTCTGAAGAGGGAAGCACTTGCCTTGAAGCCCAAATGTAGAAGGCGCTGGTCAAAAACGAAGTTTCATTTCATTGACGTTTCAATTTAATTACAATTAACTGGAGCTAATAGGATTATCCTCCAGGAGTGTGCTTAATAGGCTTCTGTGAGTTGCAGAGGAGAAGTTCAAATCTGTATGTCAGGGTTCTGAGTAATACATCCATAGGAAAGAAAACTCCGAGGCAGGTAGATTCCTCAAAGAATAGTTTTATTGGATATATCATATTGGCACAGTTCTGGTGAAAACCAACTCTGGAAGTTCCCGCAGTTTTCATCTAATTAAAAGTCAAAGTTTTTCCCTTTCCCCAAACAATCAGTCTGTGTGGTGGAATTCAGCCAGTTCAGGCCAGTTTGGGATAACCGGTAGTTAAATTGCTGGCTGGCCCCTCCCCTCCCTGCCTTCCAGGAGTCATCACACACCTCATTTTGTCTCCCAGGTAAGTGCAGGGAGGCCTCCTAGGCCCAAAAAGGGGGGTTGGGAGTCCGGCGTACCCCCCTGCCCCCCGTGGCTGATTTTTACTCAGGAGGCTTCAAGGAGGCCTACTCGGCCCAAAACGGGGCCCGGGGGGTGCAGTGTACACCCCTCCTGTGGCCTGTTTTTGCTCCCAGGGGGGTGCAGGAGGCCGAGTGCTGCCTGTCACACCTCCTGGCCACACCCACCCAGTCGGTCATTAGGGCAGAAAACCAGTCGTTAAATTATTTGAATCTCACCACTGCAGTCACATGGTCCAATCAAGGTGCTGTCTGGTTGCCTGGTAACTTCACTCCTCCTCTCTCTGGCCACCTGTGGGAATGTCCTTGATTCTCAGGTGAAAGTATTTGGCTACAAAACCCCAGCTATCTCTCTCCCTCCCTCTCCCTATCTATCTATCTATCTATCTATCTATCTATCTATCTATCTATCTATCTATGCATATTCTTTCTAGCCAGCTTTTACCTACGTAAGCTAAGATGTTCTACAGCCCTCTTACTTACGTAGGTAAAACCTGGCTAGAAAGAATATGCACATAAAAGCCTATGAAAAAGAAAAAGACACACACACACACACACACACACACACACACACACACACACAAACACACACACACACACACACACACATATATGGGAAGAGATAGGTACTAAGAAGGATGAGAATCATCATCATCATCATCATCATCATCATCATCATCATTATCATCATCTGACCAGAAACTAACTTGGAACTGGTTAAGGTCAGGAGTACTGAAAAAAGAAACAGAAAGCTTTATTTTGGCAGCTCAAGAACAAGCCCTAGCCACAAACTGTATGAAGGCAAAAATTCAACATGTTACCACCAACAGCAAATGCCGCTTCTGCAATGAAAAAGAAGAGACAGTTGACCACCTGATCAGCGGGTGCAGCAAAATTTCACAAACTGACTACCTACAACGCCATGACCGTGTTGCTAAAATCATTCACTGGAAATTGTGCCAGAAGTTTGGATTTGAGTACAGCAAAAACCAATGGGAACATCAGGTTGAGAAAGTTTTAGAGAATGAGAAACTCAAGATCTTGTGGGACTTTAGGATTCAGACTGACAGGCACTTGGTCCACAACACACCTGACATAACAATAGTTGAAAAGAAAAAAGTATGGTTCATTGACATTGCAATACCTGGTGATGCACGAATTGAAGATAAGCAGCAAGAAAAAATCACAAAGTACCGGGACTTACAAATTGAAGTTGAGCGACTGTGGAAAAAGAAATCGTGTGTTGTCCCGATTGTAATTGGAGCCCTCGGAGCAATACCCAAAGGGCTACCCCGCTATTTAGAAATTCTAAATTTGCCGGACTTGAACATTTTGACTCTACAAAAAACCACCTTACTCGGAACAGCTTACATCCTCCGACGATACCTTAACAGTTCCTAGGTCCTTGGTTAGGACTCGAGCTGCTGAGCTATTAACCAGCCTCAAAGGCTGTGAATCTCACTAAAGATTAACCAATAAATAATAATAATAATAATAATAATAATAATAATAATAATAATAATAATAATACAGACTTAGTAAATAATTTGACTGTGTTTTATGAATTAGTTGTTTAGCAGAGTGATGGCATTTGGGAAAAAGCTGTCCTTGTTTATAAATAAACTAAAAGTTTTAGTTGTGCATCTCAGTGAAATACCATTAGAGATTGAGACACAGCTTGAAAAAAAAAAATCTCATTTCTTCAAGTGGATGAAATAAAATGCCCAGATTGGCATCGGTCCTGGCCTTGTTTTCTTACCTTTCAATTGTCTCTCCCAAAAAGGAACAGAACGATCTAGGCGTTTTACACCCACACCTTACTGAAGGGAAAACAAGCATCCTAAACACCCAATGAATGAATCCACTCTTCTGTCTTCTTAGCCAGTTCCACCCGTCAAATCTTTCACTGCCAAATCACCTCCTGGCCTCGAGATAATTGCTTTGTTTCCAGCCTATCTAATGTTGCAGTTCAGTTGGAAGCTAAGAGGGATGAGCGGCTGTATTTGATAACTGTCACACATTTCAGGCTGGGCTTTAGAGAAGGGTGGAGGAGATGCATTCAGAAGCTGCCAGTCACCATTACTTGAGACTTATGAATGAGAGGGTTACAGATTATGTATGGGTGTTGATAGTTAAAAGGCGTTACACCTTTACAGTGTCATTAAAATATTCCAATAAAAGAAAGAGGAGACAGTAATACAATAAACAATTCTTACTTTAAGATTTAGAGGTTTATTTCATGAGCAATTTGGAACATGAACAGCCATCATAACACAATTTACAGTAATAGCCCATTGCAATGAGGTCCAGAGACTGTTGTGGTCCGCCAGCAGCCTGCGGAGCTGGCAGCAGAGTCGGACAACGATGAGGCAGAGGAAGAACAGGGGCCAGTCCTGGAGGCTGGGAAAGGCCCAGGTGAGGGCTCTGCATCGGAGGCAGAGATAGAGCCAGGGCCATCGGGGAGTGATGTGCGGACTCCGGAGCCTCCAGAGGCTGAAAGTAGAGAGGCAGAGGAACAGGAGGAGCCTGTTCCTAGTGCACGCATGAGAAGAGCTGCCAGAAGGCAAGAGCAGCTAAAGCAAAGAGGACGACTCGGGAGTAGGGCCAAGAGATGATTGGCCCCTCCCATAAGGCTTAAAAGACCAGCAACGGCTCTTGGGCTCTTTGTCGGAAAACAACGTTGATAGACTTCTTCTTGTTTTGCTACATTTATCTCTGGTCGGTGTCTTCTGCTTCTGAACTTTTGCCAAGAGAAGCCTTTGGCAGTTTGCCTAATTAGACCAAGGTTGGTGATTAGACTGAAGAATTTGTGTTATGAAGAATTTGTTTTGATTTAGTTTGGACTACGCTGAGAATGAGTTAATTCTCAGCTGTACTAATAAAATCTGTTTGTTTTGGAACTGTTTGGGTCTAATACTACTTACTTGGGCCTGGGTCACAACAGAGACGATAGCTAGGTCCAGCAAGGAATAGGTATGGCCAGTGACCCAGAACTCATCCCAAGATCTTTTTTTTATACTTTTCTGCAAACATTTCATAACTTACTTCCTTGTTCTTTCTTACTGACAGACGGTCTCCACATATACCTGTGTACATCTCAAAACCTCTATCCATCGGCTATTTTCAGTTCCCTATTTCTCACAGTTCCAAAGTTCTGCTTCCACATATATTTCAAAACTACGTACTTCGCAAAATCGCATTTCACAGCAACAGCTCAGCAGGATGACAAATAGTTCTGATACACTTTGAAATCTTTCTATCTATGACTTTATTGGTCATCACCAGCACCTTGAATCTCACCCTGAGGGCAACCGGCAACCAATGCAAGTTGCGCAGGCTAACTCTGCCAATTGCCAGCAGTTCGATCCTGACTAGTTCAAGGTTGACTCAGCCTTCCATCCTTCAGAGGTCAGTAAAATGAGGACCAAGATTGTTTTTTTAAAAAAATTGATTTATATGCCGCCCTTCTCCGGAGACTCAGGGCGGCTTACAATGCGTTAAGCAATAGCCTTCATACTTTTGTATACTTATACAAAGTCAGCTTATTGCCCCCACAAACTGGGTCCTCAATTTACCTACCTTAGAAAGGATGGAAGGCTGAGTCAACCTTGAGCCTGGGGAGATTCGAACTAGCAGTAATTGCAGGCAGCTGAATGATAATAACAGGCTATTAGTCTGCTGTGCCACCAGGCTCTTGTTTGGGGGCAAGATAGCAATAGCAATAGACTTATATACCGCTTCACAATGCTTTACAGCTCCTCTCTAAGCGGTTTACAGAGTCAGCATATTGCCTCCAACAATCTGGGTCCTCATTTTACCGGCCTCGGAAGGATGGAAGCCTTGAGCCAGTGAGATTTGAACTGCCGAACTGCAGTCAGTTTAGCAGTCAGCGGAAGTAGCCTGCAGTACTGCACTCTAACCACTCCACCACCTCGGCTCTTAGATGTTGACTCTATAAGCTGCTTAGAGAGAGCTAGAAAGCACCGTGAAGTGGTATATAAGTTTAAATGCTATTGTTGTTGCTATTTTCAGCATGGCCAGAATACTGCAACCAGTTTTGGTCACCACCATACAACAAAGATGTTGAGACATTGGAAGAAGTGCAAAGAAGAGCAACTAAGATGATTAAAGGCCATATGAAGAACTGTTGCAGGATTTGGGTTTGGCTAGCCTAGAGAAAAGGAGGATTAAGGGGGACTGATAGCAGCATTCCAGGATCTGAGTGACTGCCACAAAAATGAGGGGGATTAGTTTATTTCCAAAAGCCCCAGAGGGCAGGAGAAGAAACAATGGATGGAAGCCAATCAAGCAGAGAAGCAACCTGGAATTAAGGAGAAACTTCCCAACAGTGAAGACAATTAAACAAAACAATTTGCCTTCAGACATTGTGGGTGGTTCATCACTGGAGATTTTTAAAAAGAGACTGGACAGACACTTACCGTATTTTTCGGAGTATAAGATGCACCTTTTTCCCCCCTAAAAGGGGGTGAAACTTTAGGTGCGTCTTATACACTGAATGTAGCCCACCCACTGGCCCCCCACCCTTTGGCCTCTGCCTCCCAGCAGTTTACCTCCTTGCAGCAAGCAGCAAGAAGAAACGGCCCGTTTCAGCTTCAGCACAGCGTAATCAGCACAAGTTGATTGGATCGGCCTCCCGACTCTCAGCTGTTTTGCTCTCAGCTGTTTTGCGCCAGCCTCTGCTGTTTGCTGCAAAGAGGTAAATTGCTGGGAGCAGATTTTTTTTTCTTGTGCTAATCAAGCTATGTTGAAAACGAAAATGAAAGTAAAGCAGGCTATTTGCTGTTTGCTGCAACGAGGCAAAATTGCTGGGAGGCAGAGTTCTTTTTCTTGTTTTCCTCACCAAAAAAGGTAGGTGTGTCTTATAGTCCAGAGCATCTTATACTCTGAAAAATATGGTATCTGAAATGGTATAGGGTCTCCTGCTTGAGCAAAGCGCTGGACTAGAAGATCTCCAAGATCCCTTCCAGCTCTATTCTATTCTGATTCAGTTAATTTAATGGTGATGGGATCTATATTAGGTGGGGCAATGTTATTATGCAATAAAGCAATGCATAAGAAGTGACTCTCTTACCTTTGTGGATTATCTAGTAAGTGATGTATGCATTGTGGCATGACACAGATGATACAAATTTCTTGCACAATTACATCATATTATCACACATGCCTTCAGTCCCCAATGCTTCCCTTAGAGATAGTGTTTCCAGTGTCTCACACTCAGAATTCTCAATGATTGAACATTCTATCAAATAAACATAACTATATTCTTAAAAAGCTAATGTACTGTAATTTTCTCTCTATTTTTGTAACTCCCACAAAATTCCCACCTCATTCGCTTGGAAAAAAAAGTAATCCCTCATCAGACTGTATAATAATGCTATTTATTATTTAGAACAAACCGCTCATATTCCGCCTGACTATTGATCTCTGGCAGAAGAAGAAGAAGAAGAAAAATGAAGCTGTTTGAATTATGGAAAATCAAGGGCAATCATGCAAAAGGGATATTTTACCAGGGCTTCCTGGTTGTGCAAGGCAACATTTAGCCCTGCAAAATATGTACCTCTTTTGTTAGAGCTGCATTTAAACAACAATCACAAATGTTGTTCAATTCCCACAAAGTGAAGTGTGTCACTACTTGGTGAATGGAAAGGGTACAGATCTCTGACCCAATCTAAAAAGATTCGATTGCTTTCTAGATATAGAGATATAGAGATATAGAGATATAGAGATATAGAGAAAGCAACATTCTGATTGTGGGTGGCTAAATCTGCGTTTTATAAGAGTAATAGACTTGCAGATAAAGATCTTGCAGTTAGAATCATGGTCTTTTAACAGCCCCACGGCCAGAGTCTGGGCAACTGAATTGACCTAGCAAAGTGTTTTAATGGCCGGATGCCCTTCCTGACACCAATGCGGAGTTTTGTTCAGCTGATATATTCTCAGTGTGCCCAGCGAGAGAAATATCTGCCTCTACCTAGGATCGAACTCACAGTCTCCTGATTGTGAGGCGAGAGCTCCAACTCTAGGCCACCACACCACTCCAGTTAGAATAAATATGCTTAATCCAATGAGGTATGCTCAGGGGACGGCTTCAAAAATTTTAGCAAGGGGTTCTCTGTCCGGTTGCTGGATAGGCGTGGCCATGGTGGGCATGACCTAGTCAGCCACCTGCACCATGGTGGGGGAGGCATTTTTGCCCTCCCCGGACTCTGGAGGCTTTCTTCGAGCCTCCAGGAGGGCGAAAATGGCCTCTCCAGATTCCGGAGGCCCTCTAGAGGCTGGAAACGAGCCTGTCGGCCTTCCCGAACTTCTGGTAGGCCCATTTTTCACCATCCCTGAGCCTCCGCACACGCCCTGCACTTACCTGCATCCAAAACGGGCTGCGTGGGGACTCCTGGGAGGGGCGGGATGGGCTGGGTGGGGCCAGTCAGGAGTGGGATTTGGAGGTTCTCCAAACTGCACAGAATCTTAGCTAGAGGTTCTCCCGAACCCCTGCGAACCCCCATCAGACCATCCCGGGTATGCTCCTATTGCTATGAGCACCTGGAGTTGCCTTGCTGAGATGGGCGACTGTATACATTTAATTAATAAAATAAATAAAATAGTCATTATGCCAGATATGCCTAGAAACAAAGTCAACTAGATTGAGGCTGACTCACCATTATCTTTTCCAATTTTCAAGGATTCTCTACCTCCAGCTAACCTTTGTCTTTATTCCAGAAACATCAACCTACTTCCAAGAAAACCTGGACTGTAGTCATCTATCACTATGATCCCTAACACCACTAATATTGTCCATGAGACATTCAAGAACAAATGTTAAAATCAGGATGATTCCAGAGGTTGCTGATTGGATTCTCCAAACTATCTACCAAAAATAGCTGTCAGCCTCAGCTTTTGCCTGCTTCAGCTGCCATAAGAAACGGGGGAGGGATTAGTTATAGGACGAGGGGTGGGGAGATGCAAGATTTGTTTTTCCTTGTAGGATGTGTCTTCATGAGAAACGAAAGTGATTCTTCAAAGGGGACGGCTGACCAACTGCCCTACATTCCTGATGAATGACGCTGCCAGACGTGATGCCACCTGACCTTTGGAAGACCTTTGGATTGGCTGATGATATATGGACAAGGGGGGGGGGGAGATGCTTAGTAGAAGCATTTCGCGCGTTTTGCTCACTTCCAGCTTTACCTGGGTTGTTAATCATTTCATATTCAGTAAAAGTACCAAATTCTTTAAAATGCTTGAGTTTGGGTTTTTCTTTCCTGGATACTGAAGGAAGCATACCTGACAATAGCCCTATTTTTGTAGGGCAAGGAACATTTGCTGGCACTGGGAAAAATCTTTGGATCTATGTACTGTATGTTTTACACAGGCATAATATTGGGATTTGAACTTGGGAATCCTGAAGGCTATGGTATAAAATCTTGGCAGAGTGAAAGTACATTGTCCTGGTATGTTTAATGCTAAATAAGAAGATGCATGCTAAATACTGAAGGGAAACAATAATAAGGATATAATAAATAATGCTAGGATATGATATACTGGTATACTAGATTCTGTAACCATTAGGTTCTTGTAATACACATATGCCTTTGTATTTGTATCACATATATTATGCCTTTATATTTGTATCTCCTGTAACAAACATATTCTGTTATTTGGCCTGTAATGTATCTGGTATTTGTCAGACATATGTCCCTGCCATTTGACCTGAACCCATATTAATCTTCTCCCTGTTTCTTTCTTGTGCCATCTAAGAGCATGGTACTATCTCAGTCTTAATTGATGTTGATCTGGATAGACTCCTACTTTCCAGGGCCAGGGGGCCTAAGTGGCCAATTGAGTAAACAAAGAAACGCTCAAGATGACTAATTGGGAAGTTTCTATTCCCCCTTGCAGGGCAACAAGGAATGCACGGGCCTGGATTGGGAGGCCAGAGTTGGGTACTAAGCTGACGTCTCTGAGGGTATAAAAGGACGCCATACCTTCCCCAAGGTGTGGCTATCTCCTCGCATGCATTGTATCTGTATGTTCTGGATATAGTTCCACCCAGTATTTTGTTTTTGGCCATAAATAAAATCTGTTTTTTTGCAAGCCTCGTCTTGAGTCTCTCTCTTTGGCATTCTGGTGACTCAAGTGTATTTTGGGACCTTACATTTCTGGCGCCCGAAGTGGGACTTGAAGGCAAAGTTTCTTCAAGGTGGCTGCATTCAGCTTCCCACAAACTGAGCCGCTTTGAGGCTTGGTGGCCTTCATTAAAGGCAGACGGAAGAAACCAGCTTGGACCAGTACTGAAGTCAAGAGCGCTCCTGGAAAAATTTATCCAGTGACTTTGATCTGGTCATTTGCTGGCAGGCTCCGATCCTGCCTGTCCTGAACGCCTAACAAAGAGGCTTGCACTGTGGGGGGGGGGGGGTATGGAACTGAGCTCTTCTGGGTGAGTATATTTTTTTTTTCTCTTGGAAAGGGGAGTGTTGCTTTGTGAGTGTGTGAATGAGACGAGGGAAATTCCTCAGAGGTTTGCCCTCGAAGCGATGTGCGGAGATCCAATCTGCGTTTCTGATTATCCGAGAGGAGATCAGCCAGAGACGATCGCTTTGAAAGGAGTGTGACTGTTGGAATAAGAATCTGTAGTGCAGGAGAGGGCTCTGACCAAACTTCGGACCCGCAGGGGAGGTCTGGGAAATCTCTTAGGGAAAAAGAGAGGGTTTGGTTAGGCTTCGCACCGACGGAAAGGTGTGGGAAATCTCCTCAGGAAGAAAGAGAGTCTAGTCAGGCTTCGAGCTGACAGAAAGGAATCCCCTGAGAAAAATGGGCAACCATGCTGGTAGCCTGTTTGGAACAAATAACTAGTAACAAGAATTGGGCCGTGTTCTCCATTTGGCTATGTTAGCCCACTGGAACACATTACAAACAAGTTGTGAAAAAACAAAACAAAAAAAAAAGTATAAAAAAATGAATGAAAAATGTTGTGGCAGTAAAAGTTGTCTGTAAAAAGAAAAGTGGAGTTCAAACTTGCTCATGAGAGCCCTGGCTAAATGCAAACGATGTGTATACCTCTTATACATCTTGATCTTTAAAATGGGCCAGCGATTGCTGAGAGGTCCAAGTTAGAATGAGAACACACAGAACACCCCCAGGGCAGAGGCACGTAGTAACAATCTAGTGTCTAAAGAGAGATCTATGGGTGGCAAAGAAATATTGCAATGTTATAAAGATCTTGATAATTTACCATTCTCAAAAGAGCCAGAGAAGTCTGAAAGAACTAAGATGTAGAATTGATTGTGATATGTCTGGCCAGCCTGCAAATTAAGTAAACATCTCGGCTTGGAGCTGTGGGAAACGGAAAGTAGTTAGGGCCCACAATCATATTTATGATTTAAACTGCTCTCTGAGTTTTCCCACTGCTTTAAGAATAAGCTATAGGTTGCCCAAGGAAATAAAATTAAAACAAAAAACAAAAAATAACCTCCACAGGTCTGGAAATGTTTGATGGTATGTGTGTGTATGTGTATGTATGTAATCATTTCCAAACCTGCAGGAGACCCTCTAACAACAGTACACAAAAAGCTATTTAGAAAATGGAGCGCATTGGCTTGTGAAAAGCTCCCTGAAATAATTTGGTTTGCATGGAGGAAGCATTAAATGAAATTTTTGTATGTGAAATTGATGTATACAAAAAGTCTGATTGCAGTACAAATGTGAATGTGTGTGTGTAAGATGTCCCGAAGCTCATAAAGTAAAGTGATCCTGAGACCTGTGAATGCCTGTGTGTTGAGGTTACAGAGAAATGCAGAGGGTTGTTTTGTTGAAAGGATGCTGAGAGATGAAAGGAGGAGAGAAGCAGGAAAAAGGGGGGCTGCGGGCTGGTTCTCTGCTGAACCAGCCTGAAAAAGGCAGGATAAAGGGTGATATCTGATACCTGCCTTTGCAGTTTCACTGTTTTTGGCTCGGAATGCAATTTTGACAAGGTGCTCTATCCTATCCGTTTGTTTGTTTGCTTGCTTGCTTGCTTGCTTGCTTGCTTGTTTGTTAGCAGCACAATTGCTGCCTTTTTAGGAATTGTTACAGAGATGAGTTAGAAATTACAATATGTAGTAAGAGAGAGTCAGTGGCATTTTTGTCTAAAATGTTATATCCTGCCTGTTAAGGATTTCCAGTTTGTGTTCAAGCAGTGGCAGCTATGGCAGTGTTAATGAAGGAAAGTAGAAAGTTGACTTTTGGAGGAGCCCTAGTGCTCCTAGTTAATTTGTTTATAGATGGGAAGAGAAAGTGGTAGCAGGTAAGAGAAGACATTTAGGTAAGTTGGTTTGCACAGGTTTGTGAAATCAAGCTTTGAATTTCTTTGAAGCTTGGAAGCCAGGAGGGCAGCGGCAGAAAGAATTGAATGTTTAGTGTTAGGTGAGAAGTACTAGTTAAAGAAAATGTGAGCAGTAGAAAGAGAAGGTAGGGCTACTTTAGTGTGAGACCATTTCAATGCATTTGAGTTGATTTCATTAGACTAACTTAAGTGGGGAGACTTAGATATTTATTGGTGATAGTGGGTCACTTGACTGGATGGGTTGAGGCTTATCCAGCCATGAGAGCCACTCAGCAGTAGTCACCAAAATTAACAGATAATATCTATATTATACCTATACCTATATATACCTATATAGTAGAAGTAGAAGCTATAGACAGCAACCAAGAGACTCATTTTATTGCAAAAGTGCTTCAATTAATAATGGAGGCAGTGGGAATGTCATGTTCCATGGAATGCAAAATCATCTCTGCTGTGAACCAAAACTTTACCCTTGCCTTGCCTTGCCAAATGATGTTTGGATTACCACGTTTGGACAGAATGGGGGAAATTCCACAATATGAAACTAAAGACATGTTTGTAAAGAACTGTATACTTGGCCTCTATTCTTCTTTATCTTACCTCAGAATCAAAGGACTCCTAGCTCAAACCCTACCCCTCGATTTTGCTGTTCATAAGTTCCAGCCTGGTGATTGGGTCCTGATAAAACCTGATGTGAGGACAAACTTAGCCAAGCCTGGGACAGGTCCTACCAAGTCCTGCTGACTACTGAAACAGCAGTCCAACCTAAAGACAAAGGGTGGACCGTGTAAAAGGACCAGTGGAAGAACTTAAAGAGTGGCAAATGATTCCTGAAGAAGACCTGCTGAGAATAAACTTTTCCAAAAACTGCTGTGGTCATTGTGGTATGAATGGGTTTTGTTTGTGATTTTTCTTGTTGCAGGAGTAGCAACTTTTTGGACTTTCCAGCCTGAGTGGTGGCCTCTCTTATTCCGTCTGAAGATCCCAACAGCAGCTGTGCAACTTCACACTCTCCAGATTGTGTTGGTCCCGTGATTGTAACTGTATCACTGAATGTTATTGTTACTCTTGTTGTAATTGTGAACTTATACACACCTGTGGGGAATAATAGGACACTGTGCTTATGTAAATGTGCAAGGGATTGCTCCCCATAGAAACTCTATTCTTATGTATATATCTATCCTACACTGGAGAATTGAGACATTGAATCAGGTCAATCTGACTTGAACACAGTAGTCCTAGGAGATAGTGATATCATGATCCCTGAAGATATAGATATTAATTCTATATTTGATTTAATGCAATGGTTCAATATTTGGGACTAATTTTCTTATGCATAGGACTAATATGAGGAGAATATAATGCAATGATCAGTGTGAAAAATCATTTTACATGTAAGGGTGTTTTCTTTGCTTATTGTTACTTTTCAGTCTGGAATTAACCTGACACAACCTAGTAACCCATTTGAAAATATACCTAGACTGAGTGGGTTATGGACGGATGTGGTAACTCTTAATTGGCATGCTCCAGATGGCTTATATTGGATAAATGGAAAATTTGCCTATGTGCAATTGCCTAGCCGATGGTATGAAGCATGTGTATTAGGAACTGTGAAATCTATTTTTCTTCCTTTTTCTACTGACAATACAACAAGGTGAAAAACTGGGTATACCTATTTATGTGGATGTAGGCCATAGAAAGATGAGTGGCCTCCAGAAATAATAGTTCAGGTATACGGACCAGCCACCTGGGCAAAAGATGGTATAGAACTCCCTTTATATGCTGAATAAAATTGTAAGGTTACAGCCAATGATTGCAATGATACCTAATACAACTGCTAGTGCTCTAAATTTCTTAGTTAAACAGCACTCTGTTTAAAACAATACTCTGTTGAAAACAGCAATATCCCAGAATAGACTTGCTGTTCACTATTTCTTAGCAAAAGTAGGTGTGTATGGAAAAATTATTTCCACAAATTTTGTTTGCAAAATTGATGATTGTTAACCCTTGGAGGTTTCCTTCTTCTCCCTTGTCTCATTCCTTTAATCCAAAGAATAGTCACATGATTCCCGCGATGGAAAGCATTCCATCATTTAAATAAAAAGTGTGGAATGAAGGGAAACAATAATAAGGATATAATAAATAATGCTAGGATATGATATACTGGTATACTAGATTCTGTAACCATTAGGTTCTTGTAATACACATATGCCTTTGTATTTGTATCACATATATTATGCCTTTATATTTGTATCTCCTGTAACAAACATATTCTGTTATTTGGCCTGTAATGTATCTGGTATTTGTCAGACATATGTCCCTGCCATTTGACCTGAACCCATATTAATCTTCTCCCTGTTTCTTTCTTGTGCCATCTAAGAGCATGGTACTATCTCAGTCTTAATTGATGTTGATCTGGATAGACTCCTACTTTCCAGGGCCAGGGGGCCTAAGTGGCCAATTGAGTAAACAAAGAAACGCTCAAGATGACTAATTGGGAAGTTTCTATTCCCCCTTGCAGGGCAACAAGGAATGCACGGGCCTGGATTGGGAGGCCAGAGTTGGGTACTAAGCTGACGTCTCTGAGGGTATAAAAGGACGCCATACCTTCCCCAAGGTGTGGCTATCTCCTCGCATGCATTGTATCTGTATGTTCTGGATATAGTTCCACCCAGTATTTTGTTTTTGGCCATAAATAAAATCTGTTTTTTTGCAAGCCTCGTCTTGAGTCTCTCTCTTTGGCATTCTGGTGACTCAAGTGTATTTTGGGACCTTACAATACTAAATTGAAAATGAATACAACAATAGAGAGAGAATGGAGAGGGATGGAGGAGGGAAGAGAGGAAGGAGAGAGAGGGAAAGAAGAAAGGGAAAAGGAGAGGAAGAAAGAGAGGAGAAACAAGAGTAGCAGAGAAGGGTAGAAGGGAGGAAGAAGGGAGGTGTGGGGGAAAGGAAGGGGAAGGAGAAACGGAGAAGGAGAGGAGGAAAGAAGAAAATAGAAGAATAGATTGAAGAAGGGAGGAAAAGGAAAGAGAGGAGAGGGAGAAGAAGGATTGTTGTAAAACAAGGGAGATGAAATGGTAGAAGAGCCACCCCGAATATACTTAAATTGTTTAGGATGAAGTTTGTATTAGTATGAAAGTTAAAAGAAAATATGTATGTTAGATAAGAAACTGTACATTTAAGATACGCTTATGAGAAAGAAAAAAAAGTTTCCAAAAAAGAAGAAGATGCATACTGAAATGATTTCAGGTCCCAATTGTGGAAGAAGACAAATGAGACTTACGAGACCTCCATGTTCAAATGTATTTATCAAATCTACAGAGGAATTATTGAGTCTGTCATCTGCACCTCCATAACTGTCTGGTTTGGCTCTGCAACCCAACAAGACAGACACAGACTTCAGAGGATAATTAGAACGGCAGAAAAAACAATTGCTACCAACCTGCCTTCCATTGAAGATCTGTATATTGCATGAGTCAAAAAGAGGGCTGGGAAAATATTTACAGACTCCTTGCATCCTGGACATAAATTGTTTCAACTTCTACCCTCAAAACGATGCTATAGAGCACTGCACACCAGAACAACTAGACACAAGGACAGTTTTTCCCTGAATGCCATCACTTTACTAAACGACTAATTCCCACAACACTGTCAAATTATTTACTAAGACTGTATTATTATTATTATTATTCTCATCCTTCCTAGTACCTATCTCTTCCCAATTATGACTATAACAATGTTGCTTGTATCTTTACAATTTATATTATTTTATTTGTTTCCTAGTATGATTTGATTGCTTATTAGTAACTTGTGACTATCACTAAGTGTTGTATCTTATGATTCTTGATGAATATATTTTATTTTTTCTTTTTGTACACTGAGAGCATATGCACCAAAGACAAATTCCCATATGCACTGGGCCAATAAAGAATTCTATTCTATTCTATTCTATTCTATTCTATTCTATTCTATTCTATTCTATTCTATTCTATTCTATTCTATCCTATCCTATCCTATCCTATCCTATTCTACTTTATCCTATTGATAGCAGTGTTCCAATATCTCAGGGGCTGCCACAAAGAAGAGAGGGTCAACCTATTCTCCAGAGCACCTGAAGGCAGGACAAGAAGCAACGGATGGAAACTAATCAAGGAGAGAAGCAACCTAGAACTAAGGAGAAATGTCCTGACAGTTAGAACAAATAATCAGTGGAACAAGAAGCTGGAGGTGCTCTATCACTGGAAATTTTCAAGAATATATTTGTATGAAATGGTATAGGATCTCCAGCTTTGAGCAGGGGATTGGATTATAAGACCTCCAAACTCCCTTCCGACTCTTTTATTCTGCTGTATATTGACTTAAAGTTGGTTGCTGATGGACAGTAGCCAGAAGGCCTTTCTCCTCCTGAAAGGAAGTTTGCCAAGTCATTCTTGGCTGAAATTTCATTTGCAAAAAAGAAAAATGACTCAAAGTTTCTCTTGCATTCAAAGAGGTCTTACCAAGTCAATGGAGATCATTGAGGATGGGCATATCCAGCAATTCAGATTCCTGAAATTTGGACCAGATAGATCTATTGCACTCTTCAGGATAGTTTTCCTTAGATACTTAGCAACTATTTTAAGCATGCATATGTCATTGTACATGGAAGATTTCATACCACATGCTCCGGTATTTAGGCTAAAATGGGATTGGATGGTTTTTAACTCAGTGAGTCAATAAGAATTCCAGCCATCGTCTATCATACGGTTTGATCAGCGACATCTTGTTAATCCATAATATGAGTTACAGAAACATCTGCAGAATCTGATGTTATCAGAACAACACACAACCCTGTAAAGTCCTTGATGCTCTCTGAGCTTGGTGCTTTTCTTATAGACATTTCATTGCACTGATGATATTACCTAGTTTGGTAATGAAATGTCTTCAAGAAAACCACTAAACTCAGAGAGAACTAAGGATTCTACAGTTCAACCCTGAGCTACAAATATTTTCTACTATCGGTACAATTCTATAATCAATACAATCAATACAATCCTATGATGCTGACTCCAATTACATCTATTTATTCATTGAATATTAATTAAAATATATGCATACAACATGGCAACAGAAATCCAAAAGGGAGGACCTTTAACAAATTAACAGAGTTGGAAGTGACCTTGTAGGTCATCTAGTCCAACCCCCCTACATCATTTCTGACAAATGGCAATCCAATCTCTTCTTGAAAGCCTCCGGTGATGAAGCTCCCACAATTTCTGAATGCAACTTCTGTTCCATTGGCTGATTGCTCTCACTGTCAAGAGAATTTCTCCTTATTTCCAGGTTGAATTTCTCATTGATCAGTTTCCATCCGTTATTCCTTGTCTGGACTTCAGGTACCTTGGAAATTAGCTTGTGTCACCATGGTGCAACATTCATGTTATCGTTTTCCTCCCTTATCTCTGCATAATGACTCTACACAATTCTACTATTAACAGTTACACTGATGTATTTTGTTCAGGGTTCAGCATCTCATGTGAATGCAGCTGCAGTCCTAGGCAACCCAATGTATGAAATGCCTTTCCTGAAACTTCTCTGCCTGAGAGGATGTGGAGTGATGCAATGGCCTTGCTGTTGTGACCTAGGCTTCCTGAGTCATTAAAACATACAAGTAGTCCCAAAAACCTCTTTTATTGCAACAATTGTGAATTATATTCATTTACAGCTGAGTCCCAATTAATTGCAAAAAGTCCTTCGGGAGAAGTCCTTCGGAATAATCATCAACCTTTATCTCCCTTGACACGCTGCCAAAGACCTACTTAGCAAAGCCCCACAGATTCCAGAATAAAACAGAGATGCCGACTGGGAACAGAATTAACAACGTTGCTTTCCTGCAAGAGCCCACGTGCTTTTGCTTCTCTTTTAAGTCTTATGGGAGGGGGCAATAATCTCCAGGCCTTACTCCCGAGTCATTCCTTTAGTTTTAACTGTTCTTTCCTTCTGGCAGCTTTGTGCATGCGCGCACTAGGAACAAGCTCCTCCTGTTCCTCTGCCTCTCTGATAGCCGACTCTGGAGGCTCCGGAGTCGGTACATAACTCCCAGATGGCCCTGGCCTCATCTCTGCCTCCTATGCAGAGCCCTTGTCCGAGCCTTCCCCAGACTCCAGGACTGGCCCATATTTTTCCCAAGCCTCCTCACTGTCTGACTCGGCTGGCAGCTCTGCAGGCTGCAGGCGGACCACAACACTTGCTTTGTGGGGGGTGGGGGTGGCAGCATGAACATCTCCCATGTGCAAATCTATTTTTAAAGTTGCAATGAAAATGTTGGATGGCCATTAATCAGCTTAAAATAAAATCCTCCTGCTTTAATTAGCTTCTACAAAATGGTACTCTCAGGTGTTGTAATGTCAAGGTTTATTCCCTCCTTCTCTGGCTCTCCTGATGCTGAACTGGTTATCACTTACATGGTTATCAAATGGTGGCGCAGTGGTTACAGTGCCAGTACCACAGGCTACTTCTGCTGACTGCCGGCTGCCTGCAGTTCGGCAGTTCGATTCTCACCGGCTCAAGGTTGACTCAGACTTCCATCTTTCTGAAGTCGGTAAAATGAGGACCCAGATGGTTGGGGGAAATATACTGAATCTGTAAACTGCTTAGAAAGGACTCTAAAGCACTATGAAGTCTGAGTGCCATTGCTATTGCTATCTAAGCCAAGGGTCTGCAACCTTAAACATTCAAAGAGCCATTTGGACCCGTTTCCCACAGAAAATAAAACACCGGGAGCCACAAAACCTGGGTGGGCGTGGCCAACTCGATGTCACTCACTTCCACCAGTCACATGACCCCCCCAGCCACGCCTACCAAGCCAGTCATTAGGGCAGAGAACCAGTTGTTAAAAAACACTGGGAACCACAAAACCCTTTTGACATCTCTTTCTCTCTTCCTCCCTCCCTCCCCCCTCTCTCTGTATCTCTCTCTCTGCCCCGGCCGCTTCTCCATCCCACGCCGTCAGCCTTACCTTCTCAGGTCAGGTAAGGAGTGACTGAGAGGGGAGGGCGAGGGGCGGGGCCAGCCAGTGGCGGGATCACCCAACAGGGAGCCACAGCAGAGGGCCCAAAGAACCGCATGCGGCTCTGGAGCCACAGGTTGCTGACACCCAATCTAAACCATGGTGACACAGTGGTTAGAATGCAGTATTGCAGTCTAATTCTGCCAACTGCCAGCAGTTCAATCCTCACTGACTCAAAGTTGACTCAGCCTTCCATCCTTCTGAGGTCGGTAAAATGTGGATCCGGATTGTTGGGGGCAATTGGCTGACTCTGTAAACTTCTTAGAAAGGGCTATAAAGCACTGTGAAGCACTATATCAGTCTAAGTGCTATTGCTATTTACAGATGTAAATACGTCCTGCTCAGTTCCAAAGACTACACTCTAAGAACGTGCTAAAAAGAAGTCCAGAAGGGGAAAAGACAGAGATGATTGTAAAGCTGTGGGGCATTCTAAGATTTTAATAAGTCCACGATAGACACAGCAGGTCCCCAAAGAGCATCAAAAGGCATGAAAAATGAAATCAGGTACCCAGAGTGCAATTAAGCAACAACGCACAAGCGGCAGAAATGTTTTTGTTTTTCTCTTTACAGTGGTGAGTGTGGGTCCAGGTTTCTGAACGGCTGCCTGCTTCTACTTAAGCCTTGGATTTTCTTGCAATCAATCTCCGTAGGGACTTTCCATTATTTTCTCTTTGCAAATGAAGTTCACAGCGACGGGAAGGGCCCGGTAGATTCTTGGCACGGAAGAACACGGGGATAGGATAGGGGAATTCACCAACCTCATCCAGGAGACAAACAACAGTTGTTTTTAACTAGCTAATTAATTGCAATGGACAGGCAAGGGGTAGGGGTGGGGAGTGACACGGCATTTTAATTCACGAGGATGTAATTCAGTATGCACAGAAGACGACGATGAGAATGAAATTAGATGCAGACTGGCAGCAATAAAGGAGCTCAGAAATACATGTGTGGAAGGAGTACCGTACATGTGCAATCTTCATGGGAAGAGCATAGACTCAAGATCACGTGAAGTGTGAATACCACTTTGTAATGCCTTGGTAAGGCCACACTTGGAATATTGCATCCAGTTTTGGTCGCCACGATGTAAAAAAGATGTGGAGACTCTAGAAAGAGTGCAGAGAAGAGCAACAAAGATGATGAGGGGACTGGAGGCTAAAACATATGAAGAACAGTTGCAGGAACAGGGTATGTCTAGTTTAATGAAAAGAAAGACTAGGGGAGACATGATAGCAGTGTTGCAATATCTCAGGGGCTGCCCCAAAGAAGAGGGAGTCAAGCTATTCTCCAAAGCACCTGAGGGCAGGACAAGAAGCAAAGGATGGAAACTAATCAAGGAGAGAAGCAACCTAGAACTAAGGAGAAATTTCCCGACAGTGAGAACAATTATTCAGTGGAACAACTTGCCTCCAGAACTTGTGAATGCTCCAACACTGGAAGTTTTTAAGAAGATGTTGGATAACCATTTATCTGAAGTGGTGTAGGGTTTCCTGCCTAGGCAGGGAGTTGGACTAGAAGACCTCCAAGGTCCCTTCCAACTCCGTTATTCTATGAATTCTATGAGTCTGGGTGGAGGGTGCATGAGATGAGCCCTCTTCAGAAAATGGGTTACAAATCTCCAGCTCTCATTTAGCAAGGATGTATATATATATATATATATATATCAGCTAAAGATGTGGCAGACAAAGAAGAAAGTGGCTCTGGTCATGTCAGCTACGAAAGACCAGGTCCATATATGAAGGTCCAATTAAACTGATTTATTGCTACTCATGCATATGCACAGGAATATGAAGAGTTAGTAGTTAGATAAGGGTCAACGGAATTCAAGAAGGGGTTGGATTTAGTCGACTTGTGATTATGTAGAGATGCTAGGCTGATTCTTCTTTTAACTCCACCGCAGATTCTGCCATTTCTTCCCGTGAAGGTCAAAGAAGATTGGGAGGGTGGGGTACAATTAGAACTAGCCAGCTTCTCATGTGATTCTTTGTCAAATGCATTGCTGAAACAAAGAAATGTTACAGTCATAGCATTCCCGCAAAATCCCAGGTCCACCCAAATCCTAGTCATTCTAATTTAAAGTTAAGCTAAGGATTGTCAAACACATAGTCTGGGCTGTGGAAAAATGCATTTAATAAACTCAAAGCATACTTCTTCAGTTATGTGGAGTTACGTGGAGTAGAGGTGGAGTTCTCACCTCACATTCAGGAGGTACGATCCTAGGTAGAGGCAGATAATTCTCTCTCTCTCGGCACAATGAGAATAATCTGTTGAACAAAACTCCTCATTGGTGACAGGAAGGGCATCTGGCCAGTAAACACTCTGCTAGCTCCATTCAGTTGCCCAGACTTCACCCCACAAGGGATTATGGGGTCATTAAAAGAAGATGATGATCTTTCTTTAGTTATGTTCAAAAGAAAAAAGAAAAAAAATCAGGATATCAACTGCTCAGTGAAGATTTCAAAATGCTGACAACGACTTAATCATTTTTTAATAGATAATTTCCTTAATAGATTGTGGGAATTCCATAAATGTAATATATCTTCATTTCAGCAATGGATTTGACAAAAACAAAACAAAACCCTGGTTTGTAATATGATTAAGTGTAAACCCAGAGCATGCAAGTAGCATGTTTCAGCTATTGGAATTGCCAGATGGTGAAATGAAGCAACACCCAAATAAAGGGAACAGGTTGCTTCACATAACAGTTTCTAAGGGATGCTTCAGATGAAGATTTGTCTAAGAGAAGCACTGTTTGACCTTTTGTGCAAATCTATTTTTTTTTTAAAAAAATGCATAGACCATACAACTTTTTTCTACTAGGGAAAAAGCAGCATTTTGGGTAGAAGAATTGATGAAGAAAATTATCCCATGATAAATGTTAAGCTGTAACCTCCCATCACCTTTCTATTCAGATTTTAAGTGATCTCCAGAACTGTAAAGCCTACAAAATTGAAATTTGCCATGTATATTCCTCTTGGCTTCTAGGTTTTTCACTAAGAAAGGATTTTTTCGAAATGACCATCACAGCTTTAATATTTCCTATATTATTATTAACACACTCTGGTACTCCCCCTCCTCACCTCAAAAGAAATCTGTTCCAAATGCAAAACACAAGCAGAGGAGAGGTGTTTCACTTTCAGTTTTACTTTCACAGCAGCAAACAGCTTTACTACAGAACAGTTGAGCTAAACCACGCCTAGCCTCCTTCCTGTCTCCTTCTTGCTCACACAGCAAATACTGTTTGAGTTTTCAAACACCCCTCAACTCTCTCACACACTGACAGGATGCTAGCCAGATGAATACTGATGGATGCTGCGGGCTGGGACATTCTGCTCCCACTCCCCCTCTGTTCCAACTGCCAGTTGCATTATATTAACACACACTGATGCTATGGAGTTACACATTCTACATTAAATTTCAGGCTGCAAGTGTCAATTTATCAAGCCAAGCACATAGTTTCGTAGCAAAGCATGGGCGTCCAGCTAGTGTTGAAATATGAAGCAAAGTCTAACTTGTTTTTCCTGCAAAATTTCACTTTAGTTGATGGTGCTGAATCAATGGGGGAAAAAACAACAACGACAAATGAACAAATACATATTTATTAAGCAGCGAAAGAGACTTTAGGAAGACTTCCAAAGCTACCAGCACAAGAGAGAATTCTTGTCTGAGTTCAGCACATTTAAATAAAATGCAAATGATTCAGGAAATAGTTTATTACGTGCATCACATTTTGGAAATGGAATTGGCAACCAAGGTAAGTGGGCAATAGCGCCTGGACCGCTATTTTATAAATATATATTTTAACAAGTTTTAATTGCCATTTAAAAACAGTTACCCAGAGAGAAAACTGAATACACCCATGTTTATATTACTCATGCACTAGGAAGCATCCCAAGTTGGCTTGTCACTCAAAATAAATTAACATCTTATTATCTTCTGGGCCACAGTTTGGTGGATGAGGCTATTGTAGCTGACCTTTGAAGAGATGACTGAACCAGGGGTGGGCTTCAAAATTTTTAGCAAGGGGTTCTCTGCCCGGTTGCTGGGTGGATGTGGCCACGGTGGGCGTGGCCTAGTCGGTCTCTTGCACCACAGCGGAGGGGGCACTTTTGCCCTCCCCGGGCTCTGGAGGCTTTCCTCGAGCCTCTGGGAGGGTGAAAACAGCCTCCCCAGGCTCCAGAGGCCCTCTGGAGGCCGGAAATGGGCCCATTTCAAGCCTTCCCAAACTTCTGGTAGGCCCGTTTTTCACCCTCTCCGAGCCTCTGCAGGCGCCCTGCACTTACCTGCATCCAAAACGGGCCGTGTGGGGACTCCTGGGAGGAGCAAGGTGGGGTGGGAGGGGCCAGCCAGGAGTGGGGTTTGGGGGTTCTCTGAACTGCACAGAATCTTAGCTAGAGGTTCTCCCGAACCCCTGCGAACCCCCAGTAGCCCACCCCTGGACTGAACTGACTGCCAGGATTCAAGGACAGGTCCAGAGTTCTCCTGATGCATTAATGGAATGTGTGTGTTGAATAAACAAGAGTTTTAGACTGTGGAGTCCTTGGTGCTCCTCTGAGCTTGGTTGTTTTCTTGCAGATGCTTGATTACCTAACTAGGTAACTTCATCAGTGCTAGGAAGGAATGGGGTTTGCTCCTTTTTTATGTACTAGTGGCTTGCCCTGTCAGTGTTGGGGGGAATAGTCTTGGCAGTTCCTTGATTGGGCTGCTGTCTACTGTTAGTGTTTTTGTCTGCGTTGGTAGCTCCTTGATTGAGGCATTGTTTACTTGATTGTTGGTCTACTGTTAATCTTGGTGTTAATCTCTGCTCATTTGGATGTTGATTGTTAGTGAGGAGATGTTTTGGTCTTTTTGTTTCCTTTTGGGCCTTTTGATTGTCTCTTTTGAGTGATATGTGTGTGTGTATATATATATTTGATTTATATGCCGCCCTTCTCCGGAGACTCAGGGCAGCTTACAATGCGTTAAGCAATATTGTTTATCTCTATGTGTCTGTTGATGGCCAATTTGTCTGAATACCTAGAATAGAATAGAATAGAATAGAATAGAATAGAATAGAATAGAATAGAATAGAATAGAATAGAATAGAATAGAATAGAATAGAATAGAATAGAATAGTTGGAAGGGACCTTATAGGTCATCCAATCCAATCCCACCCTCACTCAAGCAGGAGACCCTACACCATTGCTGACAGATGGCAGTCCAGACTCTTCTTAAAAGCTTCCAATGATGAAGCTCTCACAACCTCTGAAGGAAACTTCTGTTCCATTGGTTGATTGTTCTCACTGTCAGAAAATTTCTCCTTATTTCTAAGTTGAATCTTGCCTTGAGATTCTCTCCAGGAATTCTCTGGCATGTTCCGCATGGACTTGATCTACTACGTGCACAGTTTCCCAGTTGAAAACTATGGCTAAGTCTATTCATGTGTTATGAAAATAAAGAGTTTTCATCATGTCTTCTGACTACTAGTTGGTGTTCATAGATGCTTTAGACTGCGACGAGGTTGTGCTGGTCTCTTGGGCCTGATTCTTCCTCTTGGATGACAAACTTTTCATTGTGAAGGAAAATCATAACAGGCTCTGGATAGGGATGGACCTTTGTCCCTTTCAGTTGCCCCTCATTTCTCTTTCCCCCTATTGTGTGGGGCTTTGGAGGGTAAAGAGCAGGGGTGGGCTATCGGGGGTTTGCAGGGATTCGGAAGAACCTCTAGCTAAGATTCTGTGCAGTTCGGAGAACCCCCAAATCCTACTCCTGGCTGGCCCTGTCCACCCCTCCCCACCCAGGAGTCCCCAAGTGGCCCATTTTGGATGCAGGTAAGTGCAGGGCGCTTGCGGAGGTTCGGGGAGGGCCAAAAACAGTCCTACCGGAAGTTTGGGAAGGCCAGAAATGGGCCTGTTTCCGGCCTCCAGAGGGCCTCCGGAGCCTGGGGAGGGCAAAAACAACCTGCCCACTCCGCCATGGTATAGGAGGCCAACTAGGCCATGCCCATCATGGCCACGCCCACCCAGCAACCGGGCAGAGAACCCCTTGCTAAAAATTTTGAAGCCCACCCCTGGGAAAGAGAAAAGGAAGGCAACTGTAACTTTGGGGTTTCACATCAGTTTCAGAATCTAAGTGGGAGGTTTATGACTACAGCATTGTGTGCAGGAAATTCATAACGAATATTGCGCACATTTTAGAGATTAGGATTCAATCAGCTAAAGATGTATCAGGGCGCATAAACAAATAATCTGCCTGCAACATCTTAAAGCCATGGCATCTTTTGCTGGAAAGATAGAGCAGCTGCAGCTGTGCGATCTCAGGAAAAAACATAATTGCTTTAAGGGACTGTAAATGGCTCCTCTGTTTATATGCCTCTGCGTGCTGAAATGCATTCTGGAGATTGACAGAGCCCTAATAAGATTGTTTGCAAACACCTCTCTAATGTACTAGTTTTTATAAACAACTCTCCCTGCTATAGAAATCTATCTACAGAATTTATGTGCATATTTTTTTATGCACATTCTTCGGAAGTTGAAAATAGCATCACAAAATTCTGACTTGGGCAAATTAGCATATTCCCGTTCTATTAATGATTCAGGAAAGGCAAACTAGTACGCCTCTAGATCAGGGGTGAAATTCGGCAGGTTCTGGAGAACTGGTAATGGAAATTTTGAGTAGTTCGAAGAACCGGCAAATACCACCTCTGGCTGGCCCCAGAGTGGGGAGGGAATGGGGATTTTGCAATATCTTTCCCCAGGAGTGGGGAAGGAATGGGGATTTTGCAGTATCCTTCCCCCAGGAGTGGGGAGGGAATGCAGATTTTGCAGTATCCTTCCCCCTGGAGTGGGGTGGGAATGGGGATTTTGCAGTATCCTTCCCCTGGAGTGGGGTGGAATGGAGATTTTGCAATATCCTTCCCCCAGGAGTGGGAAGGGAATGGAGATTTTGCAGTATCCTTCCCCTGCCACGCCCACCAAGCCACGCCCACCAAGCCATACCAAGCCCACCAAGCCACGCCCACAAAACCAGTAGTAAAAAAAAATTGGATTTCACCACTGCTCCACCTCTTAAATAGCTATCACTCCACCCCCCACGGTTCCACCCCCTGGGCCATGCCCCCTATAAACCCCACCCCTCACGCACCGCTGGTCCGGTAATATTACAGTTGTCCGCTCAGGCCATGCCATCTTCAGGAGCTCTGCGCACGCTCCGCCATCCATCCGGGCCACCGCGTAGCAGCTGCTCATGACGGGCCCATCCCATCTGGCCTTTGACGCCCCAAAGTCACCAGTTTAACCAGTTGAAATAAGCACTTATCACAGCTAAAAATGCACTTGGTGTTCCAAACATCTCAGGTGAACAGTCTGTTTATCAAAGCACGGAAAAGAAACAAATGGTCGCCATTACAAAGATGCATAATTTGGCAATTATGACAATTAGTTTTGTTGACACCACCGCAAATAGTTATTAGAAAAGCCAAATATGACCAGATTATATATTTCCGGTATACAAACAGAGTCATAAAGGGGAACCGAGGGGAGGTTCTACCGGAGTGGTCCCTTGCAATAAAGGAAAGCAATTGTAAACTATTAATGCTCTTTTGAAAAGAGTAGTTTTAACAAAGTAAGCAAGAATCATTTCCTTTGGTTGAGTGTTGATTCCCCAGCGTGCTCTCAGTAAGTAATTAGAATAGCCCAGTGAATGTCAGCATCCACTTGTTTATTCTCATTATTTTATCATTTTAAAAACCCTCTAGGTGATGAGACATGCAGTATAGAACATAATTACCATTATTAGCATACTAATTGGACACAAAAATAGGCCAGCTACAAGGTATCCAACTGAATAATTTCACATTAATCAAACACAAGAGTGAATAAGTCCCATTGTTGAATTGACAGCTCCTGTAATTGGCGCTATATATATATATATATATATATATATATATATATATATATATATATACATACACACACACACACACACACACACACACTGAAAAAAATTAAGAATTTCTTCTTACTTCTGGCAAGCCAAAGATGCGATGTGATTTAGCCATCCCCTCCAACATTCTTTATATCTTTATTTTGCTGCCTCTTGTTCCGAGTTCAAATGAAATATCATGATAACGATTGCGAAGACTATTAGCGAGTGGACTTAAACGTAGCAAGGCCGGGCTGCGAACAAGCAATTCCCATGATAAGTAAACAAAGAGCTTCCAACGAATTGAGCTACCTGTTTCCTGCAATTCCATTTAGCTTTAAATGCACATCAAGATTTAATAATAACATTGGGGAGAAGCAGACAAGGGGATCCGTATGCACACTTCACCCCCTCCCAAGTGTAATTCATTATCTTAAGAAATTACATTCTTTAAACATGGCAAATCTTTGTTGGGAACAAAAAAAAGATTTGTTAAGTTTCTCCTCGCTTTCTCCCCCTGCATCCCATTTCCTTTTTTTCTAGTCCTGATTTAGACATGTTAAATTTTTGTCCTAGGTTTCGAGACCGTATTTAACAATTCGAGCCTGTAGTACAGTGGACTAAAGCACTGTTATTAACAACTGCTGCTTGCAATTACTGCAAGTTCAAATCTCACCAGGCTCAAGGTTGACTCAGCCTTCCATCCTTTCAAAGGTAGGTGAAATGAGGACCCAGATTGTGGGGGCAATAAGCTGACTTTGTATAAATATACAAAAGGATGAAGGCTATTGCTTAACGCATTGTAAGCTGCCCTGAGTCTCTGGAGAAGGGCAGCATATAAATTAAAGCAAAAAACAAACAAACAAACAACAACAACAACAACAACAACAAACAATTCCACTGTATTAAAATGCAGTGCACTTTTTTCTTTTGCAAATATTTTTATAATTCCTTTAAAATTATAAATTTGGTTTGGCTCTGCAACCCAACAAGACAGACACAGACTTCAGAGTATAATTAGAACTGCATAAAAAACAATTGCTACCAACCTGCCTTCCATTGAGGACCTGTATACTGCACGAGTCAAAAAGAGGGCTGTGAAAATATTTATACACCTCTCACATCCTGGACATAAACTGTTTCAACTCCTACCCTCAAAACGACACTATAGAGCACGGCACACCGGAACAACTAGACACAAGAACAGTTTTTTCCCGAACGCCATCACTCTGCTAAACAAATAATTTCCTCAACATTGTCAAGCTATTCACTAAGTCTGCATTACTATTAATCTTCTCATCGTTCCTATCACCCATCTCCTCCCACCTATGACTGCATGACTGTAACTTTGTTGCTTGGATCCTTACGATTTATATTGATTGTTTCCTAGTATGATTTGATCGCTTATTTGTATCCTATGAATATCATTAAGTGTTGTACCTTATGATTCTTAACGAATGTATCTTTTCTTTTATGTACACTAAGAGCATATGCCACCTTGTGTGTCCAGTCACACTTGGCCAATAAAGAATTCTTTCTTTCTTTCTTTCTTTCTTTCTTTCTTTCTTTCTTTCTTTCTTTCTTTCTTTCTTTCTATCTATCTATCTATCTATCTATCTATCATCTATCTTTTGGAATCTTCATTTGAATCAAGAAATAATTACACCATGCAAAAGTTACTCCCAAAACTCCAGAGGGCTCTCACTCCTCAAATCAATTCCAGGTAGAAAAGCATGTCTTTACGTTTTCCACAAGTTCTCAAAATAACATTACATCAGGGCTGTTATAGGAAGTTCCAATGGGACAACCCACCACCCAGGGCAATTTTAAGTGCTGATGATGTCTCCTGTCAGGTCTGATCTCCTAGATAGAAAGATTGCTGAAAGGCATTTGATGGTTCCAGTTTTGGTCACCACATTACCAAAAAGATGTTGAGATTTTGGAAAAAGTGAAGAACGGTTTGCAGGAATTGGATAGGACTAGTCTAGAGAAGAGAAGAACCAGGGGTGATATGATAGCAGCATTCCAGTATTTGAGACGCTGCCACAAAGAAGACGGGGTCAACCTATTTCCCAAAAAACCAGAAGGTAAGACAGGAAACAATGGATGGAAACTAATCAAGGAGAGAAGCAACCTAGAACTAAAGAGAAACTTCCTAACAGTGAGAACAATTAATCAGTGGAACAGCTTGCCTCCAGAAGTTGTAGGTGCTTCATATCTGCTTTTAAGAAAAGACCGGACAGTCACCTATCTGAAATGGTATGAGGGAGGTTGGACTAGAAGACCTCCAAGGTCCCTTTCAGCTCTATTCTGATTCTGAACTTGGATGCGTTCACTTTGAGAGATATTGCACACATCTAAGGTAACCTACAACACAGTACTTGCACCTACCAGCTGTATATACTTTAGTTTTTGCATAGACTGTCAGCAAACATGTTGCAAAATGCAAACAGGGCATTAAGTACATATGTCTAGATTGTGATAAAATGAGCTTTTCCACCCATTACCTCACCATTAAGTCATTCTCCATTTTTGTCTCGCGCTTGGTTAAAAGACATATGTTTTTTTAAAAAAAACATGGTATAATAAATATCAGGAGATGATAAGACTGTTCTCCAGGAATCTGGTTTAAAATTATTGGAATTCAGTGGCCCGTTAAGACCTCCCATTCTGTCTGGCTGTAAACTATATAGGAAGAGAAAGGGGCATGCTATTCTAAAGGAATATACTGCAGGTCCCTTTGACTTTTATTTTCTATTGCCATTGAGCTAGAAAAAGAGCTAAATGAAGACAACGTAGATGGTTGGATGTGAGTGTTGGCTATATCAATTTCTTCAACGGTTTTCTGGAACCAGTGGCACATGCATGACACAGAACTTGTTTTTTATTTGGATTGGGATGAGATATTTGAATGAGAGCAAGAATGCATCCAGTAACCCAAGAAAAGTTGAATTAGAGAGTATGATACCACGGGGGTATGATACCAGGATACTAAAAAGCAGAGAAAAGCAGAGACATCACCCTGCCAACAAAAGTGCGTATAGTCAAGGCTATGGTTTTCCCAGTTGCAATGTATGTCTGGGAAAGTTGGACCATAAGAAAGGCTGAGTGGACTCTTTGCAACTAATCGGGACTCAGCTGTGAATGAACGTAATTCACAGCTTTTGCAATAGAAGAGGTTTTTGGAACTATTCGTGTGTTTTAATGACTCAGGAAGCCTAGGTCACAACACAGTCAGGTTTTTCTCTGACTAATAATAATAATAATAATAATAATAATAATAATAATAATAATAATAATAATAATAATAGTCTGGAGTATTGAGAAATAGGAAAACCAGATATCTTTGGAGATTCTCACTCATCCAAAGCACTCACCTTTGGGTGCTTTTTCAAAAGGCAACTAGAGATTCTTGGGGTTTTTTTCCCCTTGGAAAGGTTTTGCTTCTCATCCAAAAGGCTTCTTCAGTTCAAAACTGAAGAAGCTTCTTAGATGAGAAGTGAAATGTTGTCCTTCATCTAGACATCCTAAAAAAAAGAGAGAGAGATGATTTACTGGCAAGCATACTAAGATACCCCTTCTAATAATACTTGTATAGAGTATAGAGGGATGTGGTGGCTCAGTGGCTAAGATGCTAGAGTCAGGAATGACTAGCACATATGTTTACCTTTACCTTTAGTGCTCTCTGAGCTTGGTTGTTTGCTTGTATTTACATGATTGGGTAACATCATCAGTGCAGTGATATGCTATTCATGTTCGCTGGTTGGGTGGTGAAATGATGCATTGATGATGTTAGCTGATCAGTTAAGGAAATAACCAAACTCAAAGAGAACCAAAGATCCTGTTCTGTCCCCGTCCCACACGCACACACACCAACAGATGTCCAAGAGTTAAAAACCAAACCAGCCAACAAAATCCTTTTCCTTATGATAATGGAACTTGGCAGCAACCTAGTGGCTGCCTGCCAAGTGTTTATTACTCACGAAGAGATAACGTCTCTCCGCTTCTGGTACACCAAAGTAAAATGTTCAATAATTACAGAGTAACTTAAGTCCAAATATAATCCAGCAAAGTCTATAGCAAAAGTCCGGCAATGCAGAATGGCGTGGAAGTTTTCAGCTTTGTTCGTCACAAGACTTGACTGGCCACCTCACCCCCTTTTATACCCTGTGGGGTGTGGTCCAGTGACTCAGCCTAGTCTCGGGCACGCCTTTTCTTCTGTTGCGCGCACTTATCTCTGCGACGCTGGCGTGGATCCAGCCAAGACTCATTACCCTCATCACTGTCCACCTGTGGCTGCGTGGACGTGCTTGGCCCCAGCCCTATCTCTTGCCCTTCGGTGGACAGCGAAGGCATTGCCAAAGAGGAGGGTCCTGGAGAGGATGGCCTTGCCAACTCCTCTCCTTCACTCTCGGAGTCCTCTCCTGCCAATGACACAGGCTCAGGTAATGGAGCCACAACAGATCCTACAGTCCTCTTCCTCTTCCACTCCCAAACTCTGCTCCTTTCTAGCACTGATGATGTTACCTAGTTGGGTCACGAAACGTCAGCAAAAATCAACTAAGCTCAGAGAGCACCAAGGACCTCACAGTCCTCCTCCTCTTGTAGCACTGATGATGTTACCTAATTGGGTCATGAAATGTCTGCAAGAAAACCATCAAGCCCAGAGAGCACCAAGGACTCCACAGTTCAACCCTGAGCTACAATACATGTATTCTCTTCTCTTGGGTCTTCTAGAATTTCTAAGGAGCAAATTCAAAGTTGAACTTGCAACAGGATGCCAAGAAAAGGGAGAAATTCACAACAAAAAGCAGGAGCGTCACAATTTTCTACCTATTTATTGCTTTAAAAAAATGTTTTCCAGGCTGCAAACTGTTCATTACGTATTCCATTAATCAGAAGCAGCTTTTCAGACCAAAAGCAAAATAATACATTTGAATAAAACTTGGGTTTTTCTTCCTCTCCCTGAACTTGTTTATGTATTTAAATTCATTTTCTTTCCTCTTTCTTGCCATCTGTTTCTCTTCGTACAGCCTTGATTTTTTTTTTTAAAGCAAACTCATTCCCGAAATTGGGATGCAGATTTGAACCACCAGGCTAAGACTGGACAAAAATAATCTACATTCTTTGTCTGTCTTGTTTGTAGAATTGCTTGCTGGTCATATATTTTTTTTGGAAAGCTAATCAAATACAAAGGCCCTGAGCTGGTAACATGCACAATCCCAGGATGCTGTGGGGTAAATAGAAACTGCAATAGCCTATTTGCAGTTTCTGACAGTGATGTACCAGCAGTGCTCATAGATCTACATTCTGAGCTAGAAAGCTTAAGGACCAGTTTAGACCCTTCAAGATAAATATTGAAAAAAATGCATGTTTCTTTTCTTCTGGTAAACAAAGAAAAAAATGGTGCACGGTGTGATGTGTAGGTTGAGTTTTTTTCTGATGTCTTGTTAATGAGAGAATGAATTGCCATCAATATGCAAATCAAAGAATTAAACACACAGGCATAAATACACATGGCCAGACAGTATTTACATACTAATCTAAAATATTATCACAATAGAATTGTGAAAATCAGATAGTCGGCCGGTCTTCTTCAAAGCAGGATGAACAAATACAATAAGATGGAATAGTGGAAGGTATATTTTAATTTTTCCAAAACTGAATTTAATGTATGTGTCCTATCCTTTTGGTCCAAGGATTGTGGAATTCTAGATTTTTTTTTTTTTTTGACAATCAGCCTTTGCTACCCAGCATTTAGCATCTTTCCATAATATACTTGGATTGGATTGTTGATAGGATTAATTCTTGATTTTTGCCATCATTGTTTCTTGTACTAAAACTGGAATAGAATAGAATAGAATAGAGTAGAGTAGAGTAGAGTAGAGTAGAGTAGAGTAGAGTAGAGTAGAGTAGAGTAGAGTAGAGTAGAATAGAATAGAATAGAATAGAATAGAATAGAATAGAATAGAATAGAATAGAATAACAGAGTTGGAAGGGACCTTGGAGGTCTTCTAGTCCAACCCCCTGCTTAGGCAGGAAACCCTACACCACTTCAGACAAATGGTTATCCAACATCTTCTTAAAAACTTCCAGTGTTGGAGCATTCACAACTTCTGGAGGCAAACTGTTCCATTGATTAATTGTTCTCATTGTCAGGAATTTTCTCCTTAGTTCTAGGTTGCTTCTCTCCTTGATTAGTTTCCACCCATTGCTTCTTGTCCTGCCTTCAGGTGCTTTGGAGAATAGCTTGACTCCCTCTTCTTTGTGGCAGCCCCTGAGATATTGGAACACTGCTATCATGTCTCCCCTAGTCCTTCTCTTCATTAAACTAGACATACCCAGTTCCTGCAACCGTTCTTCATATGTTTTAGCCTCCAGTCCCCTAATCATCTTTGTTGCACTTCTCTGCACTCTTTCTACTACAATATCTCAAGTGGAGATTCTCAATCATTCAGGTCATAGTTGTCCCAAAGGTGCTTTTTCAAAACAAACTGGACTTTGTTTTTCCTTTAAGACGTTTAACTTCTCATCCAGTTTCTTTGGTTCTGATGGTGGCTGTGGAGTGGGGGTGGGGGTGGAAGGATAGATAAGGGTAGGAAAGGATATCTAAGATAAGTCTCAATTGTCAGTATCTATCCTTCCATTCGCCCCGGCCATCAGAACTGATGAAGCTTCTTGGATGAGAAGCAAAATATTTTCTTCTTCCTCAGGGAAAAATAGTCCATTTGCCTTCTGAAAAAGCACATTTCAGGTAAAACTACAGTTTTTGGGAGAAGTGAAGACAGAATGATTGAGTAAATGGCTTCTACAATTTTTACTTAGTAAGCATTTCCCTGAAACAACCTCATTATCTCCAGTACATATATACGTCATTTTTTCTATAGTTCTTTCCATTAATGTTTTTAATCTATGCCTGGTATTGCTCACCAGATTACAGATTCTTAACTTCATAAAAAGCTTTATCACTGTTATACAAACAGTGTCAATGTACCTTAACAGAAATATTGGTTTGATAATATCCTAAATTATTTTGTCCATTTCTTAAAATATGTAAACTTCCTAACACATTATTATTATTATTATTATTATTATTATTATTATTATTATTATTATTATTATTATTATTATTTTATTTCTATACCGCCCTTCTCCTGCGGGACTCAGGGCTCAACACTAAATGCCAAACATAATTTTTTTTAACTATCAAGTGGAACCAATCACCAATTTCCTTTCTGTTTTCCAGTACAAAACATACAATTTGAAACAGTTTGATTTATCCCATAATGCTCTTCTATGATAACTCAACATGTTGTCATTGTGGAGAGACAAAGTGGTGATTGAAGAATTGCAAAGTTGTAGTGGGTTGCTCTTTTCAGGGAAGGAAGGATTAAAGAGTAAATTGCTGTTCTGTTCACATCAGGCTTCTGGATTAACTTCAAGGAGGCCAATATACATAAGAGAGGAGCCACCAAGGGAAATTTGCAAATTTATTTCTCAGCTATGGCCCTAGAATTAAATCTAGACTCCATTTGCCAGCTAAATGATATAATGATAAACGTACAGCAGATAGATAAGTACTCTATACTCTATAAAGTACAGGTTCCCCTCGCACACATGTGCTAGTCGTTCCCGACTCTAGGGGGCGGTGCTTATCTCTGTTTCAAAGCCGAAGAGCCAGCACTGTCCGGAGACGTCTCCGTGATCATGTGGCCGGCATGACTAAACACCAAAGGCGCACAGAACGCTGTTACCTTCCCATTAAAGGTGGTCCCTATTTTTCTACTTGCATTTTTTACCTGCTTTCGAACTGCTAGGTTGGCAGAACCTGGGGCAAGTCATGGAGGCTCACCCCGTTACATGTGCTAGGGATTCGAACTGCTGAACTGCCGACCTTTCGATCGACAAGCTCAGCGCCTTAGCCACTGAGCCACCAGGTCCCTTCCACTCCCTTTTAGAATAGAATAGAATAGAATAGAATAGAATAGAATAGAATAGAATAGAATAGAATAGAATAGAATAGAATAGAATAACAGAGTTGGAAGGGACCTTGGAGGTCTTCTAGTCCAACCCCCTGCCCAGGCAGGAAACCCTACACCACTTCAGACAAATGGTTATCCAACATCTTCTTAAAAATGTCCAGTGTTGGGGCATTCACAGCTTCTGCAGGCAAGTTGTTCCACTGATTAATTGTTCTAACATTTTACCAACATTTTACCAACAGGCTATTTGAGATGAGATGAGAGAGCCTGCTTTCCTCCCCCCCCCAAACATTAAAGGTTGAACCAGCATGGTCTAGTGGTTAAGGCACCAGGATAGAGAGGGGGAGACTGGGAGTTCTAGTCCCACTTTAGGCATGAAAGTCAGCTGGGTGATTTTGGGACTGAGCCACTGCGTCTCCTAGAGAGCACTAAGGACTTCACAATTCTGCAAAATGGAAAGGATGAAAATAGTAGTCAAACTTAGAACTTTCTCCAAAACATTCCTGCTCTGGACCCCTCATTTGTCCCTCTCATAATTTATTTATTTATTCATTTGTTCAACTTGTATGCTGCCTTTCTCCGAAGACTCAAGGCGGCTTACAATGCATTTAAAAACCATATATAAAAACATTAAAATTAAAACATTAAAAACAATTAAAACCCATTCATGGCCGGATCTCACCAGATCGCAACAGCGAGATCAACGGCCCCAGGCCTGCCGGAAAAGCCAGGTCTTCACCACTTTTTGGAAGGCCAATAGGGTGGAGATGGTCCGGATCTCAGGAGGTAACAGGTTCCAGAGAGCTGGGGCAGCCACAGAGAAGGCCCTCCCCCGCAGGCCCGCCAGCCGGCACTGTTTAGCTGACGGGACCCGGAGGAGACCAACGCTGTGGGATCTTATCGGTCGCTGGGAGCTATGTGGTAGAAGGGGGTCTTGAAGATAACCTGGCCCTGAGCCATGTAGGGCTTTAAAGATAATAACCAACACCTTGAATTGTGACCGGAGACCAATAGAGAGCCACTGCAGCTTGCGGAGAAGTGGTGTAATGTGGGTGTACCTAGGTTGCGTTCTGGACCAACTGTAGTCTCTGAACACTTTTCAAGGGTAGCCCCATGTAGAGCGCGTTGCAATAATCTAACCATGAGCTGACAAGGGCATGAGTGACTGTGAGAAGAGCCTCCTGATCCAAGTAGGGTCGCAATTGGTGCACCAGGCGAACCTGTGCAAAGGTCCCGCTAGCCACAGCTGACAGATGTTGCTCTAATCTTAGCTGTGAGTCTAGGAGGACACCCAAATTACGAGCCCATTCTGAGGGGGACAATTTCTCCCCCCCCCCGAACCAATAATATTAGACCATAGCTCGGATCAAGGAACATTTCTTTTAAAAAATTCTTCATCTCACTGAATTTTAATTTAATCTCTTGTTGCAGTGCCTATACTCTGGAACATATTCCCCCAGAAATCCTTATGGCTCCCAATGCTGCAAGCCATTGAAAAACTGGCTGTCGTCCCAGGCTTGGCACGGAGTGATGGATTAGCCCCTATAACTTTTTGGTTTGGCTTGTTTTGTTTTTGTTTGATGTGATCTTTCTCGACAGGCTTCATTTGTTTCTTTTCAGTATTCTCATTTTTATTATATACACTACCCAGAGTTTACTGGAATCAGGCATTTTTTTTAAAAAAAAAAAATCCATGCAAATAAATAAATATTGTCATTCGTGCAATCAGTTTGGAATTACGATTAGGGCGGTCAGGTGTAATAGACCAGAATGTGGTCCAGATATGAAGATCAAATTAAATTAATTTATTGCTAAACAGCCTATGTACAGGAATCTTCTCCACTAAAGGTTATCACCTGCTTTGAGTTAGAAATCATGGAATTCAAGGGGATGTCGAGCCTAGCAATCTGCTCAACATCTCTAACGCGTGCTGAAAGCATCGAGGGACATATACATACTTGGTGGTGGTGGCACTGGGTGAAGGCGGCCATATGCGGGGTGTGGGGTGGTGGTATCGGGTGCGACGGGATTAGGGCCGTTCCGGAGGACACAGCGGCAGCACCTTCCAGAACACGCTGAACACCAATTACGCCCCTAAAAGAGGGGCGTGGTAATAAACAAGGGCACCGTCTACACCCCTAAAAGAGGGGCGTGGTAACAAACAAGGGCGCGGTCCTAATGAGTTAATGGAAAGATGGGCTATATAAACGCCCCATTCTTGGTGTAATGTAGCGCCGATTTCAATCGTGTTTACGAATCACAGTGTGTAGCCGGATGCGGATGCGAATAAACCAGCGTGCCAAAAGAGCTGAATAAGGCTGTAGTTGTGTTTTGATTGCGTCTCGCACGGCATTCCTGAGAGGGGAGTTGGACTATTTGTGACTAAGTAGAGATTCTAGGCTGATCCCTCTTTTGATTTTGCCCAGTGGTGAAATCCAATTTTTTTTTACTACTTGTTCTGTGGGCGTGGCCTGATGGGTGTGGTTTGTCTTGGTGGGCGTGGCAGGGGAAGGATACTGCAGAATCTCAATTCCCTACCCACTCCAGGGGAAAGATACTGCAAAATCCCCATTCCCACCCCACTCTGGGGCCAGCCAGAGGTGGAATTTGCCAGTTCTCCAAACTATTCAAAATTTCCACTACCGGTTCTCCGAACTGCTCAAAATTTCCACTACTGGTTCTCTAGAACCTGTCAGAACCTACTGGATTTCACCCCTGATTCTGCCCCCAGGTTTTCCCATGCCTTCTCCTACATCACTAGACTTATTTGTTCAGTGGTTGGATATTTGTTTGTTGACCAATGAGATTAACTATTTAATTTTTTAACATTAAGACTTAACTCTTGACAAAATCAAAATTCAGAATTCAAGCAATGGCCATCTGGTTGAGAATTCCGAGAATTGAAGACCATCAAACATCTTGTTGGTGTCCAATGTGGGTAGGGCTGATCTAATTCACTGTCACAAGAGTAGAATAATCTGTAGAGAATAGCGAAGGGGGCCTTGATAAAGAGAGGGAAGATGGGTTGTCAAGCAATGAACACAAACGTGGCTTAAGTGTGTACCCTGTTTTCCCCAAAATAAGACATCCCCTGATAATAAGCCCAATCGGACTTTTGAGAGCATGGCAATAAGGCCAAGTGCTTATTTCAGGGTTCAAAAAAATATAAAACAGGGTCTTATTTTCAGGGAAACACTGTAGATAGATAGATAGATAGATAGATAGATAGATAGATAGATAGATTAGATGATAAAGTAGATGATACCCTGTTTCTCCCAAAATAAAGACATCCCCTGAATAATAAGACCAATCCGACTTTTGAGCGCATGGCAATAAGGCCAAGTGCTTATTTCAGGGTTCAAAAAAATATAAGACAGGGTCTTATTTTCAGGGAAACACTGTAGATAGATAGATAGATAGATAGATAGATAGATAGATAGATAGATAGATGATAGATAGATAGATAGATGATAGATAGATAGATAGATAGATAGATAGATAGATAGATAGATAGATTAGATGATAAAGTAGATGATACCCTGTTTCTCCCAAAATAAAGACATCCCCTGAATAATAAGACCAATCGGGCTTTTGAGTGCATGGCAATAAGGCCAAGTGCTTATTTCAGGGTTCAAAAAATATAAGACAGGGTCTTATTTTCGGGAAAACATGGTACTAATATGGAAATGGAAAAGGAGCCTTGATAGTACAGTGGTTTAGTGCACCCTGTCATTAACACAGCTGCCTGCAATTTCTGCTGGTTCGAATCTCTCCAAGGCTCAAGGTTGACTCAGCCTTCCATCCTTTCTAAGGTAGGTGAAATGAGGACCCAGTTTGTGGGGGCAATAAGCTGACTTTGTATAAAATATACAAAAGAATGAAGGCTATTGCTTAACACATTGTAAGCCGCCCTGAGTCTCCGGAGAAGAGCGGCATATAAATCAAATTTTAAAAAAAATGTACAAGAACACGTAAGGTACACACGCAAACCCACAATTCACATAAAAATTAACACAGCTGCCTGCAATTTACTGCTGGTTCGAATCTCTCCAAGGCTCAAGGTTGACTCAGCCTTCCATCCTTTCTAAGGTAGGTGAAATGAGGACCCAGTTTGTGGGGGCAATAAGCTGACTTTGTATAAATATACAAAAGTATGAAGGCTATTGCTTAACGCATTGTAAGCCGCCCTGAGTCTCTGGAGAAGGGCAGCATATAAATCAAAAAATTTTTTTAAAAAAAAAGATAAAAGAGAGAAGAGGGGAAACACATTCAAACTTGCAAGATTCTGTTAATATAACCATTCTAATAAAAATACTGTATTTTTCGGAGTATAAGACGCACCTACCTTTTTTGTTTTGTTTTGTTTTATAATAAGTTTTTTTTTTTTTTAGATAAACACACATACAAACATACAATGTATTTTCTTTGAACAGATTATTTGGCCGGTTCACAAATTTAAACAGCGTTTAGTCATTTTAATTAAATTTACAATTTCTATATTTCCTTTTTGCCATATTTATTCCTCATCTATTTTTTTTTTAAAAAAAACAATATTACCCTTCATCCTCATCCTCATCTCTAATCTTAATCAAATTCAATTTTTCCCTTCTATTCTATATTATACCCCTTCCCATTGTCATCTATTTTTATATCCATCCTCACATTGGTTAATTATGTAATATTACAATTGTTTAATACAAATTCAACATTTTAATATAAATAAATTAGTTATATAACTATCTTTTTTGTATATTAATCAATATGAACATGAATATTCCAATTATTTCCATGCAATCCAATTTCTTACAAATCAATTAATTGTATTTACCAATAATAATAAACCAAATAATTTTCCCCATATATTCCTCCAAACCACAACTTAACCATTTCTGTTTTCAACACAATATACAATTAATAGTATCTCAATTATTACAATTCCCTAGTTAAATAGAGCTTTCCCCTTATGTTACTCATTTTCACATCTTAAACTCTCCCAATAACCCAAATAGTTTTGCCCATATAATCCTCCAAATCACAACTTAATCATTTCTACTTTCATCACAATATATAATTAAAAATATTTCAATCATTACAATTTCCCTAATTCAATTTAAAAATGTTCTAGCTGTTATCCAAGCAACAACTTAATCCTTTTTACTTTCACCATCATATACCATTTCCAGCCTCCGGAGGGCCTCCAGGGGGGTTGGGGAAGACTGTTTTTGCCCTCCCCAGGCTCCTAGAAAGGCTCTGGAGCCTGGGGAGAGCGAAAAACAGGCCTATCAGGCCCATCGGGCCATCATGTGCCAAAAGCGGGGGAGTGCGGGAGTCACTTGTGCATGCGTAGGGGTTGGGGTTGGGGCACATAGAATTATGGATATGGGCACGTGCGTGCATGCCCCCCCCCCACGTTCCCCCTGCTTTTGGCACGTGATGGCAAAAAGGTTAGCCATCACTGTTCTAGAAGAACTAATCTCACGGAGTCTGCAAGAAATACGTTTACAGATACCCCAAGGTAGCACAAAACAGCAAATCTAGCAAAAACAGTAGATCCCAGGCACAGTTAAACAGCCAAGGGCAACCATGTATTATACGGTTGACAGATATTTGTGTGCAAACAAAAGTCTGTAAATGCTAGGTTGCTTCTGAGTTGACGTGAGAGAGGTTCTGCCCAGCACTTGTTGCCTTGTTTTGATTCAAGACTCATTTGCAATATGCTATTTTTCCTTAAGGGAGGAAATGCTACGTTAAAACCAGGCTCCATATCACGAGCACAGTCATAGCTGAAGGGAACTAAGTGGGATTCTGTTATTGCGACGGAATATAAAAACAAGAGCACGCAGTGATCAGTCAAAACACTGTTGTTTATCAGATGCTGCAACAAACACAAGAAATGATCTGAGCCACTCGCGGACCCTGCCTGACAGTGATCTGGTTTTCTCTTGGCTGAGCTTCCTGATGTACGTTTCGGTAATGGCAAAGATCTGGAAGTACGTATCAAGGCTTTAGGGGGAAATATTCCTCAGGAGAATGGCATGGTTTGAAGGCAAATTAGCAGCAGGGAGACGGTAAATTCAAGGCCACCTGCCTAGCGAAACATACTGTTTGAGGCTACAAATCAGAATGGCTGATTGGCATCAAATCAGGAAGTCGTGCCAAGAGGGAAAAGAGGGCAAATTATTTTGTTTGTGCTATTGTATCCCAGAGTGTAGGCAGCAAGATCCAAATGTTCAGATTCCTACAGCCAAGAAAGGATGGTCACAAAAGGAGGCATGCCGTCAAAAGTGCTGAGTGTTGGGCGCAGTGGTGGGATTCAGCCAATTCGCACCTATTCGGGAGAACCGGTTGTTAACTTTCTAAGCAGTTCGGAGAACCAGTTGTTGGAAGAAATCTTATTTTGTTTCTTTCCACTTTACAGGGCTAATCCTGTAAGGAAGGCAGGAAGGAAACATTCTGGTGGTGTTTCTAGCCTAATCTTTATTGCCCTGCTTACAGAAACTGCCTCTCCGGTTAACCCTTATTACATTGTAACAGCTAAGGCGAAGTGCTCATCGACGTGAGTAATGTTGAGTTGGCCATGCCCACACAGTCACATGACCACCGAGCCACATCTACCCAGTTGGTCATTAGGGCAGAGAACCGGTTGTTAAATTATTTGAATCCCACCACTGGTCAGGCAGTGTGAAAAACAGACAAATAATCGCCACGAAGGAAAAGACTAAGCCAGTACAGATCCATGGGAAGCCAGCACGGACTAATTGCTTCGTGTAGATCCAAATTGCCAAATAACAAATTTAATTTCATTTGAGCCACTGATCATTTGACATAGTGGGAACACAGCAGTGGTGGGTTGTCCCCGGTTCGGACCGGTTCTATAGAGCCAGTAGTAAAACCGGCGGGAGGTTCCGCTGACCGACCCCGACGTCATCAGGACGCTTCTGCGCATGCACAGAAGAAAGCGTGCAGCCCTGTTGCCAACCAGTAGTAAACGGAAGGAAGGAAGGAAGGAAGGAAGGAAGGAAGGAAGGAAGGAAGGAAGGAAAAATTCTCTTCTATTGGAGGAGAAACGCCCGAGGAGAATGAAAAGTCAGAGACTAAAAGTCCTAGACCCGAGAGCCTCTCAAGCAGACCTTTTTTTTTTTTCCTTATTATTTTCCTCCCCCCAAAATAAGGTTCATCTTATACTCTGGAGCGTCTTATACTCCGAAAAATAGGTAACTTCCCAAGCCTAGAGCACTGAAGGTGTTAAGGACCCTGTTTTTCTGGCTGTGTTACTAACTGGCCAAGGATCTCATTTGCTATGTATATTTATTTTGGATGTTTTTAGTGTTTTTAATTGTAATACTTTTTTTTTTTTTGAATTGTAAGCCTCTCAGAGTTATTGGCTGAGATGGGGCAGCTACAGAAGTTGAATGAATGAATGAATGAATGAATGAATGAATGAATGAATGAATGAATGAATGAATGAAAATGGTCCTTTTGTATTTCTCTCAAAGTCATCTCTCTTACTCTATACCCCAAGGGGAAGAAGATAGTTAGAAAATTTGGTTGGTTCATATTTCGAGAAAAGCATATCCAATTCTCACTTCACAAATCACTCTCTGAACCAGAACGCTAGTCATTACATTTTTCAAAACACCGTCCTGCCATTCACCATCCAAAAGTGCATTAAAATATATGTTAATGGAATATGTGCTTTAAAAATGCATACTCTCGTGATCAATGCTGTAAGTAATATTGCAATTTTTTTTAAAAAAAAAAAATCTACTCGTAGATATGTAGCTTTCAACACCGAACAGGTATTGGTGCTTCTTTTTATTTATTTTTTTCTTCTCCCTGCAAACTGTCTTTTTATTCTTAAGGATCACTATATTGCCCAATAAAATCTACAAGTGTTCTTACTAAAAGGAGGGGGGGAAATGTAATTGCTTGACTTCAGAACTGGCAACATATCAATTGTTCTCTGTCCTTATTTTATTATAATGAAAACTTGCTCTTAATATTCTTTGATCTTCAATGTCCTTTACAAGTACCTTATTTTTAAAAACATTAATCTATAATAATCTAATTCAAGTCACTTAAAATGGATAACTCTGCTCCAATTATTTTCCCGGTAAAGAGTTTTGCATAATGTGGGCTTTATTAGAGACACTTAACACTAATACACTGGTTTACAGCATAGTATATGGAGAGTTCACTAAATGACTAAGTAGCAGGAATAAAAGTGTATTATCAATACCAGCAAGTTATCATTGATGTAAGGCATTAATAAAAGTTTATGGCACCATTTAATCTTGTTTTATGGGTGCTACATTATAGCAAGAAGAACAAGTAGGACAAAATAGCCCAAAAAAATGGTGGTATCTGAAGCGAAGAATGACTTGGAGTGAGAAAAGCTGGTGAAAATTTATACAACTATTTTGTATTTTGCAGCATGATTTCTGCTCTGGTTATTTTTCAATAAATATCCTGGCATAAATTGGCTTGTCTATTACAAGGTGGCTAGGTGGTTCCCTTGCTTTATTATGTTATTGTTACTGTAGTCCATGGTGGCGGAGAAGGGCAAGGTGGGGTAGGAACACCTGTGCTTCCTAACCTGATTATGTGACATTGGGTGGCCATTATGGGATTATCATTCCAGGAAGTATTGCAAAGTAGAATCTGCCTTCATTGAGACTTTGCTCTTCTGTGAAGAGATGGAACATTTCTCCTTTGAAAAGAAGTAAAAGAGATATGGACTTTTTTCTAGACTTTGAGGGGTCTCCAAACTTGGCAACTTTAAGACCTGTGGACTTCAACTCTCAGAATTCCTCATTCAGCCAAGCTGACTGGGGAATTTTGGGAGTTGAAGTCATTAGTCTTGAAGTTGCCAAGTTTGGAGACCCCTGCTCTAGAATAAGGTGAATAAATTGCTAATGTTTATATGACTCATCTGCCTTCGATCTTCTGGCAATGAAAAAAGATACTCCTGCAGTTGGAAAGGTCCATTTTTAGATCATGAAGTCCAACCCACTGGTTCAGTGCAGGAACTGTACTGTAGCATCCTTGACAGCTTGCTCTCTAACTTTAACATATCCATTGAAGAAAGACTCAGCACTACAATCAGATTAAACAGATTAACAGAGTTGGAAGGTACCTTGTAGGTCATCTGGTCCAACCCCCTCCCCAAGCAGGAGACCCTACTATTTTTGACAAATGGCAGTCCAATCTCTTCTTGAAAGTTTCCAGGGATGAAGCTCCCACAACTTCTGAAGGCAACTTCTGTTCCATGGGTTGATTGTTCACACTGTCAGAAAAGTTCTCCTTATTTCCAGGTTGAATCTCTCCTTGTTCAGTTTCCATCCATTATTCCTTGCCTGCCCTTCGGGTACTTTGGAAAATAGTATGACCCCGTCTTCTTTTTAATAACCCCTCAAATATTGGAAGACTGCTATCATGTCTTCCCTGGTCCTTCTCTTCACTAGACTAGCCATGCCCAGTTCCTGCAACCGTTCATTGTATGTTTTAGCCTTCAGTCCCCTAATCATCCTGGTTGCTCTTCTCTGCACTCTTTCTAGAGTCTCAACATCTTTTTTATAGTGTGGTGACCAAAACCGGATGCCGTATTCTAGGTGTGGTCTCAATCAACAATCAGTTGCATTGTTGAAATGCTTTCACCATTAGGTAGCTTCCTCAAGCATTCAGCCAGGAACTTAAGATTCTTATGATTTATGATTCTTTATCTGCTGTTTGGGAATGTTAGAGATCAGATGTTGATATTCTTCTGAAGGATACAGGTTCTTGAGTAGAGTTCTCATTTCCTGCTCCTCACCTTTTCTCTAACCTAAACATGCCTGGTCCCATCAATCTCTTTTGGGGTTTCCGTCTCCCTGTTCAGTCTCCTCAATGGTTCTAGTTTGCCTCAATCTGTTCTATAGTTTGGAGCCTACAGCTGGACACAATACGCCAGCAGGTGTCTGCACGATGCATAAGATGCTGTATTTATTATTTCCTGTGATTTGAAAACTATATTGCTATTGGTACACCTCATATTACACTGGACTTCTCAGCAACTATGTCACTTTGCTGAATTATATTCATCTATCAATATGGAATAGGATATGGAATAGGATAGGATAGGATAGGATAGGATAGGATAGGATAGGATAGGATAGGGTAGGGTAGGGTAGGGTAGGGTAGGGTAGGGTAGGGTAGGGTAGAATAGAATAGAATAGAATAGAATAGAATAGAATAGAATAGAATAGAATAGAATAGAATAGAATAGAATAGAATAGAATAGAATAGAATAACAGAGTTGGAAGGGACCTTGGAGGTCTTCTAGTCCAACCCTCTGCTTAGGCAGGAAACCCTACATCACTTCAGACAAATGGTTATCCAGTCTCTTCTTAAAAGCTTCCAGTGTTGGAGCATTCACAACTTCTGGAGGCAAGTTGTTCCACTGATTAATTGTTCTCACTGTCAGGAAATTTCTCCTTAGTTCTAAATTGCTTCTCTCCTTGATTAGTTTCCATCCGTTGCTTCTTGGCCTGCCTTCAGGTGCTTTGGAGAATAGCTTGACTCCCTCTTCCTTGGGGCAGCTCCTGAGATATCGGAACACTGCTATGATGTCACCTCTAGTCCTTCTTTTCATCAAACTAGACATACCCAGTTCCTGCAACCATTCTTTATATGTTTTAGCCGCCAGTCACTCTAATTATCTTTGTTGCACTCAGATCAAATGATTAGAATAGAATGGAATGGAATGGATTGGATTGGAATAGAATAGAATAGAATAGAATAGAATAGAATAGAATAGAATAGAATAGAATAGAATAGAATAGAATAGAATAGAAGAGTTGGAAGGGACCTTAGAGGTCTTCTAGTCCAACCCCCTGATCAGGCAGGAAACCCTACACCACTTCAGACAAATGGTTGTCCAATCTCTTCTTAAAAGCATCCAGTGTTGGAATATTCACAACTGACTGACTGACTGACTGACTGACTGACTGACTGACTGACTGATTGATTGATGAATCTGGGCCAATGCTGCCTCAGGACAAAGATGAGCTGGTTTTGGCCAGGTTTGACTGTCTAATCATTTCCGTGCTTGGAAAGGTAAATGTTATTTAAAGACCTGGCTATTTTATGGAATTTTTCCAAAGCAGCATAAACAAAGGGTGCACTTAAGTCATGCCTTGATTGCCTTGGAAACAGCTAAACTGTTGTTCTTCTCCCATGAGTGGCTGACCAAGATGAGTAGCAAAGCCACTGGATAAACATTTATATTGGAAATCGGAGCCATTAACAAAGGTATTTTGTTTTTTCAACCCAAGCTCAAGTGTGGCTTTGACAGCGATCCAGAGGCTGCTTTAGGGTTCCATCCTGACAGGACATCCACACTGTGTTGCTTGGAAGATGTCCAACATTCCCTGCAGGAAAAGCAATCTGCCCATTTGCATATCAAAGCAAGGAGGGGAAGCTTAGTCCAATAGACCTTGAAGGGGAGCCCAGTCAAAAAGTCTCATTTCGGCACAACTTTTGATTAAAAAGGAACGCAAGCACTTCCTGCTGGATGGAAACTTCCATTATTTTGTCTTAGAAGAGCTCCATTTTACATCATGCAAGCCAGAGGTTTTTCATCTTTGGGGACAGATGTTTGAAGTGCATTTGTCCATGCGATCTCCATGTTTGGAATTGCATGAGGGAAAACCCAATTTGTCCTGCTTTCCTTGATGTTAGATACTGCCTTTTGTTGTGGCTCGTCAGCGGCCTGCGCGGATTGTAGCCGATTCTGACAGCGAGGAGGCTGGTGTGGTGCTGCGCCACAGCCTGTGCAGCTGGTGCCCAAGTCAGACAATGAGGAGGCTGGAGAAGATGTGATGCCAGAGGCAGGGATTCAGCCAGGGCCTTCAGAACCTCCAGAAGCTCCTTTAAGTGAAGAGGACGAAGAGGAGGAGCCTCTTCTCGATGCACGGGCGTGCAGAGCTGCCAAAAGGCAGGAGTGGCTCCTAAGGAGGAGGTCTCCTCGAGAGTAAGGCTTGGGGCTAATTGGCCACTCCCTTAGCCTATTTAAGGAGGAACACTGACTGAAGCAAGTTGTAGGGAACAATTTTAGTTCATTCTCCTTCGCGTCTGGATCTATGCAAATTGCTTCTAGGCTTTCTGCCAACGTTAGTAAGATTGTGATTACTTTATCTTTGTTTTCTTGCAGACTGTTAAAGAAGATTATTAACAGCCTTTGTTTGGAAAAGACTGAGATCCCTTCCAACTCTTCTGTTATTTTGTGACACCCAGAAATCAATATTCTCTCTATTGCATTACCCGTCCTATGGAACAGCTTCCTTATGGAACAGCAAACAGACACCACTTGTCAAACAGTGCAATAAAGGTGTATGTCAGCTTTGGAAGCCATATTAGGCTAGAAGCTTCCATGCTGCCACCTTCTCCTGTGTGGGAAAGTAGGAGGGGGATTTAGTAGAGGGGGTTGTCTGTAGACATAATAGCATTCTTCCTATTGGTCAAGATCAGGGCGATCCTGCATCTGGAGAAGGAGTGGTCGGAGTGCTGAGTCGAGATGGGATGGATGTTGATTGGAACATGTGATCAACTGAGGACTAAGGGATGGTTTTGGGATTTTTTGATTTACTGAGGGAAAACCCGGACCTCTCATATTTGGGTTTTCCCAGACGTGCCAGTTTACCTATTCTAGTAAAGAGAACTTTGAAAAATGCTTGCTTCAGAGTCTTTACTGGGAGTTGGGGTCTTTTCTGGAACACTGACAGTGTACCTACCTGTTAGGGAATGGCTATTGCCTAACTGGTTGGGTTGGCAATATATATAAACCATCAATGCATGTTTGCAGTCAAAATGTAAAAGATTGTAATGCTGTATTGCATCATACTGTATTCTGATTGGCTAGCTCTGTAGCCAATGTACTTAAGAGGACGCTTGAATCATAGCTTATTTTTGTTATTACATTATTATTGCTACCTCTGCTCCTCTCTGCCTGTTCTCTCTGTGTGATCACTGCTTGATCATTGCTACTTGTTGTTTTCTATTGTTTTACTGATTGTTTTACTGCTGTACTTGTTCCTGTTTGCAATTCCAAAAAGAACTGTTTTATTGCATATGAGTACAACAACTGGTAAGAAGCCTTTGTTCTTGGAATATCCCTGGATTGACAATTTAACTATCTTTATCTGTGTATGACCTGGATTGTTTATTGGACTTTGCTTTACTTTTTCCTAAAAGTAAAAGAATATCACAACTCAGTGTGTCTGTATTGACAGTGCTTATTCACAATCACTCTCAGCCGTTTCTCATGTGCACAACCTTGCTACTCAAGGGTTATTCTGCGCATATTCCTTAACACTACCTACTTGTCTTTTTCCTCTATCTTCCCCCACTTCCATTCCTTATATGACATGCCTTTTTGATAGCAAATCTAAGAATGAAGCTCATTTAACTATCAATCCATCAATTTATTACAGTCTTAGACCAGAGATCAGAACAAATAAAAACATTCAGTATATATACAATTAAAAATTCTACATTTATTAAACATTTAACTATGAAGCTCTCCAGAACTTCTCCATTTAAAGAAGAGGTAAGCAGCAATTCTATCCATCATCATAGCAACAAGAACATCAATAAAATCCATAAGTCATTTGTGGCACAAACTTTGGGAAAATAAGCATATTAGTAAATATACATGCCAAAACATTTCTTACTAACCTATTTCTTACCATGAGATAGCTATCTCTGCCATACTGATTGGCTGTTTTCATATGCATTATCTTGGACATCTTAATACAAAGGCTAAATACATCACTGATCATATGCAGCAAATCTAGAGTATGTAAGGCTCTCCAGGTCAACCTCTAGGTCAACAAACCATCTATTGGCATCTTCTGGAGAACATGTGTGTTGCCATCTGGAACCCATTCCCATAATCAGTTGCACTTGAGGGGTTTTTGTTAATCAAAACGATGAGTACCTTGAATAGATTCCGCCCAGATAGCCGCAGATCAAGACATGTTTATAAAAAATAATGTACGTTGTGATAGCTTCCTCGGCTGTTGTGTACTTTAATTTTCGTATTTGTGATGGGAATCGTTTTTTTTTTTTAATTTATCGCAAAAGTGTTTGCTTCCCCATAGTCGCTTGTTGAGATGGGGAGCTGTACAAGCTGAAATGACATGCATGCATGTATACATATTATAAATATACATTATTCCTAAAGGAACTGACTTGAAGAAATCTGTAGTTGTGGTACAGAATACAGGTGAAGAACTTGGATAGATTTAAAAAAAAAAACTTCCCCACTTTGTTAATGTCAATGGTGTTCAAATGATGCTTTATATATTTTGGGATTGCACCAAAGGCACCTATTAACAGAATAACTGAATTGGAAGGGACCTTGGAGGTCGTCTAGTCCAAACCCCTGTTTAAGCAGGAGACCCTATCCCAATGAGGGCTAACCTTTTTGCCATCGTGAGCCAAATGCGTGGGGAGCATGGTAGGGGTCGTGCGCACGTGTGCCATTCCCATAATTCAATGCCCCCCCGTGCATGTGTGTGTGACCCACCCAGGCTCCCCCCGCTTTTGGCATGTGATGTCATGGTAGGTCTGTTTTTTGCCCTCCCCAGACTCCAAAGGCTTTTTTGGAGCCTGGAGAGGGCAAAAATGGCCTCCCCCCACCCCCGGAGGCCCTCCAGAGGCTGCAAATGGCCCGCTTGCCAACTTCCAGTGGGCCTGGTAGGCCCGAAAATCAGCTCATGGAGCTGAGCTTGCACGCCCATTGATACGGCTCCGCATGCCACCTGTGGCACCCATGCCATAGGTTCACCATTACGGCCCTATACTATTCTAGACAAGTGGCTCTCCAGTCTCTTCTGAAAAGCCTACAATGATGAAGCACCCACAAAATCCTAAGGCAAGCCATTCCACTAGTTGATTGTTATCACTGTCAGGAAATTTCTCCGTAGTTCTAGATTGGTTCACTCCTTCATTAGTTTCTGTTAAGAAATTTGCAGAGCAACCCTAGAGTAGCAAGGGTGTGCACATGAAAGCGATTGAGAGCAGTTGCGAATAAACAGCCAACACAGAGATACACTGAGTTGTGTTTACTTTTTAGGAAATAGTAATAAGGCACAGTCCAATAGACAGTCCAGGTCATACACAGATAAAGCAGTAGATAATAAAACAATAGTCCAGGGATATTCCAATAACAAAGTCTTCTTACCAGTCGTCGTAGTCATACACAATAAACAGTTGCAAACAGTAGCAAGCACAGCAAAGAGCAATAATGATCAGCAAGGAGAAACAAACCATGTTTCAAGCTCCCTCTTAAGGGCATTGGCTACAGAGCTAACCAATCAGGACACAGTATGATGCAATACAGCAATACAGTCTTAAAGCTATATTGAGGGTTTATATATTTCCAACCCAACAAGTTAGGTAATTATCATTTCCTAACAGTTTCCATCCACTGTTTTTTGTCCTGCCCTCTGGATGTTTTGGAAAATAAGTTGACCCCCTCTTCTTTGTGGCAGCCCCTCAAATATTAGAATACTGCTATCATGTAACCCCTAGTCCTCTTTTTCTCTAGACTTCTTCTTCTTCTTGTGCCATATCCATCATCGGACGTTGATGATCATTTTGGCGATCCTATTTTTATCAACTGGTTTTTGTCCAAACCAGTTCCTTAGATTTTGAAGCCATGTTCTTCTTCTTCTGCCTGGACCTTGTTTGCCTTCAATCTTTCCTTGGAGGATTAAGTGAAGTATGCCGTCTAGTATTCTCTAGACTAGCCATACCCAATTCCTGTAACCGTTCTTTCTTCATGTTCTCCAGAACTGGTCAGAACCTGCTGAAACCCACCTCTGCTGTGAATGCTTAAAAATGATCAATAAGATTATGTACCTTTGGTCTGACTTTTGAGCAAATTCAATTACTAGAGGTTTATTTATTCTTCGTTGAATTAAAACTGACGAAGGGCTGTAAATTTGATTCTGACTAACTTACCCCACCAGCCAGTAACTCCTTCCTTTAAAGGGGAGGAGAACATTACAGCCAGATATATATATATGTACTACCAAGGCTCTTGACATGCAAAGGGGAATAAGGACGAGATAACTTTGATTTTTTATTATTATTATTATTTTGGAACTGCTCTGCTGAACTGCCTCTGGTTGTTCAGCCTCTGAAGTCAATTCAACATGACATTGATCGGGAAAGCGCTTCATCTTCCTTGCAAAATAATGCTAAAAGTGGCTACACCAGATTTTATTTGGATGGGTTGCACATTCTAGAGCTACATGGCTTCTTATCCTTTCAAAAGAACAGTTTTTCAAGTTGGTTTTCGGAAGCCCCATGGGGAATTCTGGGGGAAAAACACACATTTTCGAGGGTTTGTGCAATTTATTTCTGTTATTTTGATCTTGCCGTGCCTTAAATTTCTATCCACTTTCCACTCAGCCTGATGAAATGGAATTTGCCTTAGATATTAAAGTGGAGAAAAACAGTTTTGAGAAGTTCTCGAGAGCAAAAATGGGGTGTTTTTATACTCACTTAGATCTGAAGTGTGAATTGTCCTGTTTACACTGGCCAATTTATTCTCCAGGGCTCTGCAGCCTCCATGGCTAGGATTTTTATGAATTCCCATGAAGCTTTTTCAGGAGGGGTCCTTATATGAGGGTTAAAAAGGAAATCTAGCCCTTAAGAATCATTTGAATTTTTCTTTCCCTTTGAGAAATTGTAGGACAGAACAGAATGGAATAGAATAGCAGAGTTGGAAGGGACCTTGGAGGTCTTCTAGTCCAGCCCCCTGCTTAGGCAGGAAACCCTACACCACTTCAGACAAATGGTTATCCAACATCTTCTTAAAAACTTCCAGTGTTGGAGCATTCACAACTTCTGGAGGCAACTTCTGTTCCATTGGTTGATTGTTCTCACTGTCGGGAAATTTCTCCTTGGTTCTAAGTTGCTTCTCTCCTTGATTAGTTTCCACCCATTGCTTCTTGCCCTGCTCTCAGGTGCTTTGGAGAATAGTTTGACTCTCTCTTCTTTGTGGCAACCTCTGAGATGTTGGAACACTGCTATCATGTCATCCCTGGTCCTTCTTTTCATCAAACTAGACATACCCAGTTCCAGCAACCGTTCTTTATATGTTTTAGCCACCAGTCCCCTAATATTCTTTGTTGATCATCTCAAATCAAATGATTCTCTGTTCCCAATTTTAATTAAAAATCAAAACTCTGTAAATATTCATCCATCCATCCATCCATCCATCCATCCTTTTAAATCATGTATAGGGTCTCCTATCACACAGCAATGATGCTAGTCATGTAGAAGATTAAAAGAACAACAATTTCAAGATTCAAATCGCCATATGAGGTTAACACAATCGTCCCAATTTACAAAAAAACAACTGTTAGCTACAAATGAGCACAAAAAGTTTAGAAGAATAAACCTTCGGTCCTGGTGACCGACTCAGATTGAATTTGGTAAACTATGGAGATCATTGAACCTTCTGGCCCAAATGTCCAGGAAAACAGTCTTGCAATTCAATTGTCTTCAGTATCTTGCAATAGAATAACAGGGTAAAGGACATGTATAACTGTATGATCATAGGATGATAGAATCATAGGGCTGGAAGGGACTTTGGAGGTCTTCTAGTCCAGGGGTCAGCAACCTGCAGCTCCGGAGCCACATGCGTCTCTTTCAGCCCTCTGCTGTGGCTCCCTGTCGAGTGATCCCACCACTGGCTGGCCCCGCCCCTCGCCCTCCCCTCCCAGTCACTCCTTGCCTGGCCTGAGAAGGTAAGGGCGACCGTGGGGGATGGAGAAGCAGCTGGGGCAGAGACAGAGAGATACAGAGAGAGGGGGGAAGAGAGAGAGAGACAGAGGGAGGGAGGGAGGGATGGAGGGAAAAGAAAGAGATGTCAAAAGGCTTTTGTGGTTCCCAGTGGTTTTTTTTAACAACCAGTTCTCTGCCCTATTGACCGGCTGGGTAGGCGTGGCTGGGGGGGCTCATGTGACTGGTGGAAGTGAATGACGTTGAGTTGGCCACACCCACCCAGGTTTTGTGACTCCCAGTGTTTTCTTTTCTGTGGGAAACGGGTCCAAATGGCTCTTTGAATGTTTAAGGTTGGGGACCCTTGTACTAGGCCATTAGTACATTATTCAGTTTTAAAGATTGCATCTTCCCATCTGAATTTAGAGACCTTCTAAAACAAGGTAAAGCTGAGAAAAATCTATGGTGGAGAATTTCCAGTATTTCGCTGAGTTCCAAAACAGACTTTTCTCAGCCATTTGAAAGGAGCAAACTGCTAACATGTTCCCCTTTTTTAAAAAAAACCACAAAATGCTTAATACCTGGGAAGTCCAATTTAATTTCCCTATCCTACTTTTACACTAGAAAACTAATCTCTTAAAAATGCTACTGATTTGCGTATTTTCTTCAAATCTGTTAGTCAAATATCTATAGTGCCAAGTCATGAAAGCCGCTGCTTGAGATATGTGTCTGTCGAACCACGGAGAGGGAAAAATTCATTATAGTTTGCATTTGAATAAGATTTTATCTAATCTTGTATTTCTGAACCAATATACAGACCGAAACTCGGTTATCCGTCATCACTCCCACTTCTCCAAATGTTGCAAAGCAGTTCAATCAAGAAAGTAAGACACAATAGACCAAACTGCAGACTGTATAAAACATGAAAATATAAGTACAAATTAATTAAGAGAAAATTGAAAAAAAAAAGGAAACAAAACACCTTTCGGTCTATTGTGAGAAATGTAGATCAAAGTACATAGAAGTATTAGAATGAACTTGGGGGAAAAAAACAAATTCTTTCTCTTGATAGAGAATGGGAGAAAGCAAACTTGTGAATACAAACACAACAAACAGAAATTGAGGGACACAACTTTGACTTACAACAAATAACCGGGACCAGCGTTTCCATTCTTAAACAATGTGCCTGATTTTATGAGTTCTTTGCTCAATTGTTAAGTGAGTCACTGCAGTTGTTAAGTGAACGACACAATTGTTAAGTAAATAATGCGGTTGTTCAGGGAATCCAACTTTCCCCCAATGGATTTTTGCTTGTCGGAAGCTAGCTGGGAAAGTTGCAAATCATGATCACATGACCTCAGGAAGCTGCAACCATCATAAATTTATGCAGGTTGCCAAAGCATCTTAATTCTAATCATGTGACCACGGCTAGGCTATGATATTTGTAAGCTTGAGGGCTGGTTGTAAATCCTCACTTTTTTTCAGTGCCATTTTAACTTCAGATTGAATGATGAATGAAATGAATGATTGCCACGGTGGCGCAGTGGTTAGAGTGCGGTACTGCAGGCTACTTCTGCTGAGTGCCGGCAGCCTGCATATTTGGCAAGTTTGAATCTCATGAGGCTCAAGGTTGACTCAGCCTTCCATTCTTCCGAGGTCAGTAAACTGAGGACCCAGATTGTTTGGGGCAATAGGCTGACTCTGTAAACCGCTTAGAGAGGGCTGTAAAAGCACCGTGAAGCATTATGTAAGTCTAAATGCTATTGTTATTGCAAGTCAAGGATTAGCTGTAAAGTAAAAAAGGGGAGAGACACTGGAAGTTTTTAAGAGGAGATTGGACAACCATTTGTCTGAAATGGTATAGGGTTTCTTGCCCAAGCAGGGGGTTGGACTAGAAGACCTCCAAGGTCCCTTCCAACACTGTTATTCTCTTCTCTTCTCTTCTCTTCTCTTCTCTTCTCTTCTCTTCTCTTCTCTTCTCTTCTCTTCTCTTCTCTTCTCTTCTCTTCTCTTCTCTCCTCTCCTCTCCTCTCCTCTCCTCTCCTCTCCTCTCCTATTCTATTCTATTCTATTCTATTCTATTCTATTCTATTCTATTCTATTCTATTGTCACACCATTATGCATGACAGAAAAATTTAGACTGGTTTATGGAGATTCTCAGTCATCCAGGTCATGGTTGTCCCAACGGTGCTTTTTCAAGAGGCAACTGGACTTCCTTTGTTTTCCTTTGAAGACGTTTCGCTTCTTATCCAAGAAGCTTCTTCAGCTCTGACTGAATGGTGGGGAATGGAAGGATTTGGATTAGAAAGAACCCCTCAGGACAAGATTCAGCTGTCTATCTGCACTTAAAAGACAAAGGCCACGCTTTTGAGGACAGCAAAGTCCACATTTTGGGTAGAGAAGGACGATGGTTTGAAAGAGGGGTTAAAGGGGCCATCTATGTCAAAATTGAACAGCCCTCTCTCAACAGAGGGGGAGGGATATGACATCATCTATCTCCAGTCTACAACACAGTACTTTCAACAGTTCCAAGAAGGCTTCACACTCATTTGCAATACTCAGGTGACCCTGAGGACACAGATAAACCTCCAGGTGGCCTCAACAGCTCTCTAAAAGAATGCAAATGACCAGCTGTCTGCAAGGAGTATAAATCCTTCCATTCCCCACCATCCCGTCAGAGCTGAAGAAGCTTCTCGGATGAGAAGCAAAACATCTTCAAAGAAAAACAAGAAAGTCCAGTTGTTTCTTGAAAAAGCACCTTTGGGACAATATAGAACAGTGTTTCTCAAACTTGGTAACTTTAAGATGGATGGATGTCAACTTCTGGAATTCCCCAGCCAATCTGAGAATTCAAGTCCACTCACCTTAAAGTTGCCAAATTTTAAAAAAATATTGATTTAGACCAATTTTGTCTTCTTCCTTGCATGTCCCCAATTTCTCCTCGAGTTTAGAATGAGTAGGACCGTCTTTAAGAACAAGAGATTATCCGTGACTCTTAACCCGAAAGAGATGCTCTTGATCTGATTGAGGACAATTTTTCGGTGATGGGTAGCCAAGAATTCAGCTTTAAGACTCTTGAAAACTTTGCCCACTTCAACAAGGTTATTCTTTGGGGTGAGCATTAAAAAGATTGCTTTAAGCCATTCCCAATTATGACCTTGACTATGAAAATGTAAGTTAATAAGGCTTCAACAAATTATGGTCTTTTTGGTCGATTTGCCTAGTGAACTGTTAATTGTAAAACTGAAAGACATTATGTTCAGCTTTCTCTATCACATCTTTTGTGTTTTAACAGTGACACTTCATTGGGTGCAATTAACAAAGCCTGGGAGATTTATTAACACACTTCTTCATGGCCAATGATCCATTCCACTTAAGACATAACACTGTAAAATGCACATTATCTCCTTTTGGCGCTTACAATAATGCTTCATGAACTAGGAAGGCATATGTTAAAGCAGATAAAATAGCATTATTAGCTGACAAATCTTACAATTTATTAGACAGTTAATTTATCAGCTTAAAAGACACTTAAAACAGCTGTGCATTTAATGTCTTTTTAATGTAACCAGTAAAACTTGCATAATTGCCTGTAGTGCCATTTATTTTTAGCTATGTTGCAAAATCTCTGCATTTACTGTTTACATCTTCTTTAATTTTCCCTGCAAGGCTCATCGTAGAAAGGGGTGTGGATCCCTTCAACACAAGGGCAGGTCATCAGCTCAAATATAGACAAATGTGTGTGTATACATACACTTTGCTATCACGGGTAAGAATTTAGGAAATCATGTTGTAGTTTGAAGAAAGCTTGGCAGAATTGTGTAAATCGGGGTTTGTGCATGCAACCTTGTCCCAAGGGGAGGGGGGGGGTGAAATGAGAAAGAGAGAAGACTTCAAACTGGAATGAAGATATTACAGAATTAATGAATTTGCAGAATAACAGAGTTGGAAGGGGGTCTTGGAAGTCTTCTATGTAGTCCAACGCCCTGATCAAGCAGGAGACCTTATGTCATTTCAGGCAACTGGCTGTCCAATTTCTTCTTTAAACAACCTCCAATGATGGAGAACCCACAAATTCTGCAGGCAGGCCGTTCCCCCGCTAATTGTTCTCACTAAGAGGAAAATTCTCCTTAGGTTGGTTCTCTCCTTGATTAGTTTCCATTCCTTGTTTCTTGTCCTGCCTTCAGGTGCTTTGGAGAATAGGTCATCCCCAGTGGTGAAATCCAATTTTTTTTACTACTGGTTCTGTGGACGTGGCTTGGTGGGCGTGGTGTGACTTGGTGGGTGTGGCTTGGTGGGCATGGCAGGGGAAGGATACTGCAAAATCTCCATTCCCTCCCCACTCCAGGGGAAGGTTACTGCAAAATCCCCATTCCCTCCTCACTCCTGGGGGAAGGATATTGCAAAATCCCCATTCTCTCCCCACTCCTGGGGGAAGGATACTGCAAAATCCCCATTCCCTCCTCACTCCTGGGGGAAGGATATTGCAAAATCCCCATTCCCTCCCCACTCCTGGGGGAAGGATATTGCAAAATCCCCATTCCCTCCCCACTCCTGGGGAAAGGATATTGCAAAATCTCCATTCCCACCCCACTCTGTGGCCAGCCAGAGGTGGTATTTGCCGGTTCTCCGAACTGCTCAAAATTTCCGCTACCGGTTCTCTAGAACCTGTCAGAACCTGCTGGATTTCACTCCTAGTCATCCCCCCCCTCTCTGTGACATCCCCTTAAATATTAAAATATTAAAATATTAAAATATTAAATATAAAGATTGCTATCATGTCACCCCTAGTCCTTCTGTTCATTAGTCTGGACAGACAAGGCGACCGACAGTTTCCGTCTTCATATTTGCAGCCCGTTCTTAGCAGCATACTTAGGATATGAACTAACAAGATTCTGATGCTACAGAGGTGTTTCATTTCATAATTAAGGCAATTCTTCCCGGAGGATCAATTGCAGAAGGTCTAAGTACTATCTGCAAGGAAGGAGGGGCGGTGGAGGCAGCAAGCATTCCCATTTAATGACTCTGATGCATAAATTGGCTGTGTTTGTTTATGACTCTCTAATTTAATGGAACCTTTGTTAAAGCTTTCTGTACCTCTTTATTTTGTTTCCTTTTTCACAGACAGACTCCTACGGCAACATGTTCTTATTCTTCAAACAGAAGGAAAAACAAAAGGAAGAGGGTTATATATATATTTAAAAGTAGGTATTAAATGTAAGAGGTGGAAATGTTGATTTTCATTCAATTGCAGCTTTGTTTTCATCACTAGATAAATATTTGAGATCTTGTCTCGAAAGATCTTAGCACTGTAGAGAGAATTGTCCACAGATTTTGGGGCAGTCCAGTTTGTTGATTTGAATGGGTCAAAGAAGAGGATTTAAGAAAGTTGGATTGAAGAGATGCTCGTTTTACAGACTACGGGCACAGAAAGTTCCAACAGGTGCTTGAAGGGTAATCCTGATGTTATTGGCAATGCTGCATTTTGTAAATGCATTTTGAATGCAAAAACCTGGCTTTAATTTGAGTCAATGTTTTTTGCTACCTTCTGGATTGATCTCTCCGAGAAGATGCCAAAATCAATTTCATTTCAAAATAAGAGGCCGGAATCAATGGCACTGAACACAAGGTCACTGTGTACAAAACAAAATGGGGGGATTTTGCAATGCCTGAGCATCCTTTAAAGCAGCAGTGTCATTTTGGGAGGAGGTTTCAGGCTTTCCTGGGAGCTTATGAAGAGATGGCACATTAAAGATATACCGTATTTTTCGGAGTATAAGACAAACCTTTTTCCCTCCAAAAAAGAGGGTGAAAATCTGAATGCGCCTTATACTCTGAATGTAGCCCCACCCAGCCTTAGAAACGGAGATTTCAGAGGCTGAAAGAAGTCTCTGAAAGAAGCTTCAGAAAAAAAGCCTCTGAAAGGCTTTTATCTAAAATAATACGGCAAGCAACAAAAGAAGAATCAGTAAAGGTTCTAACCAAACTATGTTAAGAAATCTGGAGAATGACACAATAACCAACTGAGCAGAAGAGGTTAATCTACATACCAATACCAAAAAGAGGAGATTGAACGGAATAAAGATAATCCATCAAAATGAAAGCCTCTGAAAGAAGATTAAGAAAAAAGCCTCCAAACAGAACTTCAAAAAAAAAAAAAAGTCTCCAAACAGAGCTTCAGAAAAAAAGCCTTTTTTTCTGAAGCTCTGTTTCAGAGGCAGAAAAAAAAAAGCAAGGCACAGAGCTCACAACCAACGAACCTGTTGCTAAAATTCACCTCTGGGAACAGCTGATTGGGGGTATTCCAGGAGGCCGATCCACCCACCAAACAGCTTTTTTCTTATTTTCCTCCCCAAAAACTAAGGTGTATCTTATACTCCAGTGCATCTTATACTCCAAAAAACATGGTAGCTGTTTTAATGAGTTGAGCCCAGGGACGAAATGCTACTGGTTCAGACCGGTTCTCCTGAACTGGGAGTAAAAAATGCTACCGGTTCAGGTGAACTGGTATTTCCAATGATCAGCTGGGTGACGATCAGCTGTGACATGCAATTGATATTAGCTAGAATTGTCGGATTTCCTGCTTTCTAGCTAATCTAAATCTCATGGCACAGCGGATTCCCCCCCGCCCCTTGCTGTTCTATTTACCTTTGCAGACTTGGAAGGCTTCAAAATGTTCCTTTTTTAGCACTGCAGGGGCGCGCCTCAGGTGCACATGTGCACGAAGCATGCGCTCGGTAGCAGACTCACAGAACCGGTAGCAGACTTCAGAGGATTTAACCACTGGTTGAGCCCTTTAAGCAGAAGATCTGTTTTCCAGCTCGTGTGAAGAGAAGGAAATGTATGACTGAATCTGAAAAGGAACAATACTGAATTTAGGGTTAGAGTCTTGGACCCTAAGCCAGAACCCAGATTTTCAATAATAACAGTGCCACTCAATCCTGACAGTCCCTGGTGTGAAGGAACAAATTAGCAATGAGAAACTGGAAATACCAAACTGAAAATAACTGGGTTGATTCTTCATCATCCATGTGTCCTAGATTTTGCATTAGTTTAAGGTCAAGAAACTCCCACAACAGATTCATCTTCAGCTATGTATATAAGAAATAATTTACCAGACATTTAAAGTCAGCTATTCACCACCTCATTTGCCTGTGTTGGATTGTGCACTTGTACCGAGCAATGGAAGACATTTTTGGCAACATAGAGCATTCCCAGAAAGTGGCATGGATTAAGAAACTTGACCTGGATGGGTGTAAGAGATGACCAGGCTGAGCCTGAGGGAGGAGTCAAATGTACCATCAGTCATGAATCTCTGCATGCCCACAAGAGATCGAAGTGCAGCCCGCCTTGAATTCCTTTCCTGTCTCCTGACCGTTAGTAGTTTATTTATTTTATTTATTTATTTTATTTTATTTATATACCGCCCTTCTCCCAAAGGACTCAGGGCGGTGAACAGCCATAATAAAAACAATGTACAAAATAGAATTTAAAAGCAGATTAAAATAATTAAATTATAGGCCGAATTTAAAACTCTCATTTTAAAACCAATTTTAAAACCCCATTAAAACCAAATTAAAATCATTTATCCCATCAGGGCGGCTTGCTGGAATAACAGGGTCTTCACTGCACGACGGAAGGTGTGGAGGTCGGAGATCTTTCGTATGTCCAGGGGTAATTCATTCCAGAGGGCAGGGGCCCCCACAAAGAAGGCTCTCCCCCTGGGGGTCGCCAGTCTACATTGTTTGGCTGACGGCACCCTGAGGAGGCCCTCTCTGTGGGAGCGTACCGGTCAGTGGGAGGCAATCAGTGGCAGAATGCGGTCTTGTAGATAGCCAGGTCCTAAGCCATGGAGCGCTTTAAAGGTGGTAACCGACATGTTGAAGCGCACCCGGAAGAGCACCGGGAGCCAGTACAGCTCGCGCAAGAGGGGTGTTACATGGGAGCGATGGGTCGCCCCCGTTATTACTCGTGCGTCCGCATTCTGGACCAGTTGGAGCCTCCGGGTGCTCTTCAAGGGGAGCCCCATGTAGAGAGCGTTACAATAGTCCAGACGGGAAGTGACGAGGGCGTGAGTGAGTTCAGATTCTTGTAGAGAGCTCAAGCTTATAATAAATCTTTATACTCATTTGAACTGCCTGAATCTCCTGATTTCCCTGGAAGTTGACATGGAGACGTTTTCGGACAGCGCTGGCTTCTTCGGCTTTGAAACGGAGATGAGCACCGCCCCATCGGAGTCGGGAACGACTAGCATATATGTGTGAGGGGAACCTTTACCTTTTAATGATTTATATGTGGTAAAGAGTTGGGTTTGATTGACATCACCCAATCTTTAAAAACCTGAGAATAGTGAGTAAACAAGTGTCAGCGTTCCAAGTAAGGCACCCATTGAAAGCAGAACTCGGAGGCAGGTAGATTCCTCAAAGAACTTGTTTATTGGATATGTCATATTGGGACAGCCCGTGAAAACCAACTCTAAAAGTTCCCATGGTTTTCACCTAATTAAAAGAGTAAAATATAAGTCCCCCCTCCCAGGTGTCACTGGTCACATTGTCCAATGAATAGAGCTGGCAGGTTTCTCTCCTTCGACAGCCACCTGTTACGATGACCTTGATTCCCACAGGAAAACTTTTTGTTTTGACTGTTAGCTGGGCTATGTACTTCCCCCCTCCCTTCCCTCTCTCAGGCTTCATGGCAGCTATGAGCCTTGGTGGTGCAGTGGTTAGAGTGCAGTACTGCAGGCTACTTCTGCTGACTGCCAGCTGCCTGCAATTTGGCAGTTCAAATCCCACCAGGTTTATTCAGCCTTCCATCCTTTCGAGGTGGGTAAAATGAGGACCTAAATTGTTGGGGGCAATTGTTGTGGCCTGCCAGCAGATCTGGCAGCAGATTCAGACAGTGAGGAGGTTGGGGAGGAACATGGGCCAGTCCTGAAGTCAGGGGAAGGCTCTGATGAGGGCTCTGCATCGGAGTCAGAGAGGGGGCCAGGGCCGTATGCCAGTTATCAGCTGCCTTTGGAGTCGGACATCAGTGAGGCAGACGAATAGTTGGAGCCTGTTCCCAGTGTGCGCATGCGCAGAGTTGCCAGATGAAGGGAACAGCTAAAGAACAAGGGTCAACTTGGGAGTAAGGCCACAGGTGGACGATAAAGGGACCCTCCCAGAGGGAATAAAAGAGGAGCGAAAGGGGAGTGGAGTTTGCAGGAGACAATTAGTTCCTTACTGCATTCTTGCCAAGTATTGCCACATCTGAAAGATATCGGTCTGGCCACTCTCCAAGCCTGATAAAGGTCAGTAATTGTGAATTCTCTTGAAAGACTGTGGGAGAGGAAAGACTTTGCTGGAGAGGAATTCACTGTAAATTAAACAAAAGTTTTTTTTGTCAGGACAAGGACTCGGCTTCGTGATGCTGGGGAAGCCTAGCTCAGAAAAACAATATGATGACTCTGTAAACCGCTTAAGAGATGGAAGCACTGTAAAATGGTCTATAAGTAAGTACTATTGCTATTGCTATGAGGCAGCACAAGATGGCTTCAGCCAGGTTCGCTTCAGAGTTGACAGTAAGCTGAAAAAAAAAATACTGCAGCAATTGCAGCTCCAGGGACAATCTTATGAGTTAACCATCTGGAGCACCCATAGAATGTGGCACAATTCACCCCAGGGAAAAGGAAGGCTATTGAGATGCATGTGCCTGTATCACACAGAGAAGGTCTTGCCAATTACTTTCCAAATTATACACAGCCACTTATTTGGTTAGAAATAGTCCTCTAATGACGAGGATTTTATGATTTGATTAGTGCGCCATGGCTGATGAAGTTATTGTTATGCTGTCAATTCTCGGAGAGCAATCTTTACCTTGGGTATAATGAGTCAACATCATTTGTAAAGCTCTGGTTTGCTTCTAAGGCTATAATCAAGTGCCACATACTATTAAGTGGAATTGTCTGGTTATTACAGAAGATTTACTTGTACCAATTCGGAGATCGCTTTGCTTCTGAAGGTTACCTCCAGTGATCCAGGCCAGCCTAAACTATTCTTAAATAAATAATAAATAACTTTATTGTCACTGTGTATACACAGTATGTATACAACGAAATTCACTTAACACCCAAAGACCCGGTCCAACACACATAACAATCCCCAAACACACTCCCACCCACCACAATTCTCCACCTCTAAACCACCCAAACATCCACACAACAGACCAAGTAATACTGTCCAACAGCTCACTGATGGTGGCCCTTTAGTTCATTGTTGAGTGCAATTATAGCACTCTAATTTTAATCCAATGGACAGATTGGGGATGTCCTCCTTTATCCAGCTGTGGGCCAAACTTGATTGTTGAATGGTATATGTTCCAAAAAGTTAAAGTATAGAACCAGGGCAAAAATTCATTTCATGTACAGTTTAAATGAACTGATTAATTATTAGGATTATTTATTTATTATTATTATTTGTTTGTTTGTTTTTCAAACATGTGCAAGATAACAAGTATAGGTATGAACATAAACATGAACAAAGGAAGTAAATACAGATAAATGGGGACACTAGGAAAGGGACGGTAGGCACACTAGTGCGCTTATGCACCCCCTCCCTTTACAGACCTCTTAAGAATGAGGTGAGGTCCATGGTAGACAGTTTGAGGTTGAAGCTGTGAGGGTTTGAGGCTGTAACAATGGAGTCAGGTAGAGCATTCCAGGCATTGACCACTCTTTTGCTGAAGTCGTATTTTCTGCAATCGAGTTTGGAGTGGTTTACCTTGAGTTTGTACCAATTGTCTCTGTGTGATACAGGCACATGCATCTCAATAGCCTTCCTTTTCCCTGGTTGAAGCTGAAGAAGTCATTGACAGGCAAGACATTGTAGCTGACAATCTTGTGTACTATGCTTAAATCGGACCGCAGACGCCGCAGTTCCAGATTGTCCAAGCCCAAAATTTTAAGCCTGGAGGCATAGGGAATTCTATTGTGAGTAGAGGAGTGGAGTACTCTTCTCGAGAAATACCTCTGAACCTGCTCAATCATGTTAATGTTCGATATACAGTGTGGGTTTCAGGCAGATGAGCTGTATTCAAGAATTGGTCTGGCAAAGATTTTGTATTTATTTATTGCTTGGTAATAAATTTGAAGGCTTTTCCCTAAGGCTATCCCTGATCTGTTCTAAATAAACTGGACCCAAAAAGTTGTCCAAACAGAGATTTTTTTTTTAAAAAAAAGTCAAGATGGTCATTGCAATGGTACAATCAAACATTAAAATCAGGTGGGGGGTTCCATCAGGCCACCACTGCATCCATCATGACAATTTCTGTAGACACCCGTCCAAATATCTTTATTACAATTAACTTTTTGAAAACACATGGGATTGTATTCCCAATTCAAATAATTTTTCTTTCAGGGGAGAAAATAAAGGAGAAAAAGAAAAATGTTGGGGGTTCAAATAATATATTTACAGAATTCTGTCATTCTAAGATAGAATGCAGGTGCTGTTATGTGAATTGGTTTGATCAGACAGAGCTAAGAACTACAGGGCAATCCACCAAGACAGAATTTATCATACCATGACAAGGCACGTAATTTATAGTTTCTGCCTGCATCTAGCTCTAAAGATTTCTCAGGTTAAAAAAAAAAATGTGCATTTC